>NC_082687.1:16254196-16570154 GCF_949987515.2 Delphinus delphis
AGGGTGAATCAAGCCAGAAGAGATGAATCAAGCCAGAAGTTTGGCTTTGGATATGTAAATTTTGAAATGCCCACTAGACATCCAAGTGGAGGTTTGACATTTGAAGTTTAGAGAAGAGATCCTGACTGGAGGTAAAACATGGGACCTCCATGGACAATGGACCTTTACCTCCATGAACCATGAAGATAGCATTTAAAGTCATCACCAAGGTTGTGAGATAAAAAAGGAAATCGAAAAGCAGAGCCTAAGAGCAATCCAACTTTAAAAAAATTAGGGAGATCAAAAGGAACTGGAAAAGAAAATTGAAAATGGGTAGTCAGTGAGATAGGATGTTGTTCTGGATGTCAAGCATACAAGTTTCAAGGAGGAAGGAGTATCAAGTGCCATGTCATATGCTGCTAATAGGTAAGATGAAGACTGAGAATCCACACTGGATTTAACCACATGGCAGTTACTGCTGGACATAAGAGTGGTTTCTGTGCAGTGCAGAGGGTGAAAACCTACTAGGTGCAAAGAAGAATAAAAGGAAAAGAGTTGGGGAAAGTGAGCCCAGAAAATATTTTAAGGAATTTTACAGTAAATGGAAACAGAAACATGCAGCAATGACTGGAGGGGAAGAGGGATCAACCAAGCACTTAAAAAATGTGATATACAAGAATCTGTTTGATGTTGAGATGATCTAGAAGAGAAAAACCCTGGTGATGAAGAGGGAGAGGAGAATTGCTGAAGAGATGTCTTTGAGTGAAGGAGGACCTGATCTAGTACCTGGTGGAGAGAGGAGGATTTAGGTGCAGGAAAGGTTCATAAATACCACCAAATATGCAAATAGAGACAGTGTGTAGATGAGAGTATTTAGCCTTTAGATATAGTAAAATAGAGAAAATACTCTTTAAAATGTAGAAAAGTGCCAAGTATAATTCAATCACATGAAGCCAAAGCAAATACAAGATCTGAACAATGCTGCCCATTTTAAGATTTCTAAAAAATGAAAAGAAGAGCATATGTAAACTGTACAAACATACTATAATAGGAAAAAAAAGAAAGAAAAGGTTAGAGGTGGGAGAGAAACAAAATTAAAAAAAAAGAATGAAACATCACATGCAAAATAAAAACAAATAGTTCGAAACATAATCCAAGGACTAAAAGCATATTCTTAAGAACAATTTGAGATATAGGGCAAAGACTGGAAGAAATTAGGAGTCAATGAGGTGGGTCACAGAGATAAGATGAAAGACAACAAAATGAGTTGAAACATAAGATTTTACAGCTAAGGAAATTAATTGAGAGCCAAAATATTCAACTTGAATGTACAGATTAGAAACAGTAAGAATCAGAATAAATACAATAAAAGTCAAATCAATAACATAAGAGAATATTTGAGGCAGTTATAGAAAATCAAGAGAAAATAGAAACATATTAAAGATTCCAGTGAGAGGCTTGCGTATCGCAAAAAAAAAAAAAAAAAAAAAGATTCTCATTGAGAGATGTTGATAAGCAGACACACTAAGATGATCAAATATATGGGTAATTACTTATTAGAAATCTTGTAACTGGAATAAAAAAATTGAAGACATGTAATGCAATAACATTTCTCTGAAGAAATGAAGGAAGAACTGAATCTAAACATGTTACAATATATACCAGAAAGAACTTTAACAGAACATTCAGAAATGCCACAAACTCTGGTTAAACTACTTTGTGCCCATGAAAAAGAGTTCCTTAGGCAAACAGGCAGAAAACACAAGTCAACTTCAAGGAGAAATGAATTCAAGCTGGCCTCAAATTTCATCACCACAACATTTAATTCCAGAATTCAGTCAAACATTGTCTTCAAATTTCTGATGATGAAAAAAATGTATGAGTGAATATTATTATTCCCCAACGAGTTGTTTTTTGGACATAAAGGCAAATGACAAACATTCACATACGTGAGACAACACATAAGAGTATCCATGAGTTCATGGATATTTAAGCATGGTCCCTGCTTTCTAAAATACACAATATACTTGTGTTATTTCCTTATGTTTTCAGTATGTATGTTTTTAAAATTAAAATGCAGCTTATAATTTTGATTTTCATACTTTTAAGTATCCAATAAGCAACATATGAATAAACTAATACGCTAAATGGAAATAATATTATGTGCAATTGTTCTGAATTTGTTGGGTATTTAAATATTTACAATTATACAAAATTATCTGAAGAATATTTTTGTGTACTTTTTTCCTCCTATTTTCTGGTTATTTCCATAAAATGTATCCTAGAATTGAATTATATAGGAAAAGGATATTAACTTCTTTAGGATTACTACATACAGCTAAAACTGGTCTATAGCTTATATTCAACAGATTCTGGGTTTGATATCAAAATTACACTTCCGCGTTTAAATAAGCTTTATAGATCTTGTGGCGGGGGGAGTGGGGAAACAAAGAACATCATAGAAAAATTGAAAGAGTACCCATGTGAAATAATGTGAAAAAATAATTATCTCTGAAAGTTTTAAAATTTTAAGCTATGTTCCACATAACCAGTTATTATATTCAATAGAAAAAAATAATTTTTTATTAAACTTTCTATTCTCTAGGATCTTAAAGTCTGAATGTTCTCTTTTATCAATCTATATTGTCGTTTGAAAAATAGGAAAACAAAAGTCAAAATCAAATATAATGCAGCAGATTAGTAAAGAAAGTGCTTATATGGAATTTCCTCTGGGATTGTTAAAATGTATACAAAATAAAACAAACAAACAAAAATGTGCTTGAGGTTTTAGTTAAAGACAAATCATTTTGCTTTCAACTAATAGTTGCATGCCAAAAGAAAAACCTGTTATGTCCCAGGAACTATTCAATAGCAATTGTAATATAATATGTTTTTTCATTTTACAATCCTGTAAGGAAGTTATTGTTGTCACCATGTTAAAGATAAAGCAAGGCCAACATTCATAGGAATTAGGCTTGCTCAAAGTAGCAAAGCCAAAAAATGGAGGTCTGAAGCCCATACACAAAAGGACAGTCACAAATGGTGATATTTTCCAGAGGTGTTTCTTCATTTAGATAATTTGAGTTGGATCTTTAGCCAACAAGCTGCTAATAAAACAAGTCTGCCCTCAAGTACTCATCCAACCAGAGGTCAAAGCATTTTCTCAGGATGAACCCAAAATATGCAAATGGCCCCCTCTCCCCAAGCAACATTCCTCCCATTTTCACAATGATTACCTTCCAGTGCTCTTTGCTCACTATCACCCCTACAATGAACAGCATCAGCAAATATGTAATGTTCAAGACACTTAACTTATCTAACCCAGAAGATGAAAATAGAAGTTGACAGTCCTTGACATAAGATTTCTGGGCATAATGGTTACTGAAAGGATAATAGTTGAAAAGAAAGGAAAACTACAACAAAAAAGCAAAGAGTGACTCAGGTACAGAGGGGTTAGGGTGAGAAAGGCAGATTTAATTGGTTACATGCTGGCAAATGCAAAAGTCCTGAGTTCTTGATGGCATTGTTTCAACCAGTGTGCACTGAAACTGTGCACTGATTTTGTTCTAAAGATTAATGATCTATTGTGAATATGTAATTTCAGCACCTTGTCTATAATAATTGCACATATTTTGAATAATCCACTTTGCATTTCTTGTTCCTCATCTCAAAATGCAAAAATCAGCTAACCATAGGTCAGTACTACTGTGTTGTGTACCTCCAGGTAGCACATTGCATTCTAACTAAAGGCGACCCTGGAGTTGTGCAATAAGCAAATCCTACCTTAGATATTCACGTTCATTTTGAGGAGGCTTTTATATTAAATTGACTAGCTACTATTTTTACAGATATTTTCTCCTTGTTATCATTGTTGGCAATTATGTATTTTTTAAAGGCAATGTGTTCAGTGCAGCAAATAAAATATTTCCTAGCATCTGGAATATATATGTTCTTCTGTATAGAGTGTTCATTCATTCAGCAGACTTTTAAAAAAATCTCTAACATGTTCCACACAATCAGGATACAAAAAATGAATAAGACACTCTCATGGTCCTCGAGAAGCATCTTAACTTGAGCTTCAAATCACATAACTAATTTGCCTTTTTCTGATTAGATACTCACCAAACTACCTTTCAATTATAATAGTTGCTCACATGGCACCTAGGGAGAAAATGTGCTTGCTAGAAGACTGAAGTGTCTGGTTCCCTGGATAGTTGTATTTCTTGCCGTGAATTTATAGACTGGCACCTTGATTATAATTAGGCTTTGCAGGTAGCTTTCCTTATTTGGTACCTTTAGAAATTACAGTTCTTATTGTAAGTTGATATTTGGGTTTTATATGTCATTTTCCTAAGCTTGGTTAACATAAGTTTGCCTATGAATTTAACGTGTTTTTGGTGTACTAGAAAATAAAATTTCTTAAAGAGAATAGCTGAGACTCAGGCCCTGGGTGATGGTAAATTTACTAGGGTACTGCCACATTTAAAAATTTCTTGGAAATAACCCACCTAAGCTTCCCTAATTAACCCACCTCTTCCTTTAGATTAGTTGAACCAATTACATATTTGATAGTAAACAAGTTAAAATATTAGCTTAAATATTAAGGTTTCTGAACCAATTAACAATTTATGCATATAAAATTATAGTTCTAAACAACTTGACTTTTTTCTCTTAAATATTTATATATTTCCTTTGAATAACTATCTACTAAGAGCATATTTGGCTGACTGCTTCTCCTTACCCTACTACCTGTAATCCAGAGAAGTAGAAACTATAAAAATAAGCAACATATTTTCAAATAATTCATGGGTCAAAGAAAATCAGAATGCAAATTAGATAACATTTTGAATTGGATGATAATGAAAATGCAACATATCAACAAAAAATCAACTCAGTATTGTGCTACTCAAAATAGTTTGCTGTTTTCCACTTCATTAACTAGGTTTTTCATTTGATGAGCATTTATATTCTATATATTTAGAAATTTAAAACCATATGTTATAGGCTATTAACAAATCATTTACTTCAAAGGGAGATAATATTGGAATAAAAAGAAAGTAGGAAGATTTATAGAAAGTCCTTCAAACCTGACTTCTGATGTATTTATATTATCACATTATCACTCACTCACTAACCCCTTATGATTTGTTTTCTTTCCTAAATAACTAGTGAGAAAGGTTGTTATTTAAATTAACACAAGGGTTTTAGTAGAAAAAAGTTTAGTAAGTATAATTTGACTACATGAGGGATATGAAGCTTAAAAAGTATTCAACAAATAATTCAATTCATGAGAAAATTTTAAGAAGCCTCAGATGCAGAGTTACATAATACAGAAAAAGTTTCCATTTAAGTTTTTAAGATGAAACTTTATTCCTCCTTATGAGCTTAGACCTCCAATCTATAAAATTAGAATTGATGCACTAAATTTTAATAAGCTTCAGAAAAATCTTACAAGAAATTGTAATAGTGTTTTGTCTTAAAATAAACCATAAAGAACAGTGAAGTTTCATTAGCACATTGTTCAGGGAATCATAGAGAATTTCCAAATGAGAAAGAAAGTGTGAAAAAGAAAACTTAGTTAGGATTTGTGTCATTACAATATGAAAAAAACCTGAAAACAAAGCCTTATTTAGGTGTTAACATTAGAAAGTTACTCAGAGTATTTGATTTTAAGTCAAGAAAAATCTGTACTTTTAGCATTATGTAATATAAGGGCAAAAAATATATAAAACACTGCTGTCATTTTCTCCACTTTTGCCACATGGTAAAGAGATGAAAAAAGGCATCACTCTGAAGAGGGAAAACAGGAGTTTGTGCTACAGAATTACAAATGACATCATAATAGTGTACTCCAGGTAATAATGTTATACAATTGGTCCTTAGAATTAAGCCTTGAGAATTTAAGAACATTGAAACCTTAGCAATAGCTTTATATATAAACATTAAGTGTCTACTAAGAGCAGAGCACTCTGCTGAACCCTGTGAAAGATACAAAGAAGAGGAAGTGCTATAGTTAACCAGAGTAAACTGATAAACTCTTGTCAGGGTCAAAATTACATCTTTGGCACTAGATTATACATCAGTATGGAGATAGTGTGGACACTGGAAACATTTACAACAAGCTATTTTAAATATTTCAGGCAACAATAGATTTCAAACTTCTAATAATCTGTGTCCTAGGATGAGGATAACTGCCTCTCATTGATTTGTTCCATGTGTATTCACCTTCCATCCATCAGACACAATGCTGGGGACAATGACTCTAGAAACCCTACAGTCTAGAGGCAGAGACAGATAAACACAACCAGCAAACACAATCTATATTCCCTATCCCCTGCATACACACATACATACAGACACAGAGAGGATCATTATTATCAAATGAGAAAAGTATTACGACAAAGATAAGCACAGAGCATTACAGTGTTATAAGAACCCTAGGAAAGAACAAACAGCTTCAGATAAGGGTGGAGAACCTCCATTTCTGCACAGGATCTAATAAGTTGCAGTTACCAATGCTCACGCTGCAACAACTAGTAAAATGAGTAAAACAGATAATTTGAAAAAGCCACATATTTTTTACAATATTAGAGTGCTGAGGAAACAGTAAAGAGTAGATAAACTAAAATACCTAAGTGATGAGTCTTTTCTCAACAGATAATCACCATCTGTTTTCCTCTCTAGGGGCATCTGATTCTGGGTGTGGTCTGAGGATCCAAGTAGGATCACACAAAGTGACTTTACTGGAGTAAGGAGAAACCAGTAGACAATTCGATGGTCATGTGGAGTCAGTGTGATTGTTTAGAAACCAGAGAAGTCACAGGTAAGTGCCCAGTTTTCCACATCAGGGGTAAATGGACAAGGATGGGGCTGGGCCTGAAGGGAAGAGTGAAATCTTTTCCATCTGGCTGTGTTTGTGAGGCAAATACTAAGAAGTGACAGTCCCATCACATATACCAGGCTTTCAGTCAAAAGCTCATCAGGGCCATGTTCAAGGAGAGGGGATGAACCAATGGTAAACTGAGTGTTAACTCAAATTACAACCCAAGCCTGATCCTGCTCTGTCCTGGATGGGATTGAAGTGATTAATCTCATGGGTAAACCCTCCCTGTTGGCAAATAAATTATAGAGCTAAAGATTTTACAGTTGTGGGGCTTCCCTGGTGGCTCAGTGGCTGAGAGTCCGCCTGCCGATGCAGGGGACACAGGTTCGTGCCCCGGTCCGGGAAGATCCCACATGCCACAGAGCAGTTGGGCCCGTGAGCCATGGCTGCTGAGCCTGCGCGTCCGGAGCCTGCGCTCTGCAACGGGAGGGGCCACAACAGCGAGAGGCCCGCGTACCAAAAAAAAAAAAAAGATTTTACAGTTGTTTTATATACAAGGCCTGACATACAATAAAAAATTACTTGCTGTGCAAAGAGGCAGGAGATCGTGACCATCAGTCAGGACAAAAAGTAAACAACAGAAGTATATGAATACTTGATTCAGATACTGGAGTGATCAAAGAAGAATATTAAAATATCAGTATGTTATTAGTCATTAAGGAAAAGATTGAAAAATTTCATAGAAAGATAAAAAATTTCTCTAGGGAATTGGAATCTATAAAATAAGCATCAAGTAGGCATTTAAAAATTGTACAACCACAATATCTGAAATTTAAAGTTCACTGAATGAGGTTAATAGTAGATTGGAAGGAGAAGAAGACAGAATTAGTGAACTAAAAAACAGGTCAATAAAAAAACTTGTAAACTGTAACATAGAAGGAGAAAAGCATGGAAAGAACAAAATAGAGTGCAAGAGACATAAGGGACAACATACAAAGGTCCAACATACTTGTAATTAGGCTACCCACAGGAAACGACAGGGAAGTTGTGGCAAAAGCAATCTTTGAACAGATAATGATGAAGAATTTTCTAAAACTGATCAACGGTATCAACCCACATATTTAAGAAGATCATGGAACCATAAGCAGGGTAAATAGCATGAAGACCATAAGTAACCACATCAAGGTCAAGCTGATGAAATCCAAGGATTAAAATAAATTCTAAAAGGAGTAACAATAAGACTGATAGCCAGCTTATCAATCGAAATATGGAAGTCAGTAGACAATGTGCTGAATTCTGAAAGATTGAAAAAAGTTTCCAACCCAGATTTTAACCCAGTGAAAATACCCTTTAAAGATAAGGGTGCAATCAAAATATTTTCAGACAAAGACAAGATAAGAGAATTAGTCACCAGCTGAGATAATCGGTTGCAATATAAAAAATACACAGGAGGGCTTCCCTGGTGGTGCAGTGGTTGAGAGTCCGCCTGCCAATGCAGGGGACACAGGTTCGTGCCCCGGTCCGGGAAGATCCCACATGCCGCGGAGCGGCTGGGCCCGTGAGCCATGGCCGCTGGGCCTGTGCGTCCGGAGCCTGTGCTCCGCAACGGGAGAGGCCACAACAGTGAGAGGCCCACGTACCGCAAAAAAAAAAAATACACAGGAATTTTCTCAGGCTGAAAGAAAAATGACCCCAGATGGAAAGATGAAACTGAAGGAAGGAATGAAGAGCCCTAGAAAAGGTGATTTTGTTGATGTATAGAAAAAATACTGACTTCTTAGAAGAACAATATTATTTGTGTCTTCTGGATGTACATCATAGAAAGAAACATGTCTGACAACAATAGTACAAAAGGTAAGAAGACACTAAATGAAGCTAAAATAAGGTGTGGTTTCAGCACATTTAGGAAGTGCTAAATAGCACTAGCTTAGGGAGACTAATAAGTCATGGATGTATATTAAAATCTAGAGCATAAGCACTAAAAATGAACACAAAAAGAACCAGAGAAACAATCAAATAAATTAATTAGGTAATATAATTAAATACAATGGATATAAATATAATTAAAGTTTTTTATAAGAAAGAGGGAAGAGAGTAATAACAGCAAAAGTACATGAAAGAAATAGAAAATATATAGCAAGATGGTAGGTTTAAATGCAAATATATTAGTAACTGCATAAAATCTAAAAGTACTGAAACTACAATTAAAAGACAGAGATGCTCAGAATAGGTTTAAAAACTAAGATAAAACACATGCGGTTTACAACAAATATGTTTAAAATATGAGAACACAGAAAAATGCACCATAAAAGAATGGGAAAAAAATGCCACAAAATACTTATTAAAAGAAATAGGTGTGGCTATATTAATATCTGACTAAGAAGACTTGAAGGTAAAAATAATCACTAGATATTTAAAAAGGGATAATTCATAATGATAAAATAACTTCAACAAGAAAATAATACAGTCATTAGTTTCTGTTTAATGATAACGAGATACAAAGTATATGAAGGAAATTTTAACAGAGGAATAAGGAAAAATACATATATCTACAATCATAGTAGGAGATTTTAACGCACCTCTCTCAATAACTAGTAGAATAAACAGACAAAAAAACCCAAATAAACCCAGTAACACAACTGAAAATTTGAACTACATGATTAATCAGTTTGACCTAATTGGCATATATAGAACATTACGCACAGTATCTGCAGAAGAGAAATTATTTTCAACTGCACATAGAACATTGACAAAAACGTGTCATTAAAGGATCATTTGCCATAGAAAGCAATCGTCAAAATACAAAGAAAACAAAGCAGTTATGCTATTAATGTGCATACCTTGTTAAGAAGTTTTTTTTTAACCTGAGATTGTATGAGGAACAACTTAAAAATTAACAAGTCATATAAGAAAATCAGATTTGCACTTTGCAAGGTTTAAACTGGCAATGGTTTGAATATTGGATGAGCAATATGCAAGACCAAAGATAGTGAGCCCATATAGCAGACCACTGTAGTAATCTAGATGGATAATAAGAAGATTATGAACTGGGAAAGGAAGAGCAGGCATGGAAAAGATGATACAGATTTAGGAGACAGTGAAATTAAAGAACTTCCAGGACTAAGTGACTGGCATCAATAACTAAGATAGGAATGAAGCAGATGTAAGGTTAGTGGTGAGATAGGTTCACTTGACCTTGGAACATGCTGCCTTTGAGGTGCCAAGGAAATCCCCAGCTGGAACTGTTTAGTGTGAAATTCAATATGAAGCTGAAGCACTTGAGAAAAATGTGAAATGGATAAACAGATTGGGATTTATCGGTAGCAACAGCCATGGCAGTGACTGGAGCATCTGAGAGGACTAAAGAAAGAGACTCAGAGGAAGGGAGGAGGATGGGAGGACAGAGGAAGAAAAAAGAGGAAAAGGAAGAGAGGGAAAGAAAAAGAGGAAGGATAGAGGAGTAGATATAGAGGGGGAAGAGTAAGGAAGGGAGAGGGAAGAGTGTCCTCATGGTTTAAAAATATTGATAATACCTGTCACTTATTGAGGACTCAGCATGCACCAGACATCATAATAGGCTCTTTAATAATTTAAAAAATAATTGATCCTTACAACCCTATGAGGTAGATATGATTACCATCTTTACTTCAAAGAAAACAAAACTGAGTTTAGAGAGATTAAGTAACATGCCCAAAGTAATCGACATTAAATAGCAAAATAGGGACAATAAATCCAGGTATTTCTGACGAGTTTCATGAAATCAAACACTACGCTACAGTGCCTACCCAGTCTATGTCACAAAGCTAAGTCAAAATAGAAAAAGTACCAACACAGAAGAAGTGGTCACAGTGGCCAATACTGGAAAAACAAAATCAATCAAACAAATCTAAAGTAAGAAACTATATACTTCAAAACGTGTTCTTTGGATTCTGCATTCAACAGTTCACTGCTGCTCCTGACAAAAACATTTGCCACTGTGTGGTAGAAGATAGACTACAATAAGTGGAGCATCATAAAAGGTAAGCAGATGAAGGCAATACATTTGGACCCTTCTCTAGAGCCTGGCCATGAAGAAAGGGAGACTGAGAGTAGTTAATGTGTCATGGAAGGAGGTCTTGTTTTTGGTCCAAATATCCTAGAGTCATGAATATACTGGATGCTGAAGGGAGTGTAAGCAGCTGCAAAGGTTAAAGAAATAGGAGGAAGATGATGACTGTATGAGGGACTGTTCTGAAGAAACAGGACAGAGGAGATTGATGTAAGTGTGAGAGCCATGGGAGACATGAAAGCTGTCCTCAAATTCAAGGAAAGATTTTCTTTTCACTGTGAAAGTGGATTCCCACAGTGTCTATAAAAACAGGCATTGAAGAAATTCTTCCTGAGACTTCTATTTTCTTATGGAGGAGAAAAAAGTGAGTTGCATTTTATTGGCAATAAAAATATTTTTCATACAGTATGTGATTTAGTATTACTTAAACTAATAGTAAACAAAACTGAATCACTTATATTTATCCTTATAATTTCTTAGCTTCAAGAATACAGGCTTTTATATACTTGAAGATACTATCTGTAGATATTTAAATAGAGGTTAAAGTTCCAGTTCTTCATGCCAGTTGGCTCAATTTTTTTTCCCATCCCTCAATTACCTTGTACTTTTTATCATCTTTATTACTACCAAAAATTATATACACAGTCAAGTCTGCATTTCTTTGCAGAGAAGTTATAGCTTCTCTCTCCCAAACATATTACTCTGCAAAGTCTTGTTTAAGAGATATTATGTACGTGTATACATATGTGTGTGTGTATGTATATTACACATATTCATCTTAATCAATGTGTTCTCTTTTATTAGGATGACTGAGGATGGAGCAAGGCTGGGGAAAACAGTCACTAACTGGAACATCTTACCTGAAAGTTTATAAAATGTTATGAATAGGAACACTGTAACATTGTTTTTTAAAACGTTCATGGATCTTTAAGATCAAGGTCTCAGTGAAATCAACCTAAGTGCAAAATAATCAGACCTTTGGACAGAACCAAAAATGAATGTGGAACATGATCTGCTTAAGGCGAGTGTGAGGCATGACTAATAAGTGCTATGAAGATATACAGTCATAATTAAGTGAATGACAAATCTGTTTTGTTGTGCTATGGAATGCTTTCGGAGATGAAAACCTTACTTATGGGAATTTACACGACTGTAAATCATTACCTTAGTAAATCTATGAGTTTGCATTATTATAAGTAGTTATGGATATTACAAGCAAGCCATTTTCCCTTCTGGCTTTTCAGATTTAGGGTCTTGTATTCAGAAATGTATACCCATTTGGGACACAGCGTTCTGGAATTTTTAACAAGATATAAAATTTCATTTTCACAGAAAGATGGCCTCATTGTAAAGGCCACATATCAAGTAAATGAGAAAAGACATGTACATGTGTTTGTGGGTGCTTAGAGGGGAAAAGCAGAAAAGGGAATTGAAAGAAGAAACAACTGGAAAATAATCACCCCATAAAAAGTCAACCACTGTCTCCAGAGTAGTAAATTATAAGTTGAGGGAGCAATTTGAAACAGGAAGTTAGGAAAGAATGCACAGTTTGTAAAGTTAAAATATTGTAAAGTTGAAGTAAGGAATTTTAAAGTAATTTTAATGTATGGAAAAGTTTGGGAACTATGCCATATTGTTTTTCTTCACTTCTAAAAAAAGTACTGTAATACTGAGTATAAAATTCCCTATGAATTCAGCCTGTAATTATATGTTAGAAAAATATTCTTATTTCCTTTATAAATGAAAACTTTATATATATATATATATGCACATATTTTTATTGAAATCTAACTTTAAAATTTTATGTTGAATATTTCTTATATTTTGTTCTGATATTGCAATACTGTATTTCCAGTCTGATTAAAGAAATTGTATCAAAAAGTCACTATATTTTCAACTACTTAATGCAAACCAGGAAAAAGCATGAAGATGGAATGAAGAGTGGAGGAAAGAAATAAAAAATAAATGAAGTCATCTCTTTTTCCCAAAACTGTTCTCAAACACACCCTGGGAAATTTCAAAGCTCTTTAGAGTCTTCCTGAAATTCCTCCTTCCTTGTCACTTGCAATGGAATAAAACCCATGAGCTATGATGCTGCTTGTTACTTAGCTCAGCTCATTCTCCACTGAAAAAGTACTTCTAGATTCATTCAAAATAGCAATTTATTTGCAGTCACTTTCGTATGGTTTAGCCATGAATCTCAATCAGAGTTACAAATTTTAGGGTTAAACAGAAACTTTCAAATACTCTAACGGAACTCATTTGTTTTATGTGCAAATCTGAATGTCAATTCCAGTGAAATGTACTATAGTACACTGTTTTTCCTTTCAACAACTATCCATATGGAGCAAGTTTTGGGAAATCTGAGACATATGTTCATCTTACTTGAATTATCCTTTGTGCCATTCTTGTGACACTTATAAAAAAAACTGCCTTATATTAAAATGATATGGTTTGGCCCTTGAGGGAGCACACATCCTTTTATATAAAGCTCTAACTGGGCTCCCAGTTTGTGCTATATATTGGGCTTAGTCCTGGAAGCCAGAATGATAAGCATGATGGGGATGGCCCCTGTTCTAAGGGAGCCCCCTAAAAGAGAGACAGACTCAGCCCAAACAACAATATAGTGTTGTAAGTATCTCTGACTCATGTATAGAAAAACAATACAAGTACATTTTAATCTAAAATGCAACGTAAAGTGTATTAAGTCATAAAGTACATTAGGCTTGGAATTTTGTATACTCTTAGTTTTAAAATATACTTTTTCAGTTTTAAAAACCAACACATAACTATATTTATATTGATTACATTATTCCTCATAAATTTATATTTATGAAGTTTGTTTCACATTTCAAATATTTTTCTCTTCAATCTCTTCTAGGTGTCAAAAAGCTATTAGCTTGACAAACCACTTTACCACATCCATTTTTATTAACCACAAAACAATAACTTATGAGATTTGACCTGTGATTAAATTGCAGTTTAAATGTTAACAACTGAATTAATTTTAACACGCTGCTACCTTGTTAGTTTTGCTCTTTGAAGTTTTCTATTGCTACTTTAACATAAAGCACATCAACTATATTGTCTTTATAGATTGTTCTCTTATTCAAAGAGCTATTACTCATTTACTAAAAATAAGGTGACTAACAGAACAAGGCTTTCTGAACTATATATCAAGGAGAAAGTTTTATAGCCTTAGTATTGCTTACAAATCAATTCCTTAGAGTTGGCCTGCCATTAGCAGCTTTTAAGACTGCCTAGAGCTGTGTCATTCACTGCTATTTTGACACATTAATGCACTAATGGTATGTGCAGGCTGACATAACTTCTCTCAAGTTCTATTACAATAATTATCAAGACCCTTCTATGAGACATGCAAAGTTAAGCAAGGTGACAAAGAGTATGTAAATACTCAAGTATTTCTGGAGCATTCATTTTAAAATGACAGTGAATAATTAAGAAACTATAAAAACACAGAGATAAGAACTGTCGGCTGAGAACCTTGTCAGAGGAAACAAACCATGAATAAAAGAGACAGTCACTTAGAAATGATGGCAGGTACACTTAAGTATTCATTTTCATTTTATAAAATAAGGTTAAAAGTTATGACATGATAACACAAATCACATATTAAAACCCTATGAGTTATTGGTAGTTTAATTAAATGAATATACACTAAGGAGCACATAATATAGTAAAAATGGAACTGTCAAAAATTATTTCACATTTCATGGGAAGGTGGACACCATTCTTCCATGAAAAAACAAAAGCATTAATATAAACTAGTAAATAAAACACAGGAGGAAAAACATTGACGATAAAGTACTTAATAATCTGCCTTCTGTTTCCCTCTTTCATTTTATCATATCACAGGCTAAAATAACAAAATTCCTTCATATAACCTCCCTGTTAGTTACTTTTGTCAAAAATATTAAACGCCTTCCTATTATTTATCTTATCACGTTAAAACAAAATTTTCATCATCCTGGCTCCCTACAAGCTCATTCTCATCAACCTTATTTTTTACCTCCAATCTGATGCCAATGTGAGGGAATGACATCAAAATCTTTTAACAGAATTGCTTTTCATCCTCCCCTTTTTCTTGTCCTGAATGGCCCAGCTATTTGTAGAAACTTGGTGCCCTAAGGGACAGTGGAACCAAAAACAGAGACATCAAATCCCTGATTTCAAAACACTAAAAGCAGCAAACAAATAAAAATGGTGGTTTAGCCTTAAGACAGGAGAATTAAAAATAATAAGAACTGCAGAGTTATTAGTACAGAGGTAAGAAATTAAAAGGTGACAGAGTTGGAGAAGTGAGAGGCTTAGAACCAGGACTAAAATACAGGATGTAGTTGCTCTCTTCCCTTGCTTTCCCTGGGAGGTATCAAGGTCTGGAAAGTTCCCCAGAATTCCATGCCGAAAGAAAACAGAATTGAGGTAACTATGAAAGGAGATTGGTGTAGAAAAGCCCACGGACACTCTCATAATGCCACCGAGGTATAGAAGGGCAGCCAAATTTCCCATATTGTGAAAGGATTAAAAAAAAAAAAGAAGAAAAGAAAGAAACATAGAGTCAGCAGACACTGAGGAGCATTTGTTGTCATAACGCAGGATGTTGCAGAGAAAAGTGGGATCAAATGTAGATGCAGCCACCTCTGCAAATGCCAGCACAGAGGGAAGATCCCAGGCAGGAATGTACTAACTCAGGAAGGAGATTATCACTCAGAAAAGAAGATGACATTAAAGCAAATATCGCCTTGCATCTCTAGCCAGGACACTACACAGCTAGGAATTTATATTATTCCTGAAAGAATGAGAGAAGAGAAAAAGGGAGAAGTGGAGAGAAGGAAAGAGAAAAAGAAGTGGAGAAAGGAGGAGGGATGGGTAGATCTCAAAATAAACTAGTTGAGAGATCAGATTTTTGAGTCAGAATGTCAGAGTTTAATTCCCACTTCTACCTCATTTGCTGTGTAACCTTGAGCAAGTTACCTCATCTTTCTGTGCCTCAGTGTCCTTATCTGCAAAACTCGGATATCAGTAGTACCTAACTCACAGAGATGCTATAAAATGAAATGAATCAATACATATGCAGAGCTTAAAAAGAATAAAAGTAAAGCTTTTAAACAAGTGGAGAGGATATTCTGATAAAAAGCAATAGAATAATTATGGCATGTCCAGGGAACAAGTAAAAGACAGTTGGCTAAAGTGGAATAACTGTACAGAGGAAAAAGGAGCTGAGTATGGAGCACTAGATATGAACTAAGTATAAAAAGGCAGGACAAGGACTTGGGCCTAGCTCTTGTGTTCTACATGCACAGCGTCTAGTATAAGTAGGTATGTGATTGATGTATGAAAAAATGGACAGTGGGGAGTCAATGAAGGCCTTTAAATTGGAGGATATATGTATAAAGCACTAGATTTTAGAAGAGCAATCTTGCAAAGTCAGATTGAGAATAAGAGATGAACTAGAAATAAGCAAATATGACAGAAGATAAACATATTTTCATAATAATACACTAAGAACATTGACATGGATAGTGACAGTGAAAATCAAGTGGAATTTATTAGAAATCTAAATCAGAAAAAAATATAACAAAATGATATTGCTATGAAAATCATAATCCCCAAATACTGTGACTTCCATAGATTAAAAAGAAAAGAAAGACATTAAAAATGCCAGCTGTCTTTTACTTGTTTCCTGGACATGCCATAATGCCAATGCTCCTCTGTTACACCACTCAGGATCATTATCCAGAACTGACAAATCTGTAAGTCAGCATTCAGAAGTACAGTTTGGACACCATGAAATAAACATGACAGTGAAACTGGAATTAACAACAAAATCAAAGACCCATTATTTTACATTATTTAATTATCTTTGGAAGGGTTTTGAAAAATTAAACTAGAAGTTCATCTTCAACACACATATGCTCTAATTTGTTCAGAGAGAATTTACAACAAAGATTATATTTAAAATTTGAACTAATATTAGCATGCATGCATAAGTGGGCTAGAATAGAATCCTGAAGTTAAACAGGATGAATTGAAAGTAACTTTAAAGAAAAGTATTTTACATAGTCAAATTTAATTTGTCATTAAAAATGTCAAAAACTATCTAGTCCAAGTATATTTTATTAAAAATATTTGTTGTAATGGAATATCTACCAGTACTAGTAAACACCAGTTAGTTACCTTTTCAATCTAAAGTCTGAACTTTGCTGTCTCCTATAATCAGAGGATATAATTTTTTTTAAACCTACATCCATGAGAGGAAAAATAGTAAAAACCTAATAACCACAGATATCTAATTAATTGAATAATGTTCACACAAATGTTTAGTTTGATACATTAGACTGCTTTTTAATAATCTGATGCTACAACTAAAATAGGAAAAGAGTATTAGTATTAAAACACATACTTATAGAATTGCTAGTACTATATATTTTTCAAGTTTTTTCTTCTATTGAGGAATAAAAATAAAAGCTGCGACTTTTGCATAAACTTTACTAGGCTTCTTATAGTATATAATTTAGGAGATTTTTAATAGGTTTTTAAGCTTTTATAATTTCAAGTAGTTAAAAATTTCCCAATTCTCAGTTTTACAATGGAATCTGGTGGAAAATCAAACAATTGTATAGTAAATTTTGTTGGACTTAATTTTTCCACTCTACAATATACATTTAGCTATTTAAATTCAATATGTTACCATAAAAGCTATTAATATATACTTAATTTAGGGGTCACTAGTGAGACTTAAATCATTTATAATGACACAAATTAGAGAAACTTGACAAACATCCTGTAGGTGATGTTCAGTCTTTGTATAATCTTAAGTAATATTCTTAGAGAAAAGAGATGATTTAAACAAACACACACACACACACACACACACACACACACACACACACAGATTCTAGTGAGTTGTCCTACAGATGGACAATGGAAAGCTTTAAATTAGACTGCCAGAAGTTTTGGTTGGACAGTTGAAGAATAAATAAAATACTGGTATGGCCTGAAGGGGTTTTAAGTTTAAAAACAACTGTTGACTATCTATACTGAATAATTTAAACAATCTTATGACTCAAGACAGATGTGTGGAATAATCATTTATAAGTCCTTTCAGCTATGACATTACAATTTTAATTTCTTGAAATACCATATACTGTTGTACCACCTAGATGTTTGTCACATGTGAATGGAAGAGTTTCCCCCACTACAGTGAGTAGCTCCTTAAAGAAGCCAGCTAGTCAAACAATTTAAAATGTCACACTGCTTTAAAGTTACAAGTTTAATGTAATGCAAAGCATTTTTATCCACTGTATAAATAGCACATGGTATTTGACATTTTCCTACTATTTTATGGCTTTAGATATGTAACGTGAAATTTTCAGAAAAAAATTTGGTTCACTATTCTTAGAAAAGTGGAAAGAGTACACAGAAGTTTTGGTAAAAGGTAGATTTGGATTGTAATATAACCTCTGTTACATACTGGCTGGATACGGGTTTTAAACACAGTCTCATTTTCAACACCTATGAAAAGAGAGGCCATAACTACACTTCCTAGGGTAGTTATAAAGATTAAGTAAAATAATTAATACATAAAGGCCTAGAAAGCACATGATAGATGGTCAATAAATACGAGTTATGAGTTCTCTTATTTTAATACATACCTCCCAAATCACTTCAAGATGGGTATATATAAGTTATAATTTGCGTTTATAAGCAAATTCATAATAGTAAAGGGTGAATGGACAGTCAAAAATTGTTTATTAGGATAGTTTCAAGATGGCGGAGGAGTAAGATGTGGAGATCACCTTCCTCCCCTAAAACACATCAAAAATACATACACATGTAGAACAGCTCCTAGCAAACACCTACTGAATGCTGGCAGAAGACCGCAGACTGTTAATTGAGTTATTTGAGTTATTTATAGTGAGGTGGATGGACCTAGAGTCTGTCATACAGAGCGAAGTAAGTCAGAAAGAGAAAAACAAATACCGTATGCTAACACATATATATGGGGAAAAAAAGTGGTTCTGAAGAAACTAGGGGCAGGACAGGAATAAAGACACAGACATTGAGAATGGACTTGAGGACACGGGGAGGGGGAAGGGTAAGTTGGGACAAAGTGAGAGAGTGGTATGCACATATATACACTACCAAATGTAAAATAGCTAGTGGGAAGCAGCCACATAGCACAGGGAGATCAGCTCGGTGCTTTGTGTCCACCTAGAAGGGTGAGATAGAGAGGATGGGAGGGAGATGCAAGAGTGAGGAGATGTGGGGATATATGTTTATGTATAGCTGATTCACTTTGTTATACAGCAGAAACTAACACACCATTGTAAAGCAATTATACTCCAATAAAGATGTTAAAAAAATTGTTTGAGTGTTGACAATCTTCAAAGGTATGATTATTTATCAGAAAAAATGTGTATTATTAGGTAACAATATAGTTACTATGTAATTATTTGTCTTTCTACCAGATTCCACTGTAAAATTGGAGAGGTTGGGAAAATATTGTCTAACATCACGGAAAAAAAAATATTGGTCAGTAAGTATATCTTCTCTAGGCTGAGGTAATTCTCCTATATCACCCAACAGCAAGTTATGGTCATTCATTCAGCATCTAGTCACTGAACTAGATATTGGCAATTCAATTATAAACAGAGATACAGATCCAGAGAGCATAAGACTTACAGTAAAGTGAGGGAGACACATAAGATTACAATAATTACAATACTGAGTACATAATTAAAACTTACATAAGACATCTTGGTCTCTAAAGGAGGAATCATACTTGGGTTCAGGGGACTGAGAAGACTTCCTGAATGAAGAGGCCTTTGCTGATTAGGTACAGCAGTAATGATACAATAATACAGTAATACAGTTTTGATGACAGGAGTAGACAGTGTAGACTCCAGATAAACAGCACAGCATGGTTCAACTATGATTTAATATGCCAATTACACTATTTAATATGCCAATTATACCATTATCTTTTCTCTAGTAAAATCACTTCAACAAATCCCTAAATTTGCCACTACAATTGTTTATTTTTGGTTGGTGCTCTTAACTTTATAGCACAGGGTAAACAAATCTACAGATATTTGTAGTGCTATTCTGATTTTCTTGAGTCAAAATTTCAAAGTTTCTTTTATGAGCAAGACCCATTTGGTGTTATATTGGTATGATTCTTCTTCTCAACTTACAGGAAGCTCCCTGTTTTATCTTCTTTAATTTATTATTGCCTTCTGTTCATATTAATGATGCCTTGAGTCTCACTGTTTTGTTGAAACTCAAAAGATCAGCAATGCTCTTTTCCTAAGCATCTTATTCTAATGGGATTCAAAGAAGCTATTATATTATTTTTTAATGGAAGGACTAACATGACTTTCATCCTATAGCAACTCTGTCTTTTGGAGCATTATCTTCTGAGATCTTTCTAGTAAGGATCATCTTGTTTCCATCTCTGAGTTTCATTCTGGACAAATTTTGTACAACTAATCACTGGATTTCTAAGATGAAGCACGCTAACATTCCAGAATCACAGACTGATTCTTCACACTCGTAATTTTTTTTGGTCTTCTTCAATAAAGGCCTGTATTCACATTTTTCCTTTCCAACAATTCAACTTCAGTAGGTCAAAAACTGAGTGAAGCAGCAAGTTGACTTTCAAATTAAAGACTTGTCTTTATATAGAATATATACATTATATAAAAATTATTTAACAATTAAGAACAAGCTACATTTCATCAGAGATCTTTCTATATTTAAACATATAGAATATTTTATATGCAAAATCCAAACTGATGGATGGAGAAAGTGAGCTCATTGAACTATATATTATAAATTATAATAATACATAATACATATATATGTATAATATATAATACATATATATATTATATACACCTGTTCTCATAAATCTTAGTACTAGTGGAGGGCAAAAGAAAAAATTAAAAAAAATAAACATTAATTATTACAGAGAGTAATCAATACCATGAATAAAGTATCATAGGGTGACACAATAGAAGCTACCGTAAATTGAATTCAAAGGAAAAGTTTCTCTGAGGAATTCATAGTTGAGCAGAGACACTAAAGACATGAAAGAAGGCCGTCTTTAAAGATGGTACGACAGGAGGCTCCTGAACTCCCCTCGTCCCATGGACACACCAAATGAATAGCTACATACGGAGCAATTCCCTCTTAAAGAAATCCAGAAATTAGCTGAGCAACTCCTACACATTGGGAGAATTAGAAAATATCCACAATGAAACGGGTAGGAAAGGCTGAGATGCTCTCTCATTATAAACCTTATCCCCAGCACAGCACCGTAAAATAAGGAGAAAAACTCCCAAGTCCCAGCTTCTTCCTGAAAAGTGAAGAGTTTGTACCCTACATATAGCAGCCCAACTTTAAAGACTCCCAACTGAGGGACAGGCCCCCAAAACATTTACCTGGGAAAGCCAATGGGGTTTGATCTCATGAGACCCACAAGACCATAGCAAATAAAGAAGTAATTAACAGGAGCAAGCATTCTCTGCAGCTATCATCCCAAGGCTCAGTGCAGAGAGAGTAGCAAAAATTGCCCATCTCCCAGTCTTTACCTGAATGGGGTCTATTTGTATACATTCAGGCTTCTAATTTAGCACATATTACTAGGCTGGCTGTGATCCTCACCTGAGAACAGGGAAGCCAGTGGACACCTCCCTCACCCTCTCTCTCCTGCCTGCTCCAATTCACCAGCACCTCCCTTGGAAAGAGCTTGTACACAGTTCTGCACCCCAGCTTTAGCACCTGCTACCCAAGGGACAGGTTGCCAGATCATCTGACTCTAAATGGATTCCCACAGGACTGTAGCAAACAAAGAAGTCCTTAATGGGCTCAGGAGTACCCCCCCCATCCCCGCCACACAGTCATACACCTGGTCCCAGTACAGTGTGAGATGGCAAAAATACTCATCTTTTAGTTTACCCCAGGAGTGCCTTAACTATATACTTTCCTAGCTGTTGCCAGGGATCCAGCTTCTAATCAACCTGCATATAGGTGCAGACTGTGATCCATCCTTTTGGGACATTGATGGAGCTTGGCACACCCTCAAACTACTGGAAGCCACTAAGAACAAAGAAGGAGGTCTGGACAATCATAAAGGTTTGACAGACAATCAGGAGCACGGGCTGGGCTAGTTGATGAGGTTCATCTCCTACATGAGACCACTCTGTCAGGACCGGGAGAGGTGGCTGTTTTACCTAACGCACATAAACCAACACAAAGTGTCAAGGAAAATGAAGAAACAGAGGAATATGTTCCAAACAAAAGAACAAGATAAAACTACAGAAATAGAGCAAAATGAAATGGAGACTCACAGAAGAGTCAAAATAATGGTCATAAAGATGCTCACTGAGGTCAGAAGAACATGCATGAACGAAGGGAGAATTTTAACAAAGGGAAAATATTAAAAAAGTACTAAACAGAAATCACAGTGCTGAAGAGTATAAAAACTGAACTTACAAATTCCATAGAGAGACTGAACAGCCGACTAGATGAAGCAGAAGAAAAGATCAGCAAACTCAAGGACAGAGAAGTGGAATTAATTCAATCAAAGGAATGAAAAAAAAGAATGAAAAAATTGATGATAGCTTAACAGGATTTATGGAACACCATCATTACATTCACTATAGGGGTTCAAGAAAAGAAAAGAGAGAAAAGGGGACAGAAGACTAAAAAAAATAATGACAGAAAACTTCCTTAACCTGAAGAAATAAATATCCAGATCCTTTTGTATGGAACAACAAAAGACCCCGAATAGCCAAAACAATGTTGAAAAAGAACAAAGCTGGATGCATCACCCTTTTTTGATTTCAAACCATATTACAAAGCTATTGTAATCATAACAGTATGATATTGGCATAAAAGACATATAGACCAATGAAACACAATGGAGAGCCCAGAAATAAATCCATGCATATATGGTCAATTAATGTATGACAAAGGAGCCAAGAATACACAATGGAGAAAGGATAGTTTCTTCAATAAATGTTGCTGGGAAAACTGGACAGTCACATGCAAAAGACAGAAACTAGATCCTTATCTTACACCATACACAAAATTCAACCCAAGATGGATTAAAGACTTGAACATTTGAATGTTAAGACCTGAAACCCTAAAACTCCTAGAAGAAAACATAGAAGGTAAGCTCCTTGACATTGGTCTTGGTGATGATTTTTTGAATTTGACACCAAAAGCAAAGGCAAGGAAAGCAAAAATAAACAAGTGGGACTACATCAAACTAAAAAGCTTCTCCACAGCAAAGGAAACCATCAACAAAATGAAAAGACAATGTACAGAATGGGAGAAAATATTTGCAAATCATATATCTTATTAAAAAACTCATACAACAAAAGAGAAAAAACAAAAGCTAATCCAATTTAAAAATTAGCAAAGGAGCTGAATAGATATTTTTCCAGAGAAGATAAACAAATAGCCAGGGGACTTCCCTGGTGGTTCAGTGGTTAAGAATCCACCTGCCAATGCAGGGGACACAGGTTCGAGCCCTGGTCCAGGAAGATCCCACATGCCGCAGAACAACTAATCCTGTGCGCCACAACTACTGAGCCTGCACTCTAGAGCCCACGTGCTGTAACTACTGAGCCTGTGTGCCACAACTACTGAAGCCCGCACACCTAGAGCCCATGTTCCGCAACAAGAGAAGCCACTGCAATGAGAAGCCCACGCACTGCAACGAAGAGTAGCCTCCGCTCGCCACAACTAGAGAAAGCCCGTGCACAGCAACGAAGACCCAATGCAGCCAAAAATAAATAAATTCATTAATTTAAAAAAATAGCCAACAAGTACATGAAAAGGTGCTCAACACCACAAAGCATTAGGGAAATGCAAATCAAAACCACAATGAGATATCACCCTGTACCTGTTAGAATGGCTATCATCAAAAGACAAGAGATAACAAGTACTGTGAGGATGGGGAGAAAAGGGAACGCTTGTGCACTGTTGGTGGAGTGTAAATTGGCATGGCCACTATGGGAAACTCTATGGAGGATCCTCATATGATCTATCCATTCCACTTCTGGAAATATATCCAAAGGAAATGAAAATACTATGTTGAAGAGATATCTGCACCCCCATGTTCATAGTAGCATTTTTTACAACAGCCAAGACATGGAAACAATCTAAGTGCCCACTGATGGGTGAGTTGAAAAAAAAGAGGTGGTGTGTGTGTGTGTGTGTGTGTGTGTGTGTGTATTTATATTTATACACACACACACACACACACACACACACACACACATATATATATATATATATATATATATATATATATAAAATGGAGCATTATTTAGCCAAAAAAAGAGACAATCTGCCATTTGTGACACCATGGATAGACCTTGAGGGCATTATGCTAAGTAAAATAAGTCATACAGAGAAAGCATATACTGTATGATCTCATTTATATGTGGATCTTAAAATATTCATAGAAAAGGACATCAGATTTATGATTACCAGAGGCAGCAGATAGGGGTAGGGGAATTGAATGAAGTTGTTCAAAAGATACAAACTTCCAGTTATAAGATAAGTAAGTACTGGGGATATAATATAAAACATGATGAGCATAATTAACATTGCTGTATGGTATATTTGAAAATTGTTTAGCAAGTAAATCCTGAGTTCTCATCACAAGAAAAACAAAAAACTTTTTCTTTTTTTGGTATATATATGAGATGATGGATGTTAAACTTACTGTGATAACCATTTCACTATATATATACAGATATATATGTCAAGTCATTATACTGTACATGTTAAATTTATATAGTTCTGTATGTCAACTATACCTCAAAAAAAAAAATAAAGCTGGAAAAAAATGGGTAGAGGAACTGAATAGATATTTTTCCAAAGAAGGCATACAAACAGGCAACCGGTACATGAAAAGGTGCTGAATATTGCTAATCATCAGGAAACTGCAAATCAAAACCCAAATGAGATATTGCCTCAGACAAGTTAGAATGGCTATCATCAAATAAACAAGAGATTACAGTGTTGGCAAGTAAAGGGAACCATTGTGTACTGTAGGTGGGAATGTAAACTGGTGCAGCCACTATGAAAAACACTACAGAAGTTCCTAAAAAAATTAAAAATAGAACTACCATATGATTCAACAATCTGACTTTTGGGTAAATATACAAAGTAAAGACAATTATTTTCTTGAAGAGATATCTGTACTCTATGTTCATTGTAACATTATTCATAATATCAAGATATGGAAAAAACCTAAGTGTGTCTGTCAATGCATAAATGGATAAAGAAAATTTGGTATATATGTATGGGTGGTGTGTGTATAATGTTGTACTTATATAACAATGATGGAATATTATTTAGCCACGAGAAAGAAGGACATCTTGCTGTTTGTGATATGGATGGGCCTTGAGGGCCTTCTACTAAGTGAAATAAGTCAGATAGAGAAACATGATATTGTAACAGGGAAGAACAAATCTGACTCCATATTGGATCTGTTTCTTTTACTTTAACCTTTGTATTCTATTGCTTTTGTTACAAGCTAACCACTAAAGGGATGCTTCCTAGAGCTTAAAGTATACATAATGCCCTATCTCTAGGAACCCTGCCTCCCATACCTGAGCATTAAGCTAAAATACCTTTCTTTAGCTCATAGGAAACACCTTGACCAGGCCCACCTTGTCAGCTCCAGGAAAGAAGAAATTAACACATCCCCTCCAGAGTCTGGCCAGAACCAGAAAATATTTGCAACAACTTACTGCCTTTTTTAGTTTACCTTCTCACTTCCCCGTCTTTGTTCTATAAAAGAAACTCGCATCCAAACCCGGACAAGATGGTTCTTTGGGACACTTGATCACCATCTTCTTGGTCTGCTGGTTTTCTGAATAAAGTCACTATTCCTTGCCCCAACAACCTGTCTCTTGATTTATTGGCCTGCTGTGTGGCAAGCAGTATGAGCCTGGACTTGGTAACAATAACAATTATATGTGGAATCTAAAGAAGCTGAACTCATAGAAACAGAGACTAGAATGGGACTGGGGTGGGGTGGGGTGGGAACAATGGGGAGATATTGGAAGAGTACAGTCTTCCAGTTATAAGCTGAATAGGTTCTAGTGATCTAATATACCAGGGGTCCCCAACCCGGGCCTGCAGACCAGTACCTGTCTGCAGCCTGTTACGAACCGGGCCGCACAGCAGGAGGTGAGCAGCAGGAGAGCAAGCGAAGCTTCACCTGCCGCTCCCTATCGCTCGCATTACTGCCTGAACCCCCACCCCCGTGGAAAAACTGTCTTCCGCGAAACCGGTCCCGGGTGCCAAAGAGGTTGTGGACTGCTGTAATATAGAGTAGGGTGATTATAGTTAATAATTATGTATTATATACTTGAAAGTTGCTAAGAAAGTAGATCTTAAATGTTCTCACCACAAAAAGAAATGGTAATTATGTGGTGTGATGGAGGTGTTAGCTTATATTCTGGTGGTAATAAGTTTGCAGTATATAAAGGTATCAAGTCAACACGTTGTACACCTTATACTTACACAGTATTTTATGTCAATTATAGCTCCATAACTGGGGGAGGGGGAGAAAAGGGTGGAAGTTAAAAAAAAAAAAAAAGACATGAAGGAACCAGCCTGCAAAGCTTCTGGGATGAGCCTATGGTAAGCAATAACAGCTAAAAGAAAATCATCCAAAATTGACTGTGGCTGAAACATAGTAAGTGAGGAAGAGAATAGTTCAAAACTAGGTAGGAACCAGATTTTGTAGAGTCTGGAAAGACATGTTGAGAAGACTGAATATTATTCTAATTTATAGCTTCCCATTTTTGGAGGAACACGGAGAACATGGGAGGGCATAGCCCTGTGGCTAAACCAAAAGACACACCCAACAGCCTCTCTCCCTGCTGAAAATCCAAGACTCTTCCCATCATGGCACCCAAATATCTTAAATGTCTCCAAGCTTAATAGAAATTATGTGTTCACTCATAACACCCCTGAAAAGAATAGAGAGTGTCCTTTTTCACCTTCTCTTCTGAGGGCATGAGTTCTAGTGTTTCATACATAGTCATAAGTTCCTTTCCTTGCTTTTCCTAGGAAGCCCATTGAATTCTCATGTAAGTATATTTCCTCGAAGTTCACTGTGGAAAACAAGTTATCAGGTTAAGACTCTTCATTAATAGACAATAATTAAAAACCCCACATCAATGGTCTAGGACTTTCTTACACTTCACTGCTTGGGGCACGGTTGTCTGGAAAAGAAATTTAGTGTGTAAAGAAGAAACTCCTTTTGGGAGAAATATGTGGAAATAAATCAATTTTTCTGACTTTATAAAGAGAAGGACTAATTAATTGCTTATAGCTTAGAAATGCACTTGTGTAAAGAAAAAGGCATGTAAGTCTATGTAGTCAATTTTCTTACCTAAGGTAGCTTCTGTGCCAACTCTGAAAATACAGTTTTAATGTAGTAAAAAATGTAAAGCTTAAAGGATTTTTAGAAATCATATAATCTTAATTATTAATAAATGTATAATTTATTAATGCCAGATAATTATACAGGCTTCATTTTGCCTTATAGTTTTGTCTTTTTTATTTAGGTTACTATATTAGGTGGCAAAATTCCAATGAAAGAAAATGTGCTGCTTAGATTTAGGTGATAATCAAAATTATACATTATTTTCTAAAGCCACCATTTATTTTATGGTTCCAAATACACAAAATTTATATAATTTTATTTTGTAACAATAAACTGAGTATATGACTCATATTCTTGATTCAATCTTGTTGAGATCATAAGTAAAATCTTTTAAATGTTATCAAATTTTAGTAAATATCACTTGGGAAATTTATTAAACACACAGATGGCTGATATCAATAGGTCCTGGTAGGACGCAAATATTTGCATAATTAGCAGTGTCCTTGATACATGAGATCTACTGTCCACACATTAGTATACTACAATGAAAAGCATATCCAAAAGTGAAAAACTGAAAAGGCTTTTTTTCCCCAATCATAACATAATTTGATTTATCTAAAAGGAAACTCTGCAAAGAGGTCATGGAAAGTTTAACTTAAATGTATTTATTAAATAGCTTCCTAAAAAATTTAACTAAGCAAATATACTTCATCAAAAAATAAGTTAAAAAACAGAGCTCTATGCATACAAAATTATAAAGATACAATTCCAGTTAATTACATTATAAGTCAGTATTTCAGAATGTGTGATCTCATAGTTCATGGAATCTACAGAGATATCCATAAAAGCATACAGTTCAGCTTTGGATAACAGTACCACTCAGTAGTAGAGCTTTTCAGATGATAGCTATAAACTACTGTGCTTTACTGTAAGGATTCACATGTTGAAAGTCAGCATAAATGGATTAAGTATTTTTAAAAAGAACAATGGGAATAGTAGAGCTGTCTTTAAATATTCAAATGACATTCAAAAAGGAAACACAGCAGCCACATAGCTGTTGTAGAGAACTAGAAAAAGTGAAGAAAGTTGTGAGAAGGGAATTGTGTAATAAATATAAACAGCCTGCAGCGGTTAGAGCTATTCAGTGAAATATCAGAAATTAAATGAAGGGTGGAGTACAAGCTGTCTGGAGAGGGGTTCCTGACCTTGGCAAGATGTTATACTTGATGATCCTCATTTTCCCTTTCAAATCTCTGATTTCATGATGAATTTCAGTGAACAAAATAAAAGAATAGATATAGCAAAAATAGAGTAGTATACTTAGCAAAGTAGCAATACAAAAATAATAGGCACACCCTTTAAAGGAGAATTGAATTTTATAGCCATATTTTAAAAACCTGATATGAGCACAAACTCACATAAGCTTATGGAAGGAAGAATATCTAAGGAAGGCCTATATCCACACAAATACATATCTTGAAACTGAACTCAACACTTCCTCATATCTCCAGAATACAAATCTTCTCTACAAAGCATCAAGAGGCAGCAATATAGTTTTCAATGACTATTTTGGTAAAGTTACAAGAGAAGGTATATCACCTAGTACAGAGCAAACAATTCAATGATAACTAATGATACTTCTCTTTTATCCAAAAAAAAATTCCCTCTTTACTCCCAGCTTCCATGCCTCCTTCTTTCCACCCTTCCCAATAGCTTCTAAAAATTTCTCAGGCTTGAGTCTCTCCGTCCACCTACTTATACCTCTCTAAGTTTTTGGCTTTCAGTGCTAAACTATTTAGGTAAATTCCAATTCCCTCGATGTTGCATCCTCCACATTATTGTTTAGAACCATTCTGAGGTGTATGAAAGGCCATTGAATGACTCTGTACTCTCAGAAATCCTCAGGGTGACTTGTAAATAACAAATACCTTCTCCTGCTTCGCTTTATCCTTTTTATTTTATTGACAAGCATAATTATGGTATGTATTAAATGTAAGTTCGCTTTTTAAAAATATTTAAGTGTTTCACAAATAACTCAATTTTCATATCAGTATAATTCTATTAAATGTATAGGCTTCCACTTAACCTTTTGGTTTTAAGTCAAGATCCACATATTCATTTGGATTGGTACTTTTGAGATAGACAATAAACTTTAAAATATAAGTGGGAACAGTTTACTACCTAAAATTTACTACCTAAAATGCTTAGTATATGATTAAAAACACATGCTTGCTTTACACAGGGGCAAAGTGTTACATATTGTGGAATCACAATCTCAACTTAAGAATTGTTAATTATAAAGATAATACTTTTTTATCTGAGTTGTTTTTTCTTTTGTAATACAGGGTAAAACTCAGCTGTTCTAAAAAATATTTGTAAAAAAAATAAAGACCAGGCAATTTCCAAGAAGCCAGAATAGTATGAAAGGAAATTAACATAGCTTTTTAAATTCCCCAACATACGGAAGACAATAAAACACATATGTAACACCTGAAAAGACTCTTTCCTTGACCAAACTTGAGTCAGCTCATCTGAATCTTCTTTTTGACAAGGTCTCAAACTTGGGCTCTGTCTTTGGCCCACTTAGTTCAGTTTTAGCAAGAAGTCTACTGAATCAGTTTTCGTTAGATCTCTCAGTCTAGATATATTATCACATTGGATACCTCATCAAATTCCTCATCCACCACCCTCAATATCTCACGCCCCTAGCCTACCTTCTGCAGGAATTCTGTTGAGTTGATTTAGGAAAAATCTCCCTAGCCTTGATGTTTCCTTCTAGTAATTTTCCATCCACTGACCCCTATCCAGTTCCTTGGCTATAAATCTCCACATATCCTTGTTATATTTGGAACTGAGCCCAATCTCTCTCCCCCACTGTATTCTTCCCTCTTGAATAAAGTCTTCTTTCATCTCTAACAAGAGTAATGACCAGTTTTTTCTTTAACACACCAGGATAAAGGAGACATAATGCCTAACTATACTTACATCTTTCTAAAAATTATAATGGGAAGTTAAACATAATGTTCTAGACAGCAAGTTCTATCAGGCAAGAGTCATTTTCGTACAGCATATAGTTTAGTACCCAGTAAAAAAAAAACAGACAAACCATAGATATGGCAAGGCCAAGATCTAGGTAAACAGGTAAAAGCTAGAGGAGAGAAGGGGGTTAAGGAGGAAATGAAATCTAGAGCTGGTACTAAAAATGACATGTGATTGTTTTCTTACACTGCTTACGTGTTTCTCCAAGTATGGTCTACAGAGTGCTTCTCAAATTTTAATGGGCAAACAACATCTAAGAATACTGTTAGGAATTTAAATTCTGATTCAGTGCCTAGGAAGAGGTCTGAGATTCTGCATTTCTAATAATCTGATGATGCTGATTCTTCTAATCCTTGGACAAGACTTTGAGAAGAAAAGCATAGGCAACTAGTATTCATCTAGGTTGTTTCTTAAAAGGGTAAAACGAATCAACCAATCCATGCCAGATTCTGATTCAGCAGATTCAAGAGAAGACAAAGGAATCCATAATTTTAACATCCTCTCCCAGGTTATCCTCTATGAAATCTAAACTTTGAGAAGCACTGACTCATAAAGAAAGCTGGAAGAGGATTTGGGAATGGGTTTGCTAACCTAAAAACAATAGTCTTCTTTATACACAGCTCCCAGGGGCTTCACACTTGTAAAAATGTCCTTGATGTTAACTTTCACAGGATTTCATATGAATAAAAATGTTAAGCAGTGAGACTGCAAAATGATCTGCTCAGGGCCCTCTACCCCACCCTGGGGATGGCCTTAAGCCATTAAAAACAAGTTAAGTGGTAGAAATTGAGTGGAAATAAATTCCAAATCCTCAGGAAGCAAAGAGGTTAATTAGCAGGGTTAGTCTAGGATCCATAATTGTGTCTCCTATTCAACACTTTTGTTAATGATCTGGAAAAGAAGGTGAAGTTTTAAAATTTGCAGAAAAAACTAATTTTAATTTTCTTGAGATTAGGGAAATTGGTTGAATTCCAAAAGACCTAACAATATAAGGTAATTAAGAAGCACAAAGGTTGATAAAATCCAGTTAAAATATGTAAAGGCAAAGCACAGTTGAAAAATAAATTCAAATTACTCATACACATCGATGAGCTCTGAACTAAATGCAATTTTCTCAGGAATAAGATTTATGTGTCTCTTTGTGCAATTCAACGAAGACATTTGTTCACTACCCAGAGGCAATAAAAATGGAATGAGGTATTAAACCATATTAAAAGAGGCCAGAAATAGGACACACATATTATAACACCTCAATTTACAAATCAATAATATCTCTTTATCTTAACTATAGTACCCTAGTAGTCATCTTAGTCATATCATCTTTAGGAGGTTATGCGAAAAAAACAGAGAACCAGAAAGCAATGAGGACTATTGCACTTATAAGGAAAATGAAGTACTCTATGATAAAAGATTAAAGGATACATTTAGTTGAGAGAGGGAAAATTAAAAGGATATGTAATAGTATACAAAATAATGAATACTAAGGGCAAAAGCAATTGGGCGCTCTAGTTTACCTATATATCTAAAGACCATTTGCTAGTAATAGAAAAAATATAATCCAATTATATCAGGAGGTAGATGAATATTACAAGTAAAGAGTATATTGGTTCTTAACAATGTCTTTCTATGAAAAATTCATTGTAAAGTGTATTGTATTATCTAGGTAAATAAAATGACAACAATATTAGCAGGTGTGGTTTAAAAATAATGGCTTGTAGTTTATCTGAAGATGATACACAGTATATTAAATAATATGATCAGTTAGAATTAGGTAATTTTTTCTTTGTTCCTGTACTGTGCAGTATAGAGAAAGAAAAGAAAATGGAAAGAAAAAAAGGTTGCTATTTCACCCTGGCAAGCAAGGTAGGTCTAATCATTTCCATCTACTGTTTCTGAAAAACACAACTTTAAAAATTCACTTATCAATTCTTGTAAAGAAATAGAGATAAAATTAAGTATATGCCATTAAAAAGTCTAAATCAAGAGATTATAACCACTCATTCATTAAATAATACCTAGTACGTGCCAGTCACTGTGCAAGATGCTGGACACAGACTGACGAACAGGAAAGACACTGTCCCTGACTTCATCAAGTCAACCCCACAGGCCATGATACTCTAGTGTGAGAAATACCAAGACAGAGGAAGTACATGCGTATATGATAATACACGAACATACAAAAGAGACATATAATCCAAATTTAGGATATCAGGTAAAGTTTTCTGGAATACCTGATTCCTAATATGGGGAACTAAAAAATATTCAAGTGAAAAGCAGCAGGGCCAGCTTGTTCAACAGAATCAATTACATGGTATATTCTTGCAAATGAAAGTTCAGTATATTCAAACTAAAAATGAGAATCGAAAAGAGGCTAGGGAGATAAACTAAGATTTGGTCATGCATGCCACGGTAAGGGTTTGAATTTATCCTGAAAGATATGAGAAACTCTTGAGTGATAGAAATATATAATTAAAATTTCACTTTAGAAAGTGATCTGTCTGCTCTGTGAAGCACAGACTGGGAGTGGAGGATAAGGAGAAAGACTGGGAGTTTATGCAGTTTCTATGGAATAGATATTATGGGGAAGGTACTGATATCGAGAATGAGTAGAAGCAGACAAATGAGAGAAATGTTTAATATGTAAAAACAACAAGTTTCTAATGGACTAAATGCAGGCTCCACAGTGGGGAAAATCAACAAACAACTCCCAGGTTCAAGTCTGGTACTATTTGCTCAAATAGCAAAGCCAACGCAGAGGACAAATTTGGGGTAGGAGAAGGTACAGATATATATTAAGTTGGGGTCACCTACAAGTACGTCAAGTGGGATGTCAGTAGGCAGTTCAATACGTTGTATTAGGAGTCAAGGCAGAGAGCTCCTTGAATATGAATATTCAGCTGTCTAATGAAGGGTGGCAGCATATGCCATCTCAAAATGTACCACTTTGGTATAAGGATTATTTTGAGCTGAAGGCAATTGAGAAGAAGCAGATAAAAAAAAAAGCTACCTGTCTTTTCCCTATTTACCTAAAAGCAGGACATAAATTTCCAAAAGTGTCTCTCCTCCCCTCTGTACCAAAAAGGACAAAATCAATCACCAGAGACAACTTTAGATCCCACCAACCTGAAGATAGCACCAGAGGAATTTACATGACAAATTTACTAACTGGCCTTTATCTACTACAGTAGATATTCATTTCCTCCCATATATTTTCCCACATCTTGCGGCCCTTGGAAGCTTAAAACTGCTTTCCTTTGTCCTGCCATTTCTCCACAAATTTATCATTATTTGTTGATGAAGTTATATCTCAGTTATTAAGCCACTCTTTGAGTTACTCATTCTTCCCTGGTTATCTCCCATGCATACATGAGGTACACATGTTAATAAATTTCTATTTGTTTTTCTCTTGTTAACTGGTCTTCTGTTATAGAAATTCCAGCTGAAAACTTAGAAGGGTAGAGAGAAAAATACTTTTTCCTCCCCTATTAGTGAGTCTGAAAAGACTATCCATGGGAAAATGTGTGGAAGGAGAAAAGAAGGTAAAAAAGAGCTCTGAGAAATATGTGGAGAAAAAGAAGACTGATAAAGAATAGGCAGACAGAAAGAAAATTAGCAAAGCATGATGTTGATGTCATTCAGACAGGGGCGAAAAAAGAGGGAGGAGGGAACATCAACACTGCCAGAGTTACAGAGAGATAATTTAAGTCTTTCGACTAGAATGCCAGCTCCATTGGGCACTTATCTATTCTGTTTTGTCCATCACTACATCCCCAATGCCTAAAACTGAGACAACAAGAATAAGCATTTACTTATGATTAAAGAATAAACTCTTCATCATTGTTTAATGGTCTTTAACTCATTTGGAGTCCATAATTTATTTTACATTATTGATTTATGCCTTGAATCCTTACTATGATAGTAGTGAAAATTTTACAAAGAAAAATGTGTATATGTTTGTATAGAATTTGAAGACACTTTTTGTTTCTAAAGAGAAAAAAAATCTTCAAAAATCTGATTATATTAAAAGAAAGATATGTTGGATATAATTTCATAAATGTTTAAAATTTATAATATTTAAGATTGTGTTGTACTTCAGTGTTGACAATTTTATTGAGAAATAATCATATATTAAAAATTCCCTACTATTCCAGAGTATAAAAAGTATTTCAATTTAAAACTTGTTTCTTTGATTTAGAGATTTTATTATAGCTGTACTGTAACCACCGCTGCAATGTTGAATGAGGTACAAGTATGATACCCCACTTCTCATCAGTTTCTGAGAAAACTCTGCTTTTATTAGAAATAGCACACAAAAGAGAGTCAGTTTGATAAATAAGGATGTGAAAAGGGCCTATGGGAAGAGGGAACATGATATGTTTAAAGAAACTGAAAGGGAGCTTGTGTGGATGGAGGGAAGGTAAGCTAGGAACCATTAGAAGACATTGAGTTGCTTTAAAGAGAATTGTTACTCTGGACAAATTGACTCTGAGAGCTAATGAGACATCTGACATATGAAGTGCAATAAATGAGTTCAGCTATGGTATTATGAATGATTTATGTAGTGAACAGATCAGGGTACCAATTTCATCACTCTGTTTACCAACTTGTGGCCTTGGCATATTAGTTGGCCTAGCTAAGTAACGTCTCTATCTATAAAGGTAGGATAAGGTACATATTGGGTTGGCCAAAAAGTTAGTTTGGGTTTTTCTGTTGTGAGAATTAAATAAAATACTATATTTATTATATAAATTCAGTTCACTAGCACATGCTTAGATGTAGTAAAAACTAAATGAGAATGAGAATGGCAATGTTCAGTTTTCTCTGAGCGGCCCAAATATAATTTCACTATAATTAAAGTGAATGAAAGTCATTTTAAAATATCCTGATTTATCTTACGATAAATAGATTTTGAAGCCTGGAAATAAAGACATAGCATTGGATCTGGAGTGTGAATACATAGGTTCAAGTCCTAGCATGCTTCTTATTAATATATGTAGATATCATTGGTTGAATTGTGCCCCTATCCCCAAAAATGTCATTATACATTTATCCAGACATGTAGAACATATAACACCAAGAGCAAATTCTAATGTAAACTATAGACTTTGGGAGATAATGATGTATCAATGGAAGTTCATCCTTGGTATCAAATGTACCACCCTAGTGTGGGATGTTGGTAATTCGAAAGGCTGTGCATCTGTGGGAGCAGGAGAGCACATGAGAAATCTGTATCTTCTGCTCAATATTGCTGTGAACCTGAAACTGCTTTAAAAAATAAAATGTATGAAAAACACAACAAAAAAGCTAATGAAATAATTACAAAAAAAATTAAAAGGGGGGGAAATGGTTATAGAGAAGAGAGGGGAGTGGCTTATACTATGCAGCAGCCTAGTTTAGGAGAATTTAGGCTAGTTCTATATTTATTTACCACCATGTATGGGATGTTATAACGCTAATAGTTATAATTACCTATGTTGCTAATGCTACCCATTACAACAAATATATAGAAGAATAATGTATCCCTTTTGATTTCTAAAAGGTAAGTCAGTTCACTTTAGATTAATAAAACTCCAAATGTTCTATGATTACAGAATCAAAGTAGTAAATGAAGCTATTTTTAAACAGAATCACTTGTGCTAAGTTCTATCTTTGTGTAATAGAGCTTTTAATTTGCTTAGAATGTCCACACAACTAAATACAACACTACCATTTCTGAGAGTTTTTCACTTATAATTTTGTCTTAGAATGTGACTTTAAATCACTTTTGATCAACATCTGCTGTTGATTTTTTCAGTTTGCATTAGAACAAAACAAATTTTAATCTCTACTGAACAACTCCACAGGGGACCTGAGTTCTAGTCTCTGCTCTCTCATTAATAGCTGTGTGACTAGTTATTGTTATGTAAATTATCATTTTAAAATGAGGAGCTCCTACTCGTGTTCCTGGACAAAATAACACTTATTATTACTAGAAAATTTCTTTTTCGAGCTGTCTTTGACAGTTGCCAAGTATGCAGATAATAGATTCAGGGAAGTATTCAAGCTGGTACCTAGGCTTGGTAGGTTCCTTATATCACAGTTACTTGCTTATGGGCACTTTCACTACTAGTTAGAGACTGAGGTACCTCTTATTATGACTATTAAAGAGTAACTAAAATCTTAAAATCTAATCAATGTTGCATATTATCTAGATTCTTAATACCTAAGTAAACTAGAATACAAACAATGTGAAATTCAATGCAGATAACTAACTAAAAACATGTATTTTTAAAGAATACAAATAGAACATAATAAATATCTAGATTAGTTTTTGTCGAAAAGATTTGGGGATTGTCTACGAGCCCTACTAGTGCCAAGAATGTAATGGGGCTGGCAAGAAAGGGAATCTAATCTTAGTCCACATAAATAGGAGAAATGTATTATATAGCCAGTATTCAAATCACGACTGATATGTATTCCATTCTATTTGTATCACTCAGAACATATCAGGGTGAATTTGGGCAAGGACTTCACCTCATTTGTTCTTAGTTAAATATGTAAAATAGGTGTAATAAAAGCAGTTACCAATATAGTTGTTATGATAAGTAGACAAATATATGAGAGACACATAGAATAGTTCTTATATAGAATAAGCACTAAAAAAGTATTTATAAGATAAAGAAATATAATAGCAATTAAAGTCATGATGGGTCTAGAAATTGATGGGATAGTGAGTAATTTTCCTAGCCAATCAGTGCTCACTTCTGTCTCTGCCTTGTTACATTTTGGACAGCTCTGATTCTGATTTCCAATTAATCCTGCCTTTCTGTGACTTGATACTATATTAAAGGAAAGATCAGTTTTAAAGTTTCAAAATATGATTTTTCTGCTACTGAGTTTTTTTTAGAAGGAATCCTATACAATGAACTTAAGATATAGACTAGAGGAAACAAAACATGTCTGTAATATTTGGAATATTTTTAGAATTTAGATTTTTAAAATCCATGAAAAGAATATAGAGAAACACTATACTTTTGGAGACAAACTCCAACGTAAAGAAGAAAAATGAAATATACTGAGTTTTCAGATACTAATACTAATATTGGAGCAAATATGAGAACATACTCTTTCAAGTTCTCAAAAGTATGCTAGCAGTTGCTTTTCATGATTTTCACTATGATTTTATTCACTGCTACTAATAGCTAGACCCGGAGTCTTGAGAAAGGTCAAGCTATCTATGAGTTATGTTTTAAAGCAAATCAAACCAGACTGATACTCTTAACTCTTAATCACTTCCATTAGAGTAATAACTTGCAATCATAAGGCTCTTTTCCATGGATCCTTTTTCTGAATAATCTACCTCCATTATAGAAGTAGATGGCAATGCTCCTTTTCATAGTTCTCAAGTACATCTCTAATTTTCTCCATTGTGGAAGCAGTTAATGGCTTATCTTCTCTTTCTTTATGACATGAATGTTAATAGCAAGGGTCTGTGAGATAAGTGACTAAATCCTAGATGAAAGGATTTGTTGGAAACATTTCAAATCATGGCAGAAAATAAAATTGTTTTTGTTTTTTTCTAATTTCTATCATTGGTGTGTCATGGCCATTTCATTTTTGTTACAGAATAACATACTGCCGCACATGCTTAGGAAAACATCCACCGGACTAAGGCAGATGCAGTGAGGACAAGCCATCTCTTTTTCATCATTTTCAAATATTGCTAAATTTCTTCATGTGACATTGAGATATAGGCTATATGGTTTTATGAATATAGGCTCTAAACTATTCAAACTGTCAGTGTTCTTGGACCTCTTTTATTTAAGAATCATTACTAAGTTTCCTTTTCCATTAAAAATCCTCAGTATTTACTTACATTGTTTGGAATAAAGGATTCTGAGTATATTTGAAAGAATGTTGGACTGGGTGTCAGATAATTGGTTTCAAATTTACTCTGCTACACAAGATCTATGATATGTCTGGAAAGTCCCTCCATCTCTCTTAAATCTCTCAATTCTATAGGACCATTTTGTCTCAGTCCCAAGTCTTCTTGCTCAGTAGCAGGCAGCTCTGATCAACTATGGGTATAGCCTCCTTCTCTTGGGTCTGGCCTATTTTATCTTTGGGATAGTCAATTCAACAGCATTTGTAAACCATACTTCGTGAGAATGACAATAATACGCCGTTTTTATCAGTGCTGGCTCAATCTCATTATCTCAACTTTAAGGCTTAGGTTATTGAAAACCTTGTAATAGAAGACAGTTCCCACACACAAGTTCAGCCTCAACTCCCCACTTCCTAAAATTTCTAAGGTCTGTACTTAATTTCTTATCATTATTTTTTATCTCTCCTAAAATGTCATTACAAATAACTTCTATGTTTCCAACTGCTTTAGTTTCATTTTTCTATCCCTAAATCTAAACTTTTTCTCTGTCTTAATTTCTAATTATGTCTCAACAAAATGGAATGAGTACAGAAATTTTTGAGGTGAGGACAATATTCAGATGTAAACCTATGTGTCCTAGAATTTCAGGAATGGAAAACAGGAAGAGTTTTAGACTCCTGTGAAAATACTATCATAAGATATGCTTATATGATTATGCTAGATATGCTATCCCAACTTGAGCACTCAAAGAGCATCTATTTTTAAAGATGTATCAGTTTTCTTTAAATTGGCTTGGTTGCAAACTGTTTTTCATCTCATTTTGTCTCAATAGAAGACATTGGCTAGGTAATATGATGCAATAGATAGAATCTCCCTGAACCTCAGTTTGCCTTACGGGGCTGAAATTCCTATAAGATTGATTACGCTGTTAGGTTTTCTTCCCTGTAAAAGTACTGTGGAAAGAATGATGGTGAAAGGGAAATAGATAACATACTATCTGCCATTAATACATTAGTGCTATTTTTTTAAACCTAAAAAGTAACTCAGAACAATTATTTATGGTTATGCATGCTATCGTAAGAGTAAGGAGAAATGATAGCTCCAGAGATCAATTAATCTGTAAAATCAACATTTATTAATCTAATGTTCACTATATGCCAAGCACTCAATAGATACCAGATTCTGAACAAGTAGAAGCCCCAAAGCAGGTGGTACAGGACAGATTGGAAGCAGCATGAAAAAACAGTCTGCTAGAAATAGGGGGTTACGATAAAAACCTAACATTAAAGATGGGAGACAACAAACTCTTGCTCTGGGTAAATCATTCTTACCTGCCTGTATCACTTCATCAGTTACATCTATTTATCATTCCACAAAGGTCATTATCATTCCGTATATATTTCTTAACATAACACACATCCTTTTCCTGAGCATTATAAGGCATGAGAGAGCCTTATGTTGCTTCAGATTCCAGCATGATTTTTTAAACCTCTAAAATGAAAAGTCATGATTAGGTGTCTCAAAAATAGCTACTTTGAGTGATAAAAATATCTTTATGGAAACTGGTAACATCTCCTACATGCATTTGCAGAAATAAAGAGATTTTATTGCAGAACTCTGGGACAAAGCACTCTTCATCTACTAAAGAAAGTGGTCATTAGAGTAAATGGTGAAGTTACTTAGGTTTACATCAGTAATGCATGGAATTAACCATATTTAATGTTATTAGAGAGGAATAAGCCATTTCCCTAATCATAATCATCTTGATCCAATTCCACCCTTCAGAAATTTTAATTTATCTAACTTATAAGAAAATATGTTAAACAAAGGCACTTCACAATATTAGTGCAATTTGCATCAAATGCACTAGAGAAAATTACCTAATACAATTTTCTAAGCCATTTAGTATCATGAAATTGGCACTAAAAGGAGAAAATTGCATTTTATGATTTGTAGGCTCTTAAAAACATCACACACCTGAATTCACACAATCTACATATTTTTATGCAGTTTCCTCAACAAAAAACCCAAACTTTAATAAGCCAGAACACTAACCTGAAGATTTTACTGTATTAAATTAAAACAGAAAGATAAGACATCTAGCTCTATTTGAGAATCCAACAGTAACTCTAAAAGCACTATAATCATTTCTCTCCCTCTTTTGGAACAAAATTACGAGTCTCTTCTTATCTCTATAGTTATTTTTTTGTAAGACAGAAGGAATAAAAAAATTAAAAGGGGTACTAAAAAATATGTGTATATGCTTTTTTAATGTTTATACTCTATTGAATAAAAGGTTACTGAATAAAAGGACCAAAGAGATAAGACATATATGTTAATAGAGTACATTAATTTCCCTTTAAAAAATATACTTTATTAGAAGCATTATGTCTGTATAAAATTAATTATATAAACTAGATTGAGTTATTCATTTAGAATAACTTGTAAGGAAGGCCTTCTGATTTGAAATTCCCTAGTCAGCTATCAGAGAGAGAGGGAGTCAAAATAAATGAAGCATTTTATATTTGGAATTATGATAAACAATACAAGTTTTTCAGAATTTGGTAAATGAGTTCAACAGAGTAGCTATCATTTCTATCTTATCATCATAGTCATGTGGCACATAAAATAGTGACAATAAAATGCTGTAAAGAGAATTATTCTTGAGATTCTTCTGTAGTCTTGGCACTGCAAACATGGCAGGGTCACATTTCAACTTAGACACCCAAAACTGACTCATCTTGCCAAAAGCAATAGAATATAAAACATCACCTTAACCTCATCATCAGAAAGAGAAATGAGATGGCAGAAAAGACACAAGGGCAGACACAGATTTCTCAGGCAAGAGAAGGAGCTGCAGGGCCAAGCAAATAGACAAAGTCATTCCTGAGGTTAACAACTAATACAGGCGGCAAGCATTTTGCAGGACATGTTCAAGCAAAGGAAGCAAAGACTCTGTAGAAATCAATTTATAAAGACTGTACTTAAAGTGACCTTTGAGCAATTGCATTAGCAGGAACTGAGAATTTCTTGCAAACAGAATAAGGATCCTAAAATAAGAGATATCAACACCGGGGAAGAAAGGCACAGAAACAAGAGCAAAATGACATACACAAAAGAGGAATCTAGATTAAAGGGGAATGGAGACTACTTCCTAAGCTAAACTAAGCCTCTGTTACATTTTCTTAGCAATAAGTAATTGTCACTGTACATTAGAACCCTATAGCCTACTTTTGGAGTGGCTGCATATATCTGTGCCAGAGGTAGCTATATGATAAAATCCATACAGTGTCATATACACTGTCATTCCCTGGTATGGGTTCTATTATATACACATATAATATATATATATATATATATATATGGTTTATTAATGAAGTTGAGAACTAACATGCCAATCTGGAAAACGTAACTTACAGATTTGTGGGTTATGTAAATTCTACCTAATAATTAGTTAAAATCCCAGAATGTGGTGACAGAACAGTAGGTAGCCTTCTAAAATGGCCCTAATGATCCCCACTTACCTGTATTCACAATCTTTTGTGGTTCCCTTTACCTGAGTGTTGGCTGGACGTGGAAAAGGAATATCACTAGTAAAGATACGTTACAAGATTCTGTGACTTCCATCTTGCTCATACTGTTATTTCTGGCTCTTCATGCTCACTTCCCTGGAGGGAAGCCAGCTGCCTTTGTGTGCACTGCTCTATAGAGAGACCCACTTGGCAAGGAACTGAGGCCAGCCTCCAGCCAACAGCCAAGGAGAAACTGAGGCCTCAGTCCAACAGCCTCTGAGAAAGTGAATTGTACCAGCAGGATCTTTTCCCAGTCAAGATACCCGGATGAAGCCTTGCCAAAGACCCTGAGCCAGGGGACCCAGTCAAGCCTCACTCAGATGCCTGAACCAAAGAAACTGTGAGATGATAAATATTGCTCTAAGCCATTAAATGTTGGAGTAATCTGTTAAGAAACAATAGATAACAGATACAATATCACTCTTTAAAGAAATTTTCCTTAACAAGATTTATATCTTTGTGGTTTTGTCACATAGTTACTAAAGTTTACACAAATGCCTGAACAAATACAAAATTATCTTTATTACATCTAAATTTGAAATAACTGACCTCCATTAAAGGCTATCTTTTTGTTTTGCTATAAATTTGTGTCACATTATCTGTAGTCATTTTACCAAATCTTAATTTTTTTCTCTCAAGATATCTACTTAATAAGAATGAGAAAAGAGAAAAAATTATCTACGTTAAAGAAAAAGTAATCTAGAAAGGGAAATTAATACCTGACTATTATTTAAGTATTACCAAAGAATAACAATTCTTATAAAAGTTAGAAGTTAAATTTATAAAATGAAATAATATGTTTAAAACAATAAAGCCTGTTTCTTCAAAATTTAATTAAATGTTGGAGAATATAATAAATATCAAAAATATATTTTACATCTAAATCCAGTACTTTAATTTTTACTTCAGGAGGAGTCTTGTACACTTATTTACTTGCAATAACTTATTGCATAGGCCCACACATGTAGCAGAAAGCATAAAATGCATGGAGGTCAGGCATTCCTAGCCTAGTAAAATAAGGTTTATTTGGTGTTTCTATTCAGTGATGAAACTGTTTCAAGAGCCCCTGCCCTTCTATCCTTGTTCTTTATTTGGCCTCTGAAATCTGCAAGAGCTATTCAGCTTCAAGGGACTTCTCTACTGGCTTTAGAGTTTGTCTACTCTCAAATGTGACCTCAATGACCTCCACCCTAACCTTTGACTTCCAGAACTTTAGTCTTCCTGTGCTGATTACTGTAGAGTATTTAACCTGCAATGCTCTGTTTCTAGTCTGGAGTTTTGACGGATTCAGTTTCAGCTCCAGTCTGAGTTACCTTACTTGTTCGTATCCTATGCCACCTGCAGTACCTATTGCTCTTTTGATAAAAAGAGCAAATATTTTAATTAGCATTTCATTGCTCAACAACAAACATTTAATAAGTATATAGTAAGGGCCTCCCTTATGCAAAGGATTTTCAATTCCTATTCTAATGTCCTTGCCTCTTCCTTCTGCAATAACCTTTGATTGATCCAAGTGATCTGGATTTCTCAGTCCTTCCTACTCACCAGACAAATCTGAATGATAGGACGATAATTTTTTCTCTTTTTAAATCAGAAATTGGAAAAAACTTTCATTTTTATACCTCCAAGAGTTGAATCAACATACTAGTTGCATAATGCCCTTCTTGCCTTGGTTTGTAGAAGTCAACACATCCTTCCTTATCTCAGAACCCTGTGCTACAGACCCTCCTCACAGTAAAAGTTGACATGGGAGTTATGTTTCTTTTTGCACTTCATGGTCCCAAGTGGTGGTACAGTTTTTAGCTGAACAATTTCTGATTGAGTTTAGGAATAATTTTCTAGCTCTATTCTACCTGACTTCTTTTTTAAATTTATTTATTTTATTTTTTTATTTTTTAACATCTTTATTGGGGTATAATTGCTTTACAATGGTGTGTTAGTTTCTGCTTTATAACAAAGTGGACGATAATATTTAAACAGTGTCAGCTTCCATTGACTAGGCCTTAACATCTGACATCCTCCCAGACTATAGAGTCCAGTGCTGACCCTTAGGTAACATATTCTGCAAAGCAGTATAATACAGTGGAAATTGTTTGGTCTTAGAGGCAAATGAGCCCAAGTTAAAATTCTAACTCCAACACTTGGAAATGTAAGATCTTGGGAAAGTTACTCAGCTTCCTAAATTATGACAGAAAACCTCTCTCTGCTGAGATATTAGTAAGAAAAATGGGTCTAAATACAAAGTCTAATGTGCTGACTTATCAACCACACTGTAAAACTTTGTGTATAGTCAGAAAGACATCTCTCCTTTCCTTCTTGGAGTACAAAAGTGTTTAGACAAGAAAAGTAAATCTTTTGTGACAAAGGATATGATTTGTTGAGGAGTGAGACTCCATGCCCTTTGAGAGAGAGGGAAAGAATTAAGTGCACTTTAGAGATGTAAGGGAATATTTAAGAGAGGAAGGTCTCAAAGACACCAGAGTCATGGAAAGTATGTCCCCCTTTAATGTAGCACTGGATGAGTGTATATTGCTGGAGCCATAGCTCTAAATTCCCCTTTTGTCCATCTATAAGAGAAAAGGTCAACTGCCACAGGCCAAAAACAAAGCAAAACTAAACAAAATGAGAAATCATGAATGCAAAGAAATAACATCTGGTAGCCTGGAACACCCGTTTTAAACCAGCCCCCATCAGATAGGAAAGAAGATCAGAGACGCTTATCCAAGACTGGGACTCATAGAAGATGACAATCTGAGTGAGTAAAATCAATGAAATTATTTGCCTACAAAGGGTGGATGCTGCTAAATGGTGTGAAAAAGATTAGAGAGTAGTGATAATTCTCTGGATATATACTGCTGCATAGTTTTGACTTTTAGAAGCATATTAATGTTCTATATATCAAAAAATATTGTTTGCAAACAGAAACAAATGAACCTAACTCTAAAATGAATAACATAGTCACACTAAAAGAGGAAAACATAGCTAATCCACAGTGTTTAAATCCAGTACAAAGAAAACTTAGTACAAAGAAGAAGAAAACTACAAACAAATCTTGAACATTTTTTTAGTCAGTCTGTTTAGTAGGTGTGAGTATAGCAATTCTGAAACTCTTTATATGCATGGTACAATTGAGCAAATGAGTAAACGTGCAGATGTTGCCTCTCAGAATGGAAGAAGTAAGTGATGAATGTGGAATGAAGAAAAGCAAGGAAAAATTCTGTGGCAGATGATTGAATAGAGGCAAGTATGAACTTATATAACTAATTACCTCTCTGTCTCCATGTCTCTCTCTCTCCCTCTCTCTCTGTCTGTCTGTCTCTCTCCTGAAAGAGCAAGAAACAACCACACCCTAGTAGCAATGAGAACACCTAGTACCCAGATCTTGTTTTCTAAATACTATTCATTACCTAGTAAAGGAAACTGGCTCGTTGGAAAAATGGGTGAGTCCAGGACTTGATCTGGGAAGGTACTAGATGGTTCTGTAATATTTTCTTATTCCTGAAAGGAAGTGCCCCCAAAGTGCTAAAATAAATGATGGGGAGAGGCACGCCAAAATGTCCTAGGAAGAGTTCGAAGGGGCTAGCATTGGCCAAATCTGTATAAGCATCAGAAATATTTTTTGCAGTAATGTGTTAGAATCAACTGAATATAATAGAGATCTATTAGTAACACTGATCATAAATATATAGGTATATATATTAACAAATAAAGGTGAATGGGGGGTTCTTCTTTATAATAAATAGCTAACTGATAAATCTGGACTGAGAGGCAGAGTTAGAAAAATCCCTGTATGGTCACCATTATATTTAGTAAAAATTGGTTTGGGCAAGAATCATCAAATAATGCTAAACAGAGGTAGAGGAAGGATGAGGAGAAACAGTATTTACATAATCTCAAAGTATCTCCCTATAAATTACCTATTACTTACAAAAAAGAAATATAATATTTATACGGTAGGTAAAATAGACAAAATCTTAACCAAATGACCTTACTAATAAAGGACAAATAGTCACTCTGTGCCTTTAAATGTGATACCCTGAAAAATACACATATGACATATGTAGCATTTCAGCCGTAAATACATATTCTGATCCTAATCATGAGGAAACACCAGAAAAGCCAAAATTGAGGAAAATTCCTCAAGTTCTTAAAAAAGTCACCATCGTGAAAGACAAAGCCTATGCCAGTTTAAAGAAAACTAAAGACACAGGACAGCTAAATGCCAAACATGATCCTGGATTGGATTCTGTATCTCCCAAAAATGATATAAAGGACATTAGTGAGATAACGGACAAATATAAGATGTGCATTACTAAAGTTATTATATCAATGTTAAATTTTCTAAACTTGATAGCTCTCCTGGGTTCTATAAATAATATCCTTATTCTTTGGAAATGCACATTAAAATTTTAAGGCCTAAATGGTGGCACAATGTATGCACCTATTCTCAAATGGTTCGGAAAACTTTGTACTATTGTTGCAATTTTAGTCTAAGAATAAACATATTTCAAAGCAAGAGGTTAAAAAAATTCAATAAAACATTGAAGTTGAACTTAAAGCTGAGGCCAGAATCACATATAAACAACATAAAATGAAGTTCTGGGATGACAGAATATGTTTGAAATGTAATTAAAATACTTTCATTTCTATAATTTTGTTACCAAAAATATTAGTATAATATATTGAAAATTTGACATAATAGTGCAGGGGCCATAATTTCTTACCAATACTAGCTGTGAGTTAGTTTTGTTTCTGTACATATGTGAAATTTAATAAATGGTAGCTCTGAACTGAAGCTGGTGGAAGAGAAAGTATATTTTGGCTCCTTCTGCAAGTGTATGTATGATGTTGTCCCCAAGTTACTACTTGATTTTAACTGACCAATGTATATACCTATGTTCTTTTCCATTCCTGGACTTGACCATTTGCTCCACAATAGTGAGACAAATTAAGAGAAATAATGCCTCAAACTGAAGTCTGTGCATTGCTTGAATAAAATGTTTCCTAAACAGTTTCAAGGCTATCGTCAGACTGTTGCCCTTAATTATATATTTTATTTCTAATCCTTTTTCATGTGCTTTATTTTTTACACAATCACTTGTCATCATTTTACTTTTCATTGAATACACATTTTCAGTATGGCCCTGGAGTCTAATGGCAGAAGGGTTTCTAGAGGGTTTATCACGTAACAAATACCTGCATTTCCAGGGCACAGCCATTTTGTTACTTCTTCCGTGGTTTCCATCAAACTATTTTCTCTGCTAGTAACCATTGCTTGTTAGTCATTACTGTTATCCTGGATTTTATAAGATTTTTTTTTCCCAAGCAATATCTTGAAAATGTTATTTTTTTTCTTACATGAAATAGCTGTTACTATATCTTGGTTGAACACCTCATATAAAAACAGTTTCCAAATCTTTTAAGTCATAACAGAATTTCAAAATATGAAGCATATTATAAATTAAATTTTATATGTTATCTCTATTTTGAAATAAATCTTTGTATATTAACATAAAGGCAAATGTCATGCCTCGTTTGTGCTAGTAATAGTATGCCTTATAAAACTGCATGATCCTATGACTACTAGTCACTGGTAAGTTCAAGGATGTCAGAAATTATTTTGAGGTGAGCATTTATTATCCCATTCTGTCTTCCAAAGTTTGAGACCTGAAGTTAAAGCTGAATTGCATATTTTGGCTAAATAATAAAACAGAATCCAAGCTTCTATTCATTTCTAGTTTATATGAATGTTTATACAAAAGCTTTGAGAAACTCACTTTGAATAAATGTGGGAAATGAGAATACATGGTTAGTGTTAAAGACAGTAATTGTTTATAAATTTTAACTACTATTAATCAAATTCATATGTAAATAAATTTTAAATAAATTCAATGGGATTTTAACAAGTTTTATCCTTATTAGAGTTAGGTATTTGATCTTTAACATTATAAAAATCCTCAGGGTAATTTGTAGCTGTTAAGACAGAAGTCTAGTTTGTTATTTCCCCTCTACAGTGATTTAATAAAAATGCCTCAGACACTTGCTAAGCCTAAATACAATGTGAAATCAATACAATGTGAAATCTCAGTCATGAATGTGGATAATTTAAAAAATTTTCTTTTTAATGTGAGTTTCTGAATTCTTTATATTTCTGTAATTCTTCCTAATTTCTATAGCAAATTGCTTTTATAATTGGAACAAATCTACACATATTATATAAAAATATTTTGATGAAATACAAAGTATTCTAAATATTTTGAAATAAAAACAGTAGCTAATATAATTTTTTAAAGATGCTCTAGAACTCAATAGCATATTCACTCACCCAAATTCACCCAAGTAATCATCAGACCAATATTGGTAATTGCATCAGATACCTGAAGTCAAATAAAACATGAGGTAGCTTTAAATAAGGATATGGGGAATCTGAAGAGGAAAGGAGGAAAAGGTCAGAGTGCTGGTTGTGAAAACTACATGGCAGAAACCAGGCTTTACCATGTATTTATTAATACAATCATAATTATTTTTATATTATAATTTAAAGAAAAAGATTTAAAGATAAAACTAAAAGTTCTGAACTTTCAATTAATTGAAAATTTTCTATATTCTAATACAATGAGAAAAAGGCAATTGAAAACATTAATTCTCAAAATTTAGATAAATATATAAATAATTTCTTTAAAAGTGTCCTAAATATTCATTGTTTCCATTCGTATTCATTGTTTTCTTCATCTACCAGAAGCACGGCTTAAGTAGAAATTGTATGGCATTATAAGCCAAGTCAACTGTTTTAGTTTTAACACTAACAAGTGAAGGGTTGCAGAATATGCCACCCCAAAATATGCCACTTTGGCATAAGGATTAGTTTGGGCAAAAGTGACTTGGAAAACAACAGACGCAAGAAGGACACCCTGATCGCCTCTATTCTTCCTAAAAGCAGAGATAAAACTCCCATGGTAAAGATGCCCTCCCTAAACCAGGAGGAAAAGAACATTCTTATCACCTTAGATGGGGAGTTAAGACCAAGAGAAATATGTACAAACAAGTTTTGTTAAAATAACCCTTCTTTAGTCTTCCCTATATATTACAGTTACTTTTCCACAATTACTACCCTTTGTGCAACATAGTATATAAGCACTTAGGCCTAACTGTTTTGGAGTCTTCATTTTCCTGTGAGGATTACCATGTACATGTAAAAATATTAAGTACAATTTGTATGCTTGCCACCTGTTAATCTGCCATATGTCAACTTAATCCTTAGGCCTAGCTGGAGAAGTTAAGAGGATAAAGGAAAAGTTTTGCCTCCCTTACAAAAGTAAATTTTTTGAGCTTGTCAAACATCTTTAACATCACTAGGCCTCATTTTTCTTATCAATAAAAGAAGTTAGAATTAAACCAGCATTTCCCAAATTACTACAAATATAGAGGCTGACAACACAATTTATCTCACAGTTCTATAGGTCCAAAGTCCAACATAGATCTCACTGGGCAAAATTCAAGGTGTCAGCAGACACATGTCAGCATTCCTTGTGTCTTCCAGCTTCTGGAAGCTGCCTGTATCCCTTGGCTTATGGCCCCCTTCCTTCACCTTCAAAGCCATCAGTGGGAAAGGCTTTCTGCTTTTTTCAGTCATATGATTATTCTGGATACACCCAGATAATACAGAATAATCACCCCACCTCAAGGCCTTTAACCTTAATTATGTTGCCATATAAGGTAAAATACTTACAATTTCTGGGGATTAGGAAATGGACATTTATGAGGGGGCAACTGTTCGGCCCACCACATAGTATTTCATGTGACTGCAGTTTAGGACCATGATTATTGATCTCTGAGAACAAAAAATTATGTGGTCAAATAAGACTGTGAAATCCTCTATTAAAGTTGTTACTTTTGGAGAGTCAAAGTATATGTTACTACTTTATGGACTCTAAAAGTCTACAAAGTATTTAAAAATTTTTGTTTAATAATTATTTTATATATTTTCACACCTATTACCTGGGAAGATTTTCTCTAAACACTAATTGTAAAGTACATAAATAAAATATCTTGTTTATTTCAGCAAAAATAGTCTGTATATTTTAACTTAATAATAATCATGAATATTCAAAATCACGATCTGAAGGATGTTAAAAGTCCTCAAAAACAAAATAAAGGGCATAACGTGTACAATGACAGGTATGTGCCCATTATACAAGAATTCATTAGAATTACAGATTGGCAAGAAAGACCATGGATTAACTAGATTAACCCCTCAAGTAGTTTGTCAAAAAAAGGGTATTTAAAGCAAGCAATGTAATCTGACTATATAGGGGAAGTAGATCCCATGTACCTTGGTAAAGCATTTCCTTAGTTTCTATTCTCTCAATAAGCTCAAGTTGCCTTAGTAAGTTTGTCTAGTAAGATAGGAACCTGAAAGGCAAGAGACTAGCCTAAATCCCACTCCCTCAAAAACCTTTTCTACAAGCAAAACCTCAAACTCGTCTGGGATGTGAATCAAACACATCATCAGAAAAGCCATATCCTCCTCATCTGTGCACCCATATCTCAATCTTCAGTCTTCCTATAATCAAAGAAAGCCAATTTCTCTGCAATTTTCAACAAAGGTTAAAGCAAAAAAGAGTTTCTGGTAAATATTTACTTAATCAGAAACTCTAATAATGAAAATAGCCCTTCTTCCAATAGCAATACAAAATTGAACATATCTATATTAAGCAGTAACTACTTAGGTACTTCTGTTCCTAACTAACGCATAGCCATAGCCTTCACTGGCTAGAAACTAAAAACTAAACACCTGGGTAGACAGAAGTTGTTAAGATTTAGAATTTAGAAGTTTTCCTATTCATTTATCATCAAATATACAGTATCTGTGTAATCAAGGAAATAAAACACCCATCTGTTTTAGCCAAGAGCTCAGGACTAAGTGAGAAAGAGAATATTTACAATAAATAATCACTATGTAATCATTAAACCACATCTGTCTTCTAGGCAAAGAAAAATAATTATCTACTTCTGCAAAGAACTTCCATGCATTTTTAATTAATTGATAGTAAAGATCATTACTTATGGCTATTAAATGATATTTGAATGTGTCCAACATTGATTTCTTATTAATAGAGACGTATATATCATATATACTCAAGAGTTTCATATTAGCATAAACACACACACACACATACACACTCGGAAAATACAAAACATTGCCTATGGGAGTTAAAATATTAATTATTTTTGCTAACTATCCTAATCAGGAAAACAGAATTTAAAAAATCAACTAATACATTTTTCCTTTTAGGTAGTAATATATGGCTCTTGAAATTTCAAAGTAAAATGTTATAATTGGGGTTAAAAAAAAGTTTAAGTCCTCACCCCTTAGAAAAGATTTTTTTCATTTTTAACATCTTTATTGGTATAATTGCTTTACAATGGTTTCTGAGTTTCTGCTGTGAAACTAAATTAAAAAGAGAATCAGCTATATGTATACATATATCCGCATATACCCTCCCTCTTGCGTCTCCCTCCCTTCTCCTTATCCAAACCCTCTAGGTGGTCACAAAGCACCAAACTGATCTCCCTGTGCAATGCAGTTGCTTCTTACTAGCTATCTATTTTACATTTGGTAGTGTATATATGTCAGTGCTATGCTCTCTCTTTGCCCAAGCTTATCCTTCCCCCTCCCAGTGTCCTCAAGGCCATTCTCTATGTCTGCATCTTTATTCCTGTCCTGCCACAGAGTTGGTCAGAATCATTTTTCTTTTTTTTTTAGATTGCATATATATATGTGTTAGCATACAGTATTTGTTGTTCTCTTTCTGACTTACTTCACTCTGTATGACTGACTCTAGGTCCATCACCTCACTACAAATAACACAATTTTGTTTCTTTTTATGGCTGAGTAATATTCCATTGTATATATGTGCCACATCTTCTTTACCCATTCATCTGTTGATGGACATTTAGGTTGCTTCCATGTCCTGGCTATGGTAAATAGTGCTGCAATGAACATTGTGGTACATGACTCTTTTTGAATTATGGTTTTCTCAGGGTATATGCCCAGTAGTGGGATTGCTGGGTCATATGGTAGTTCTATTTTTAGTTTCATAAGGAACTTCCATACTGTTCTCCATAGTGGCTGTATCAATTTACATTCCCACCAAAGTGCAAGAGGGTTCCCTTTTCTCCACACCCTCTCCAGCACTGTTTGTAGATTTTTTGATGATGGCCATTCTGACTGGTGTGAGGTGATACCTCTTTGTAGTTTTAACTGGCATTTCTCTAATGATAAGTAATGTTGAGCATCCTTTCATGTGTTTGTTGGCAATCTGTATACCTTCCTTGGAGAAATGTCTATTTAGGTCTTCTACCCACTTTTGGATTGGGTTTTTTTTTTTTTTTGATATTGAGCTGCATGAGCTGCTTGTATATTTTGGAGATTAATCCTTTGTCAGTTGCTTCATTTGCAATCAGGCACTTTTTATATAAAGTCCATATATTATCAAGATCATAGTCATTAGAGATCATCTGAAGCATTATGTTATCATCCAAGGATTGGTGACAAACTGCCAACAGGACAGGTCCAGATATCTTGGGAAATCTGTCTCATTAGATGTCATCTGCTTCAGTTCTGGGAAATCTTTACTTTCACATCACCACATGATGGCCAGTTCCAGTCAGAGTTTGGTGCTTTCTATAGGTGGGTCATATAAATCCAAGAGTCTATTTCTTGAAGTTTGGCAGCCAAAGGGATGGTCAGTGGTACCTGATAAGGCCCTTTCCAATGAGGTTGAAAACAGTTCTGGAGGTGTCTTTTCCAATAGACAAAAATCTCCAGATTGTAATGTGTGATGCTTTGTCTCCCAAGGGTGCACTATGAAAAGATTGCTTTACCAAAGCATGGTTATTTTTAATAGAAGTCATTAGGCCTTTGCAGTATTGGAATATCTCTCCTTTTTTGTTTCAGCTGTAGGTCAGAAGAAGCAGAAGCTAAGTACATTGAACGTCCTGTGACTATTTCAAAGAGTGAGAGTTTATGGGTTCCAAAAAGGATTGGTCTGAGATTTCCTTTTCTGAGGTCAACTGTTGGGCTTCTCTAGTCAGCTTTTCTAAATTATCATTTGGGAGAAATATCCTTTAGTATCATGACAGAGGTTTGGCTGCTGTTGGTCCCTTTACAGCATTCTTTATTGAAATATCAGCAAGATGATTTCCCCTAGCTTCCGGAGAGTCAAATTTAGAATGCCCCAGAATCTTAATAATAGCAAAAGATCAGGCAAAAAAGTACTGCATCCAATAATTCTTGCACATAGGGGTCATTTAAAATTTTTATTTCCACTGGATGTGAGGAAGCCATGTTGCTCCCACAACATCCCAAAATCATGAACCACTTTGAAATCATATCTACTGTCAGTATAAATAATGGCAGTTTTGTCCTTGGCTAAAGTACAGACCCATGTTAGAGAGTAAAATTCAGCCTGTTGGGCTGAAGTAGCCATAAGTAAAGATGCTGCCTCAGTGACATCAAAAGGAGTTATAATAGCATACCCAGCACAATATTTGCCATTGTCACCTTTTAAATAAGAACCATCAATGAACTATGAAAAGTTAATGTTAACCAGTAGAATTTCCTGTAGATCATCGTGGGGAGTCAGGAGGTGGTCTGTCAGTGTTAAGCAGCAGTGAGGGACTTCATTGATGATCGATGGGAGAAGAGTAGCTGGGTTAAGGCTATTATAATGTAAGAGTTATGTGAGGAGCAGTTAACAAAAGGACTTATAAGAGGTAAGGCAGCTGTCTGAGAAATGTTGATGTGATGAGAATTCAGGAGAGCTTCTACTCTATGAGGTACAAAATTGTTAAAGGGCATCCCACAATGATTTTTTTTGGTGGCTTTAACTATAAGGGCAGTGGCCGTAATGGCTCTAAGGAAAGAGGTGTAGCCACCAACTGGACCCATGCCACAGTGTCCAGTTGCTGGTTACAATAGTCTATGGGTGGATGGTGGTCTCTTGTTTTTGAGTTAGTAGCCCAAGGGCATTCCCTTCCTTTTCATATACAAAAAAGGAAAAGGGAATCTGATAATTGGGATGCCCAAGGGCAGGTGGGTTCATCAAACATTCCTTTAAGGCCTCAAAGGCTATGTTGTCTGGTTTTTCCCATAAAATTAGGTTGGAGTTCTTATTTTTCAGTAAAACATATAGAGATATGGTATAAGAAATTTGGAATCCAATTTTGGCAATAATCATAAAACCTTGCAAGTTGGTACTTAGCTTTGGGAAACTTGGGACACCATGAAGTCTATCTGAATCTAGGTGTAGCCTTTGTTCTGATATCAGATGCCCTAAATATCAAACCCGGGTTTGGGAAAACTGCAATTTTTCTTTGGCAACCTTATTCCCTTTGAAGCTAAAATCTTTAGCAAGTGGATGCTATCTTCCTGTGAGACTTGAGAAGGAAAGTAAAGAAGCAACTCATCTACATATTGCAACAAAGTAGGACCTCTAGGGAACTTTATATCATCCAGATCAGCCTTCAGGATTTGTGAGAAATTGGAAAGACTCTCAGTAAAAGCCTGAGGCATTATTGTCCAGGCGAATTGTTTTTCTTCCCAAGTGAAAGCAAAAAGGTATTGGCTGGTTTCATCAATTAGAATAATGAATTCACTGCATAAATCAATTATAGTAAAGAATTTACTTCCAGTGGTGAAACCAAGCAGGACCCTGTGGACCTTCTGGGCACAAAAGCCTTTCTGTCTCCTGTTTCTTGACTCCATGACCTTCCCTGAGTTCCAAAGGGCAGATTCTAACTGTTGCTATCAAGGAAGGGAAGGGATGCAAAGACAAGGGAGAGGCAGCCAGGAAACAATAGTGTAGCCTTGGGGCAGGGTCCTGGTTCCACCTGAAGGGACACCTTCAAGCTCTTTGATATAGGCATTCTTCATACCAGAGAAAGACAACCTAAGGCTACATTAAAGGAACCAGAGAAGCTCATCAAGACATTACCTGAGACCAGATTAGAGGAATGAAGGCCCTGCATACACCTTAATCTTATCAGCAAACCCACCCTTCAACCATTGTTATAAAACTCCTCATCAAATCCTTCTGGGTTGGGACACATAGTTTTCAAGGGTAGGATTCCTCTGTGTCCCCCTTTGCCTCGCAAAGCAATGAAGCTATTCTTTTCTACTTCACCCAAAACCCTGTCTCCGGCACCAGTGTACAGAGGCTGAGCTTTCGGCATCTGTGGGAGTGGATGTTAGTAACGTATGAGGGTTAGGAACAACACGGTGTTGAGGGATAACAATGTGGTTTATTGCTCAGAGGTCCTGCACAAATCTCTATCCTTGGCCCTTGTGTTTTATCACTGATAAAATAGGACTGTTACAGAGGCTAGTACAAGGGATGATGAGAGCTTGAGCCTTGTAATCTTCTATGATAGGCCTTATGCCTTGAAATACTTCATTACTTATAGAGTATTGATTAATTGGGGAAGGAGGTTTTGAGGGATCTATTTGAATGCTGATGCGAGGTGTGCTGTGAATTTTGCTAACATCATTTGGAGATTTTGCCCATAAGGAAATGGTAGCTGATTCAATAGGAACAAATGATCAGTGTTTCCAGAATCTGCTCTAGTACCATCAGAGACCGAACAAATAAAGGGTCATTTAATTCACCTAGTGTGTTACTTTGATGACTACTGTCAAATTCTAGAATTATTTCCCCCTTTTGGGAGAAAGAAATTCTAGCATACTTGTCTAAGAAGTCTCAGCATAATAAATGGGTAGGGGTGGATGAACTAAAGAGAACAGAGTAAGTATCTCCCAAAGGGCCTAAACAAAAGGGAACAGGTTCAGAGACAGGAACCTCTTGAGGTTCATTAGCGATCCCCCCGCTATTCTAGCTGTTTTAATACTAAAAGGCAGTGGCTGTTTTATAGTAGTAAGGTTGAGCACTGAAAGTTTGGCTCAAGTGTCAACTAGAACTGGAAGAGATTCATCCCTAATCCGGAGAAAAGTTTTACCAAGCTGATTAAGAGGGAGGATTGGGAAGAGTGCCTGTAGTTCCTCACAGCCCCATCATTGAGAATTGGGAGGAAGGTGGAAAGGCTGGTTAGAGGTCCAAAGGCACCCAAAGTGCTTAAATTTGTAACAATCTCTTTTCCAATATCCTACCTCTTTTCAATAATAGCAGAAACTAGAAAGGTTTTGTTTTCGTTTTGGAACCTTCATTCATTGGAGGTGAAGATTAAGAATTTTGGTGCTCTTGCTTTTACAGTGCAAGAGAGCTGGTGTGCCAGAGTAGCAAAATCTGGAGTGGACATAGTTTCCCATTCCACCCTGGTTCTTTTTTTTTTTTTTTTTTTTTTTCGGTACGCGGGCCTCTCACTGCTGTGGCCTCTCCCGTTGCGGAGCACAGGCTCCGGATGCGCAGGCTCAGCGGCCATGGCTCACGGGCCCAGCCGCTCCACGGCATGTGGGATCTTCCTAGACCGGGGCACAAAACCGTGTCCCCTTGCATCGGCAGGCGGACTCTCAACCACTGCGCCACCAGGGAAGCCCTCCACCCTGGTTCTTTTCACTAGAAGGGAAAGGTCCTGATTCAGCCCATTAATAAACATAGGGGTAAAAGCTACCTGAGTGAAACGAATATCTGAAGGAAGACTAAAATTTTCTTTAAAAATAATCTGAGTTGATTATAATAATCAGGAACAGGTTCATCAAATTTTTGTGTGCAAGCCCGAATTTTGTTCTAATCAACGGCTTTGAAAAGCCTTAGGAATTGCTCAATGAAGTTTGCCTAATGATTGATCTAGCCTGATCACATAAGTTAGTGGGCTAGTCTCCTGGTTGTAATTCTAGAGACCTTTCAGGATTTTCCCAATTAGCGGTTTTCATCCACTGCTTGGCCTGGTCTTTGCCAAAAGACATATGAATTAGCTGATATAAGTCTGAGAGATGAGGTTGATAAGTTTAAATGACTATACTAAATTCCTTAGTAAATCTGCGAGGATCTTTAATTACTTTGGGAAAATCTTTGACTATGGCTTGCAATTCAGCTTTAGTTCAGAGAGTATGAGAAATTAAGGGTTTAGCTCCTGGATCCTCAGAAAGCTTAATTTTAAATGGATGGGTTCTGACTGACAAGTTGAGAGGAAAAGGAAGTGGGGAGAGTTTCAGAGAAAAGGGAAAGATTGGTGAGAGATTATTGTGGGGAAATTGAGGATATAGAGGAGGCATAAAGTGGTTCAGAAGAAAAGGAGGAAGATGGTGCTAGAGGTGGAGTCTCACCAAGGAAGAGAAGAAGCAGCCTGAGGCCTCTGGATCCATCTTATCTTTCTTTAACCCTTTGTTTGTCTCAGTTAATCTTAAAATCTTATTTTGCAGAGAGTCAATTTTAGACTCCTGATAACATTGGGTAACCTCAAAATACCTATCAAAATAAGCACTCCACTCAGTTCTGAAATTTTTGAGCTATTGTAGTCCAATTCTGTTTTAAGGAAATTAAGTTTGGGGAATTCAAAAGTTCCCCATAATGGCCACTGATGTTCTAAATTGCCTTTGGTCAGGTTAGTCCATTTAGTTGGAAATGCACATGAGGAAGGACCATGGTTTTTAAACATAAAATCAGCTGAAATACCTGTAAGGGGAAGGGGGGTAGCTTCAAAATACTTCAAAAACCAGGATCTCATTTGTCAGAGGTTTTTCCTCTAATGTAAACAATTTACAAATAGCTCAAACATTTTATAGCACAAAAGGCTCAATTCAAACAACTTGCAAACTAACCCCAACGGTACTAAGGAGACAGCCTGGTCCCAGAGGAACCAGGCTGAAGGCTTTTTTAGCCAGTCTCCAGATGGGTCCTTCCAAAACAACAGGCCAAAATTAAATTGACCTCTAACAAAATTTAAATTTCTTATGATTTCTCAGAAAATAATGTTTTTGATATATTACAAGGAAAAAAAGCCCAAATCAAAACATAGTATTTGTAACTGAGTAAAAGATACAGTCTAGAATGATAAATTGATTGGTGGTACAATAATTCCTTTAACTGTTGTATTTACTGAATGTATACAAATGCCTTTAACTGTTGTATTTACTGAATGCATACAAATGCCAGTAATAATCCTAAAAGTTATATGAATATAAATTTTAGGTTACCTGGATCACTAGCAAGCTCTGTATTATTTATACTGCAGCATGGAGATAAATGAGGATGGTGCTATGTGAACTGCTGTCATAAACTTAGAGAAAAGAAGGTCCACGAAGTGACAAATAACAAGAATGTGACAATCTCCTGATGTTTTTGAGACACTATAGTATGCTTATCAATGAAACAGCCCTGGGCATATATTTTTGGCATAAATATACAATTCTTGACAGTACTGATGAAAATTCCCTTACATTATTACTGTAATGTTACTTTTTAAGTCTTCACCATTGGCCAACTTATAAACAAATATAGATTTGATGATCTAAGCTGTCATGGTTTCTTGCCAAGGCTACAAACAGACTTACATGGAATTTCTCCCACTAGAAGAAGAGATTCAATGTCCTGAATGCCAGTTTCACAGTGGCCAGCTACCAGCCCTATTACCGTATTATTAGCTACAAAAACTTTTAAAACAGCAATAGGGGCTTCCCTGGTGGCGCAGTGGTTGAGAGTCCGCCTGCCAATGCAGGGAACACGGGTTCGTGCCCCGGTCCGGGAAGATCCCACATGCCGCGGAGCGGCTGGGCCCGTGAGCCATGGCCGCTGAGCCTGCGCATCCGGAGCCTGTGCTCCGCAACGGGAGAGGCTACAGCAGTGAGAGGCCCGCGTACCGCAAAAACAAAAACAAAAAAAACAGCAATAGAAAGCGGTCTTTCTAGGGTCACTCAGAGCAAGCTGAAGGAATAGTAACTGTACTACTGGTCACTTGGCAGGTCCTTTACAATGCTGAGTAAAGTACAGAACTACTCTAGTCATAATGCAGGTATTAACAGAGATTAAGTTGCCAGAACCTCTTTTTAAAAACAACAACATTGAGGGACTTACCTGGTGGTCCAGTGGCTAAGACTCCATGCTCCCAATGCAGGGGACTTGGGTTTGATCCCTGGTCAGGGAACTAGATCCCACATGCATGTTGCAACTAAGAGTTCGCATGCCACAACTAAGAGTTCGCGTGCCGCAACTAAAGATCCTGCATGCTGCCATGAAGATCTCACATGCCACAACTAAGACCCGGTGCAGTCAAAATAAATAAATATATTTTTAAAAAAATAAAAATAAAAACATTGAGCCTTCATTTTACAAATGTGCGGAATGTTTTACTTAAGCAAAACAAACAAGCCAATTCAAAAAAATGGGCAAAATTTTTGCTTAAGAAATATTTTTGCTTAACTAAGAGTTCCTGCTGTTTTCATGTGAACTAACTGATAGGGAACCATTCTAGGAGAATCACTGGCTCTTATAACCAACTTCAGAGTGTGGGAAGAATTATCCCCAGTTTAAAAAAAAAATTGTTATAAAGCATAAACTAACAACAACAACAAAAAAGAATTATCCCCAGTGCCATAAGCCATTTAGGACTATTTGGTTGGGGGAGAAGAAACAAAATGATGTATTCTAGCCAGAGGGATTAGAGAAAACCCAAAACACAGTCTCTTAATATCACGAAAAAAAATCTGCTCTTGGGACTTCCCTGGTGGTCCAGTGGTTAAGAATCCGCCTTCCAGTGCAGGGGACATAGGTTCGATCCCTGGTCAGGGAACTAAGATCCCACATGCCACAGGACAACTAAGCCGGTGCGCCGCAACTAGAGAGAAGCCTGCACACCACAATGAAAGATCCCACATGCCGCAACGAAGATCCCGCATGCTGCAACTAAGACCTAATGCAGCCAAATAGATAAATAAATATTTTAAAAGAAAAATAAAAAAGGAGATCATGCTGAAAACCCTCCACTGGCTCCCCCCAACCCTCAGAATCAAACCCAAACTCCTTACTCTAGGTTTAAAAAAAAAATCTGCTCTCACCTCTTCTATTTAACATTTTACTGGAAGTTCTACTTAGTGCAATAAGGTCAGAGAAAGGAATAAACAGTCTCCATAATGGAACGGAAGAAGTAAAACTTTCTTAATGCACAGAAGGCATTATCATGTACATAGAAAATCTGGTGATATTTATAAGAAAAGCTACTGGAACTAATAAGTGAGTTTTGTAGAATTGCAGGATACAAGATCAATATACAAAAAATCAATTGCCTTTCTAATTATGAGCAATAAACAATCAAAAATTAAAGTTTTAAAAATACCATTTACAATAGCATCAAAAATATGAAATATAGGGAGACCTATGACAGAAGATGTGAAATACCTGTAGACATAAATGTGTTGTAAAACATTATTGAGAGAAATGAACAAAAACCTAAATAGTATGGAGGCATATCATGTTCACTGATTAAAAGACTGTTAACAATATTAACAATATTGTTAAGGTGGCAATTCTTCTCAAAATAGAACTACAGATTCAACACAATCGCAATTTTTTAAAAAAGCAGGTTTTTAAAAATCAATTGAGAAACTGATTTTAAAATTTACATGGGATGCAAAGGATTTGATATAGCTAAAACAACTTTGTGAAAGAAAAAATTTGAAGGATGCCTAATTTCACAACTTACTATAAAGCTACATTGATTAGAACAGTGTAGCACTGGTTACATGTAGTCAAATAGATCAAAAGAATGGAATGGAAAGAATAGCTACAGTGAGTGCAGAAATAGATTCATAACTGATTTTATCAAAGGTGAAAAGGCAGTTCAGTAGAGAAAGGACAGTCTTTCAACACATGATGCTGGAACAACTGGATATTCATATGCAATAAAATAAACTTCAGTTCAAAGTGTCCAACAATAATAGCAAAGACAAAAACAAGAGCTAACACTTTCTACCCACTCTTCTTAGCACTTAATATGTATAATTTTACCTAAATCACACAAAATATTGGGATATTATGCCTATTTTAAAGATGGAAGACACAAGCACGAGGAGTTCTTGCCCAAGGTTCCAGAGAAAGCAGCAGAAGTGGGATATAAATCCGTGCTGATTACAGACTGGCTGATCTTAAGGAATATCATACAGTTAAGAGTAGAAGGTAGTTATAAATATGTTAATATGAAAAAATCTCCAAGAGAAAAAAGGTGTAAAATAGATGAAAGTGTGCTCTCATGTGTGTTAGTGTATGTGTGTGTAATCACTATGGATTTTATTTTCTGGAAAGAATCACAAAATAGTGTAATAATTACCTCATTAACTTTGGATATGTATGTGTATTGTTTTTATTTAGAAACATCAATAGCCATTATATAGGCAAGAAAATTATGACCTATTTTTATTAACCTCCTTGTAGTTTTTTATATGAAAAACACACAATGTCATATTTTAAAGTAATAAAAGCAATGCTAGTAATAATAATCCATGAATCAGTAATTTTAACCTAACAATCATTAAATTCATCCATTCATATATTAATTTAATAATTCATTCATTCATTAAACAAATATTTATTAAGCACTTAACCATATAAACAATTTTCTAGGTCAGGAGTTGGGAAACATTTTCTGAAAAGGCCAGATAGAAAATGTGTTAGGCTTTGTGGATCATAAAGTCTTGGTCACAACTACTCAACTCTGCCTTTGTATTGCAAATGTACAATAGACAATATATATACAAAATGACTATGGTTGTGTTTCAATAAAACTTTATTTACAAAAATAGGAATCAGACCAGTTTGGTCCATAGACTATAGTTTGTCAACTTCTGTTCTAGGTGATTATTTTTAATCCGTCTAGGTGTTTTTAGCCTACAAATACATAAACATGTATAGTTATAATAAATACATATCCATATAATTTATATATGCCTATTGATACTGCATGTGCACACAGACACACACAGTAAAAGAACCAACTAAGAGGTTACACCTGACTTAAGTATAAGATGCAGATGTAATACCATGGAATTATGTAAAAATAATATTAGTGATTATATACTTAACTGATAACAAATAAGTTACTCAAAGTAAAGAATTTAGAGGAGAAAACATGATGCAGCCTTATTCTCAGATTTTGCATAAAGAAAGCAGGGGATGAACTGAAGAGAAGATTAATTGTGAACTGGAGGTGGATGTACATTAAAATGTGTCAAGAAAATAGGCTATCACATATTTAAACTAGGAGGTGAAATCCTCCACTACACAATTATATTGTGTCTGCATCTGGAATACTCATTTTAGTTGCATATCTCAGTACCAGAAACACACAGAATAACCTGCAAGCTGTTCAAGAAACAGCATTAAAAATAGTTCAAAGACAGAAGAAAGTGATTTTAGTTGATGAAATGATAAATACGCAACTAAGGAATAATTATATGACAATAAAGAAACTTAAAAGTAGAGAGACAGCCGGTCCATTTATCAAAATATTTTAAAAGAATTTAAATGAAATTGTAACATTTATATTTTATAAATTAACTTCCACTAACAAACCCTGGAATTTGGAATTAGACCAGAAAAAAATAGTTGAATACATAAGAGAAGGGGTATAACTGTGGGCGCAAAAGATGAATTTTTGCTGCTCCATGTTCTCTAACATTAATCAGTTTATATAATAATGAAGACCCAAGTTACATAACATCATCTCTATGGGAGTCAGCCCATAACTTGACTTGCTCAATTTTTGAAACATAAGGTTAGAAAGTTTTAGCAGCTGGGAAAATATTGTAGTTCTAAATAAATGGTACACTTTTGGATAACCCGATTCTTCCACAGATCATCACACTTGAAGATGAAAAATGATGTGGAATAGAGATAAGGGAGATAAAATTCTGAACAACGTACCTTTTATTTCTTTCAAGCACATGTTGTCCCCTAGTCTGCCATGGTTCACTGCAACCAAATTGGTTTTCTCTTCTTGTATCAATATACAAATCATGGTTCTCTCAGAAGGCATAAACTAACTTTCCCATTATTCCTGTGAATGTCATCAGTCAGGACGTTGGTAGCTAATCCATGTTGCTTTTTTGTAGGATGTACCTTGAGATTTCCAGAATATTATTTGTTGCAAGTAATAAGAAAAGCTTTAAAACATGCCTTTAGCTAGGTGATATACACCTGTACTTTTTAATAATTCCCTAAGCATACTATTCTTTTGATGAAAAATATAGAGAAATACCTGAGTGTCTTTAAAACATTTTTTGTGATTAAATAAAATGTTTTAAATTTTGTGATTAAATTCAAATGTGAATTGTATAAAAAAGAAACATATTAAAATATATTCCTCTAATGAGTAAATTACATTGAATAAAACTTCAGAAGAAATAATAATTAGAAAGAGCAGTAGAAAAGCAGTAATCATTCTAAGTATAATTAACCTTTAAATGATAACATAAAAAATAATAAAATTTTTAAGTTACCATATTGAGACTTGAGAACCCAAATTAGTGTCAGCAGTTCTTTTTGATATTTATTAAATTAGAGAACATATTTATCCACTTTAAAAATCTAAGAAATACAAAACAAAATGTTAGAATGTTTATTTAGAGGGTTTGCTTCATTAGAGCTAATTACTTAGTAGGATTAAGAAATTATTGTACACATGTCTTTTTTATACATAGGTCCATGCCAATATATTTTATGAGGTTTCAATTCATCAAGCTCAAATAATTAATTCACACATAAAAAGTTTACTTTTACTGTGGACATAATTTGGAATTTTTAATCAAACCTTTTTCTCCTTTTAATATTAAAAGTATATGCTAACTGAACAAAGTTAAGAATTTAATTTAATACAGCAAATATTTATCAAATGCACCCTATGTGCAAGGAACAGGCTAGGTGCTAGAATACAAACATTTGTAAAATAAAGCCCTTTCTTCAAAGGGCTTAAAATCAAATACTGTAAGACCAGCATACAAATAGTTATAAAGTAAAAAAAGGGCAAATATTTTGAAAGTGTTCAAGTAAATATGGGTCTCCAACGAGATAAATGCCTATTTCACATTTGTGGAGAGCTCAAAAAAGGACTCATAAAGGAGAAAACTTTGATTGGGTTATGAAGGCTAGATGGGATTTCTACAGAAGAAGGTGCACAGAGAGACACTCTACACGGATGGCACAGCATCCAGAGAAAACTAGAAGTGATAATGAGGCAGTGACTAGAAGATATAGTCACATGTACACCTCCCCCATAAAACAGCTAAACCACAGGTATGCATATGCATTGTGGGAAAATGCAAAAATTAGGCTTGGAGTATTTCTACACAAACACTTAAAACCCAAGATAAGAAATCTGGACTTAATTTAAGAAGCAACAGAAAACAGCAAGTAATTTTGGGCACAGTTAGCATATAACTGATAGACTAGAATGCAGAGAGATTCAGAATATAACTGATAGACTAGAATGCAGAAAAGATTAATTTGGAGGTTACTGAAATAACCTAGAAAAGTGCAGATAACGACCTAAACCACATGGCAAAGAAAGGAATGGAAGGGAAGGAATAATGTGAGAAATATGGCACAAATAGAATCTAGAGCACTTAGCAGTTGAATTGATTAGGGATGGGCATGGAATGGATGAGAGGAAGCCAAAACTGACCTTAAGATTCTTGTTGGTATAATTATAATATACCATATAATATATATAATTATTTGAAGTTCTGGGAACTTCAAAATAAGATGCCTCTGTTTCTTTGTGCATTTGGTTTTACTTGCTTTTCCTTTCATTTTACCAGGACATTGGTAGCCCTTTTCCATCTTAAGATCATGTCTTTAAATCCAAGGAGAAATTTTCATATTAATTCCTTGACAAATTTCTTACCTTAATTTGTTCTGTTTTCTCTTTCTGGAACTCCTGTTAGTTATTTTTCTCCCAGATTTCCTTATGTGCTTCTTGTGAATTGTTTAAAAAGTTAAAACTCTTATATAAATAGTTTCTATATATTCTTCTAAAAGATTTAAATTATGCTTTTCAAAATATTTAATCTACACGGAATTGAATTTTGCATATGGCATGTTGCACTGATCCAATTCCTTTATTTCCAATATGGATTATTAATATTTTTATGCAACAGGTCTCAAAAAGTCCATCTATCCCCCAGCAATCTTCAAGGCCACCTCTCACATATATCAAGCTTTCTTATATATATAAGTTTATTTTGAGGTAATCTGTTCTGCTCTATTGTTGTTGATCCCTATACCAATATCACACTGATTTAATTACTATTGTACCATGCAATCTTATGTGGTATAGGAATTCCCCTGCAATGTTCTTCCTTAGGAGTGTTTTATATACTCTTTACTATTTCAAATAAACTTTAAATAATCTTGTCAAGTTTCTTGAGAAATCTTTTTTATAAAGCCACTAAATTTACAGATCAAGTTGGGAAAATTCAAACTTTAGAAACTTTCTGTTCATGAATATGGTACATTTCTCCATTTATTTAGGTAATTGTAATGTCTTTCCATATAGTTTTATTTATACTTCTTTTGTTGGATTTATTTCTCTGTACCTCACATTTTATTGCTATTTACATATGAACTTTTATATAATTTTACATTTTCTAATCACTGCTGGTATATAGATATGCAATCACTTTTTGTACAGAGATTCTCAAAATCTCTTATGAATCTTATTATTTATCTATAGATTCTTTTATTTTTCTGTTAATATAATCTTCAAGTAATGCCAGTTTTTGACACTTTCTCATTTTATTATCTATGTATCTATCACTAATATTTCCCACATGCTCCATCAAATCCAATGCCTACTGATTTAATTTTTCAAATTCTAAAATGCATCTGATAGCCTTATCTGTCAAAGTTTTTGCTCTTTAAAACTCCATCCATTCTCCTCCAATCTTTATGAATCCATTCCATGCCAATCTTTATCCACATTTTTTCCCTTTTCTTATTATTCAAGATACTTCCTCCAACTTAAAGAAAGAAACAAAAAGATAGTGCCTCCATTATTCTCTCAAATAGGAGTGGAAATCATAAGACATCCTTGTCCTTTCCTTGAACGTGAAAAAAATGTTTTTAGGGTAAGCTGGGACGAAGTGAGAGAGTGGCATGGACATATATACACTACCAAATGTAAAACAGATAGCTAGTGGGAAGCAGCCCAATAGCACAGGGAGATCATCTCAGTGTTTTTTGTCCACCTAGAGGGGTGGGATAGGGAGGGTGGGAGGGAGATGCAAGAGGGAGGAGATATGGGGACATATGTATATGTGTACTGATTCACTTTGTTATAACGCAGAAACTGCTTTAGTATAATTGTAAAGCAATTATACTCCAATAACGATGTTAAAAAAAGAAAAAGATTATAACATTGAACACAATCTTTGTCCTATGTTTTGGGTAAATATTCAATTAGAATAAAGTTTCCATCTATTATTAGTTTCCTAAGAGGATCTTTTTTTGAACAGGGGTAAGACTCTGCACCCAATTCTAATGTGTGGGTATTTTCTCCACATATTCAAGCAGTTTTCTGGCACCAGCTATGTATCCTACAATTCTACCCAATTCTGACACTATCTACCTAGAAATAGCATCAGACCGCACAGGTTAAGCATTCAGTCCTACAAGACTGCCTCCCCCACATACTTCAGAGGCCAATTACAAGTCTAGGTTGTCACCTATGCTTCTGACTGACTGGCTACAGATTAGAAGTTCCAATGAACCCCACCTTGGGTTGAATAAGAATAGTGACTCATTTCATCCTAACCAACGATTAATGATGACTGATATGTTATTATAGCACCACTAGATAGAATGGAATTACAATTTTACACTGGGTTATCTATAACCTATCAAACTTACCATCTTTTCAAAATGAGTCAACTTTTGACTCTGAAACGGCAAATATTTCTTCTGTTACATATAGTTTGTTTGTTTGTTTTTTGAATTTCCAAAAAAACTGTTGCTTCATGTTCACTGAGGTATATCAAAATAGAATTACATGTATTTATGTTTTTTACAGTTATTTTCCTGTAAGTGATTTCCAATCTCATAGCATTGTGGTCAGAAAAGATGCTTGATATAATTTCAATTTTCTTAAATTTTCCGAGGCTTGATTTGTGACCCAAGATGTGATCTATCCTGGAGAAGGTTCCATCTGCACTTGAGAAGAAAGTGTATTCTGCCACTTTTGGTGGAATGTTCTATAAATACCAATTAAATCTATCTGGTCTATTGTGTCATTTAAAACTTTTGTTTCCTTATTTATTTTCTGTTTGGATGATCTGTCCATTGCTGTAAGTGAGGTGTTAAAGTCCCCTACTATTATTGTGTTACTGTCGATTTCCCCTTTCACGGTTGTTAGCATTTGCCTTATGTATCGAGGTGCTCCTATGTTGGGTGCACAAACATTTATAATGGTTACATCTTCTTCTTGGATTGATCCCTTGATCATTATGTAGTGTCCTTCCTTATCTCTTGTAACAGTCTTTATTTTAAAGACTGTTTCATCTGACATGAGTATTGCTACTCCAGCTTCCTTTTAATTTCCATTTACATGGAATATCTTTTTCCATCCCTTCACTTTCAGTCTGTAGGTGTCCCTAGGTCTGAAGTGGGTCTCTTGTAGACAGCATGTATATGGGTCTTGTTTTTGTATCCATTCAGCCAGTCTGTGTCTTTTGGTTGGGGCATTTAATCAATTTACATTCAAGGTTATTATCACTATGTATGTTCCTATTATCATTTTCTTAATTGTTTTCAGTTTGTTTTTGCAGGTCTTTTTCTTCCCTTGTGTTTCCCACTTAGAGAAGTTTCTTTAGCATTGTTGTAAAGCTGGTTTAGTGGTGCTGAATTCTCTTGGCTTTTGCTTATCTGAAAAGCTTTTGATTTTTCTGTCGAATCTGAATGAGACCCTTGCTGGGTAGAGTAATCCTGGTTGTGGGTTTTTCCCTTTCTTAACTTTAAGTATATCCTGCCACTCCCTTCAGGCCTGCAGAGTTTCTACTGAAAAGTCAGCTGATAACCTTGTGAGGTTTCACTTGTATGTCATGGAGGTTAAATAGTGTTCTACTGAATAACCAAGAGATCACTGAAGAAATCAAAGAAGAAATAAAAAAATACATAGAAAAAAAATGACAAAAAAACATGATGACCAAAAACCTATGGGACGCAGCAAAAGCAGTTCAAACAGGGAAGTTTATAGCAATTCAATCTCACCTCAAGTAACAAGAAAAATCTCAAATAAACAATCTAACCTTACACCTAAAGCAACTAGAGAAAGAAAAACAAAGAAAACCCAAAGTCAGTAGAAGGAAAGAAATCATAAAGATCAGAGCAGAAATAAATGAAATAGAAACAAAGAAAACAATAGCGAAGATCAGTAAAACTAAAAGCTGGTTCCTTGAGCAGATAAAATTTATAAACCCTTAGCCAGACTCATCAAGAAAAAAAGGGAAAGGATGCAAGTCAGTAAAATTAGAAATGAAAAAGGAGAAATCACAACTGACACTGCAGAAATACAAACGATTATAAGAGATTACTACAAACAACTATATGCCAATAAAATGGACAATCACAAAGAAATGGACAAATTCTTGGAAAGGTACAATATTCCAAGACTAAACCAGGAAGAATTAGAAAATATAAACAGACCTATCACAGTAAGGAAATTGAAACCATAATTAAAAATCTTCCAACAAACAGAAGTCCAGGACCAGATGGCTTCACAGGTGAATTCTACTAAACATTGAGAGAAGAGCTAACACCGATCCTTCTCAAACTCTTCCAAAAAACTGCAGAGGGAGAAACATTCCCAAATTCATTCTACAAAACCACCATCACCCTAATACCAAAACCAGAAAAAGATGTCACAAAAAAAGAAAATTATAGACCAATATCATTGATGAACAAAGATGCAAAAATCCTGAACAAAATACTAGAAAACAGAATCCAACAACATATTAAAAGGATCATACACCATGATCAAGTGGGATTTATACCAGGGATGCAAGGATTCTTCAATATAGTGAAATCAATCAATATGATACACCATATTAAGAAACTGAAGGAGAAAAACCGTATGATCATCTCAATAGATGTAGAAAAAGCTTTCGACAAAATTCAACACCCATTTATGATAAAAACTCTCCAGAAAATGGGCATAGAGGGAACCTATCTCAACAGAATAAAGGCCACATCTGAAAAACCCACAGCAAACATCATACTCAATGGTGAAATACTGAAAGCATTTCCACTAAGATCAGGAACAAGACCAGGATGTCCAGTCTTGCCACTCTTATTCAGCATAGTTTTGGAAATCCTAGCCATGGAAAGCAGAGAAGAAAAAGAAATAAAAGGAATACAAATTGGAAAAGAAGGAGTAAAACTGTCACCGTTTGCAGATGACATGATACTATGCATACAAAATCATAAAGATGCCACCAGAAAACTACTAGAACTAATCAATGAATTTGGTAAGGTAGCAGGATACAACATTAATGCACAGAAACCTCTGGCCTTCCTATACAATAACAATGAAAAATCAGAAAGAGAAACAATACCTAGGAATAAACCTACCTAAGGAGGTGAAAGACTTATACTCAGAAAGCTATAAAACACTGATGAAAGAAAGCAAAGAAGACATAAACAGATGGAGAAATATACTATGTTCTGGGACTGGAAGAATTAATATTGTGAAAATGACTATACTACACAAAGCAATCTACAGATTCAGTGCAATCCCTAACAAATTACCAATGGCATTCCTCACAGAATTAGAACAAAAAATTTTGCAATTCATATGGAAACACAAAATACCCTGAATAGCCAAAGCAATGTTGAGAAAGAAAAACAGAGTTGGAGGAATCAGGCTCCCCGACTTCAAACAATACTACAAAGCTACAGTAATCAAGACAGTATGGTACTGGCAGAAAAACAGAAATATAGATCAATGGTACAGGATAGAAAGCCCAGAGATAAACCCATGCACATATGGCCACCTAATTTATGATAAAGGAGGCAAGAACATACAATGGAGAAAAGACAGTCTCTTCAATAAGTGGTGCTGGGAAAACTGGACATCTACACGTGAAAGAATGAAATTAGAACATCACCTAACACCATACACAAAAATAAACTCCAAATGGATTAAAGACCTAAAGGTAAGACCAGATACTATAAAACTCTTAGAGGAAAACATAGGAAAAACACTCTTTGACATAAACCACAGCAAGATCTTTTTTGACCTATCTCCTATATCTCCTAGAGAAATGGAAATGAAAACAAAAATAAACAAATGGGACCTAATGAAACTTAAAAGCTTTTGCACATTAAAGGAAACCATAAACAAGATGAAAAAACAACCCTCAGAATGAGAGAAAGTATTTGCAAATGAAACAACAGACGAAGGATTAATCTCCAAAATATACAAACAGCTCATGGAGCTCAATACCAAAAAAAAAATCCAATTAAAAAATGGGGGGAAGACCTAAATACACATTTCACCAAAGAAGACATACAGATGGCCAAGAGGCACATGAAAAGATGCTCAACATCACTAATTATTAGAGAAATGCAAATCAAAACTACAATGAGGTATCACCTCACACCAGTTAGAATGGCCATTATCAAAAAATCTAGAAATAATAAATGCTGGAAAGGGTGTGGTGAAAAGGGAACCCTCCTACACTGTTGGTGGGAATGTAAATTGATACAACTACTATGGAGAACAGTATGGAGGTTCCTTAAAAACTAAAAACTGAACTATCATATGACCCAGGGCATATACCCTGAGAAAACCATAAATCAAAAGAGACATGTATCACAGTGTTCATTGCAGCACTACTTACAATAGTCAGGACATGGAACCAACCTAAATGTCCACCGACAGATGAATGGATAAAGAAGATGTGGCACATATATACAATGGAATATTACTCAGCCATAAAAAGAAACGAAATTGAGTTATTTGTAGTGAGGTTGATGGCCCTAGAGTCTGTCATACAGAGTGAAGTAAGACAGAAAGAGAAATACAAATACTGTATGCTAATGCATATATATGGAATCAAAAAAAAAAAAAGGTACTGATAAACCTAGTGGCAGGGCAGGAATAAAGACGTAGACATAGAGAATGGACTTGACAACATGGTGGGGGAGGGGGTATCTAGGGCAAAGTGAGAGTAGCATGGACATATATATACCACCAAATGTAAAATAGATAGCCAGTGGGAAGCAGCTGCATAGCACAATGAGATCAGCTCGGTGCTTTGCAACAACCTAGAGGGGTGGGATAGGGAGGATGGAAGGGAGGCTCAAGAGGGAGGAGATATGGGGATGTATGTGTGCATGTGGCTGATTCACTTTTTTGTGCAACAGAAGCTAGCGCAGTATTGTGAAGCAGTTATACTCCAATAAAGATCTATTAAAAAATAATAAATGACATACGTCCACTCCTCTTATTACTTGAATATACTACAAAATCTGTAAAACCAAGGGATAAGGTAGGGAAGATAAACTGAAATATTCCTCTTTTCTCTCTCTCTCTTTCTCCCCTCATTCCTCCTTCCCTCCCTCTTTCATTTTAACAATTTGGATAAGAGAAGTCTTTAATTATATTCTGTTTCTCCATAGCACATTCTTAGGAAAAAAAAAAAAAAACTTGAGTAAGTAGAGGAGTAGACTGAGTATACTTTGACATAGAAATAGAAAATAACTCAGTGACAAAAGACAGGTTCCAGAAATGAATTAAAATATAATAATCATATAATATGAAAAACATGTGGGGAAAATGACTGTTTAATAATGTTCTTGGCATAACTGCCTATATATACCAAAGAAAAACTATTTTTACGTCAAGCTAGACACAAAAAAATGATCCTCTTATAAAGCAAAGGAATCACAGCTATCAATGAACTATTTAAGAATTAGGAAAATATGTTTATACCTTGGGAATGAAAGAGGTCCTCTTAAAGAAAGAAAACCCAGAAACTATGAAGTAACAGATATCTACATTTAAATATATATAATTTAAATATTTCTGAATCCAAAGATACCATACACAAACAAAAAAGTGTCAGTCAAAATGCAGTCATAAGAATGTTATATCTCTACTATATGATGACCTCTATAATTTTTGTAGTCAAAAGCAATTAAAGAAATTAAAAAATGGGCAAACATATTCCTACTCATGTAGAAGAAGGCATACAAATAGGTGACATATTAAAAAAGATATAAAACTTCAGAAAAATGTAAATTAACAACAAGTTTGCTCTTTTTACTTGACTGGATAAAATTTTTAAATTGATAGTATCTAATGTTGCTCTCATTGTGGGGAAATGGGTACTTTCATACATTTTTGGTGGATATGTAATTCATACCACTTATGTGAAAAGTAATATAGCCATTTCTATTGAAATCTAACATGTGCATTAACTTTGACTCAGTAGCCCCGCTTTAAGAAGTTAATCCATTAAGATTAAACTCCAGCATGTAAGCTGGATGTTCTTTGAACAGCCAAAGTTTTTGTTAACTTTATTAATATCAAACATATGGAGACAATCTGAAAGATCCAAAATAAGGAAATGACTGAATGAATCTGTAACGTCTATTCTATGAATGCATATATATATAGTATATAATTAATTTAAAATAAGTTATTAATGTTATGGGAAAATGTTTATGATATATTGTTAAGTGAAAAAATGCAAGTGGTTTTGACATTTTAGAAAATGTAAACCATAGAAAAAGGAAGAAAAGAAAATAGAAATACATAGCCTCATCCAGACATAACCAATATTATATTTTGTTATATTTCTAATTAGTCTTTCTGTCAAGTCCAAAAGTTTGCCTAAATCAATCTTAAAGGATGCATCAAAGTACACAGTCAACAGAGTGAAAAAGCAACCTATGTGGAACAGAATAGACAGCCCAGAATTAGACCTCTGTATATACAGTCAATGGAACTTTGGCAAGCAAAGACAATATTATGGAGTAAAGACAGTCTCTTCAACAAATGGTGCTGTAACAACTGGATATCCACATGCAAAAAAAAATTAATTTAGACACAGACATTATATCCTTCACAAAAATTAATTTAAAATGGATCACAGATCTAAAGTAAAACTCAAAACTATAAAACTCCTAGAAGATAACGTAGGAGAAAACCTTGATGACTTTTGATGTGGTGAAGCCTTTTTAGGTACACCACCAAAGACACATCCATGAAAGAAAGAACTGATTAGCTGAACTTCATTAAGATTAAAAACAACTGCTCTGTGAAAGACAACATCAATCAAGAGAAATAGAAGACAAGCCATAGACTGGGAGGAAATAAAAGACTCCTATGATAATGGACTGTTTTCCAAAATACTCAAGGAACTTATAATGCTCGACAATAAGAAAATAAACAACTCAGTTAAAAAATGGGCCCAATATTTAACAGATACCTCACTGAAGAAGATATACAGATAGCAAATAATGATATGGAAAAGATGTTCCACATCACATATCATCAGGGAAGTTCAAATTAAAAACAACGAGTTGCCACTACACAACCATTAGAATGGCCCAAAACTGACAACACCAAATACTGGCAAGGATGTAGAGCCACAAGAACTTTTATTCATTCCTGGTGGGAATGTAAAATGGTACAGTTACATTGAAAGACAGTTTGGAAGTGTCCAATAATACACGTTCTTACCATATGATCTAGCAATCACACTCCTTGATATTTACCCAAAGGAGTTGAAAACTTGTCCACACAAAAACCTGTTTTTTTTTTTTAAACCACACAGATGTTTATAGCAGTTTTCTTCATAATTGCCCAAACTTGGAAGCAACCAAGATATCTGTGAGTAGATGAATGGATAAAAAAACAGTGGTAGGAAACTCCCTGGTGGCGCAGTGGATAAGAATCCGCCTGCCAGTGCAGGGGACATGGGTTCGATCCCTGGTCCAGGAAGATCCCACATGCCGTGGAACAACTAAGCCTGCGCACCACAACTACTAAATCCTGCGCACCTAGAGCCCATGCTCCGCAACAAGAGAAGCCACCCCAATGAGAAGCCCGTGCACCGCAACAAAGAGTAGCCGCAACTAGAGAAAGCCCATGCGCAGCAATGAAGACCCAACGCAGCCAAAAAAAACCCCCAAAACAAAAAACACACACAAAAAACAGTGGTATACAGACAATGGAAATTACACAGTATTAAAAAGAAATGAGCTATAAAATCATGAAAAGGCATGAGGAATCAAATTCATATTACCAAGTGAAAGAAGCCAATCTGAAAAGGCTATATACTGTGTGATATTTTGCAAAATGCAAAACTATGAGACAATCAGTAATCACAAGGGGTGATGGGAGAGGGAAGGATGAATAGGCAGAGCAGAGGATTCATAGGGCACTGAAAATACTCTCTGTATGATATTAAAACGATAGAAATATGCCATTATTCATTTGTCCAAACCCATAGAATATACAACACCAAGGGGGAACCCTAAGGTTAAGTATGGGCTTTGAATGACTATGATCTTGATATGTCAACAGAGGCTCATCCTTGGTAATAAACGTACTGCTCTGGTCAGGGATGCTGATAATGGGAGAGGCTATGCAAGGGTGGGGGCAGGGGATGTGTGGGAAATCTTTGTATCTTCTGCTCAATATTGCTGTGAACCTAAAAGTGATCTAAAAAATAAATTTTTCAAAATATAAGCAACCTATGGAATGGGAGAAAATATTTGCAAATCACATATCTGATAAGAGATTAGCACTCAGAATATATAAAGAACTCCTATAACTCAACAACAAACAATCCTATTAAAACATAGGCAAAGAACTTGAATAGACATTTCTCCAAAGAAGATATTCAAAAGACCATCAAGCACATGAAATGATGTTCAACATCACTAATCACTGGGGAAATGCACATCAAAACCACAGTGAGATACTGTCTCACACCCAAGAGGATGGTTATTATTAAAAATCAAAAAATAACAAGTGTTGACAAAGATGTGGAGAAATTGGAATACCACTGTTGGTAGGAATATAGAATGGTATAATCACTATGGAAAACAGTATGGAGGTTCCTAAAAAAATCAACAATAGAATTACTACATGATCCAGCAATTCTACTACTGGGTATACACCCCAAAGCAGAGTCTTGAAGAAACTCATATTCACAGCATTATTCACAATAGCCAAAAGGTGGAAGCAACCCAAGGGTCACTGATAGATGAATGGATAAACAAAATGTGTTATACGTATACAATGGCATATTATTCAGCCTTAAAAAGGAAGGAAATTGTGACACATGCTACAATATGGATGAACCTTGAGAATACTACGTTAAGTGAATATGCCAGTCACAAAAAGACAGGAACTGTGCGATTCCACTTATATGAGGTACCTTGAGTGGTCAAATTCATTGAGACAGAAAGTACATTGGTGACTGCCAGGCATTGCAGAGAGGTGAAATAGTGAGTTGTTGTTTAATGGGTATAGAATTTCAGTTTTGAAAGATGAAAAGAGTTTTTAATATTGCACAATGTGAATGTATTTAACACCATAAAACTGTACACAAAAATAGTTAAGATGATAAATTTTAGGTTATGCATATATCCACAATTTAAAAATTTTTTAAATTAATCTTAAAAGATACTAGCCATTTCTGAATACTTTACATGGGAAAATCTTTGTCATAGTAGAGAAAATTCAGTCCTAAAGCCGAGAATCCAAGTATGTTCTTATATTGATCTTTGGTCTCAATTTTACTTGAGGGTAGTTCCATTCTAAATGGTAGTGTAATAATCCATATTCTGAAAGGATAGCCCCATATCTTGCAAGTCCTCTGAGTCTGTGGGAGAAATTTGGCCAGAAGAAAATGACATAAAAATCTTTTATAACATAGCCACAGTGGACTGAATTGAGGACTTACAGAACATATGTCTAAATAGACATTTAAATATGATATGAAAGGCAAAGAAGAAAAAAGATATGGCAGCAATGAAAATTTAGTTTCCTAGTTTCCAACCCCTAGATCTAAGGCATAGCCTGAGCATTCTCTCTGAGGATGAGTGTACTGAATGATGTCCCTCTTGAAGCATGACTCAACTGAGAGCCAAAGTATCACCTGAATGAGGCTCCTTCCCTTCTGCTACCCCAAGAAAAAAGCCCAGTCTTCAGCAGTTCTTTCCAAAGGTAGATGCTCATGCGTAGTTGGCCTAAGACCCATTCAAAAGAATAAGCCTTTGGCATTCTAAAGGAGACAAATTTATTAATACTTGAGAACTAAAATATTTTAACAGCCAGTTCTGGCTGCCAAGTAAAGATTACTTCTGATTTATATTATATTCTATACCCAAACATACTAAATATCTGAGCATAACCATATTTAATATGCCTTTCCCTTTTCCATTTCAAAGGCAAGATAATCAGTATAATATTCTTTAAGAACTACCCCAGGCAGCAAATATCCTGTTCTTTTCCCTTCTCTTCTTAAAGAAAGATAAACAAAATATGTTTAGAGTATGTTGCGACTTTTCAAAAAATAAACCAAAGCTGCTCCAGTTGACCTAAGGCCCTATATTAACATTTTAACTGCCTAGAGTTTTAACTGAAAATAACCTACTCTAGAGCTATATCTTCAGTATTCTCAATACTATGATGTATTCATTTGCAGTTTACTTAGTTCAACAATTACACCCATTTGCTTCCTCTCTTTCTTGATACACAAAGATATAAATCATCCAGCTCTGAACTGTATTATTTCATTACCTTTTTAGGTTTTACTACTAATAGAGGCACAGGGATGTGAACTTCTATATCAGATGAATTTTTTTCAAAATAAAGAATTTCCAAAAGCATAAAAAATTTCTAACGCAGTGAAAAATCTACATACAATACTTCGATACGCAAATATCTGGTAGTGCTGAAAGTGTTTAGATTGGAACTTAGAATATGCTTGCATGCATTTACTATATACACTACCTCATTCAATTTAAATACCTCCATGAATTATTTTAAGAAGTATATATCTTAAAGAAGTATATGTCAGAGACCTAAAGAGCTTATGTTATGCTAGTTTGTTCAAAGTTGCAAAAATATTAATAGGTAGACCTGGACGAAGACTCAGTTCATGATTCCAAGACCTGCACCTTTTTGTTTGAATGAAATATGTTGCCACTTATTGTTAACACTTAAATTAATATTTTGGAAATGAGCAACGATTCAGACATGTTGTGTAGAAATATTTTTTCACAGTAAATTACTGATAATATGAAAATTAAATAAACACAATATATGTAAATTTAATAGAATCATCATGATCCCTACACTGTAATCAGGTATTGTATTTATAAACTTAGAGAGCTTCAGTACCTATCAGCTAATTCAGACACTTATCAGAGGCAAATCAGGGATTTCAATTTTATTTGTATTATTACCAAAAAAGAAAAAAAAACCCTGAATTCTACATAGAAAGAAAGAAAGAAAGAAAGGAACCAGCACAAGTTCCTCAATCTCATCTTAAGACATTCCACAAAAATCATTTGAAAAACTAATTCAAAGCCATGGAAATTTCATTGTCCTAGATAAGAACTGAAAGGAAAATTACTATTAAGCAGCAGCTCAGCTCTATTCACCTTGTTCAGAATTATTTGAAATGGTCTGGGACCTTCCAGAATACAGGATGTTGTTGATGTCTATTTTTAAATGTTTGTTCTTCTCATCATATGAGGCCTTATAGTATTCCGAGTTTGTGATTTTAGTGCATGACTTGTGACTGCACCATGGTATGTGTTCTTAAGAGTAGCAATGTTTTCAAGATGGACACTAGTCTCTAAAAGAAGACTGTTAAATCTCCTTCTTTTTGAGCAAGTTTTGTTTTTTTTATTTTACTTCTTAACTGATATGCTTACTGAATATGAATATAACCACTGAGCACTTAAGAGCCTGGCTCTATAGGGCTGCACATTTTCTATAAATCTCATAAGTGGAACTCTCTGTCAGGGGGCTTTACTGTGCCTAAAATAGAGACAGTATAAAAATAATTTATTGGGAGAAGGCAACAAAACATAACATATAGGTCAAGTTCAGAGATACATACAAACTCTGTGGTTATTTTCTTTTATAGATGCACTTCAACAAGAAGACTGATTAAATATACTACATATTTGATTCATCCACTGACTAATTTTATTTCTAGCATCGCAATTTTTGAAAAATTATTTTTTTAAATTACAATTTACTACTGTATTATTTATAATACAATACTGCATCCAAATGAATGATTAAATAAATATTGTGACAATTTATCTTTAAAAGTCTTTATATTTTATTATCTTTCACCTTTGAAAATGTTTCAAGTACTTGCATTCTATTAGATGTTTCATCCTTTCTGTTATGCCTATAATTCCAGAAGCATAGTTTACAAAGATACGTTTTCTTTCTCTCTCTGTCTCTGTCTCTCTGTCTCTGTCTCTGTCTCTGTCTCTCTCTCCCTCTCCCTCTCTCTCTCTCTCTATATATATATATAGAGAGAGAGAGAGAGAGGGAGAGGGAGAGAGAGAGAGAGAGAGAGAGAGAGAGAGAGAGAGAGAGAGGGAGAGGGAGAGAGAGCAGCCCACATTATATAGGGGAAGGGGGCTCTTCCTGCCACTGTATGTAGATATGAAGAATTTGCAAAAGCAATGATGAAGAACTTTTCCCATAACTCTTGGATTCAGCACAAGAATCTAAATCTTGTGCTGAATCTAAATCAAGGATACTAGAAGGCATCACAGAGGGGAGAAAGAAAATTAGTGGAAAGAGCTGTCACTATGCTGTGAATCCCACCCTACTCATCTGTGGAGGATGAGAAGGGTGCATCCTTTTAACAGGTCTAGAAAGGGGGCATTTTAAAAAAACCACTCAGAGATTTTTGAAATGCATTCACTGTATTAATTAGACTCCTGCCTAGGATAATGGGATTGGCTTATACTGCCAGACTTTGAAGGGCCTAGAAATGCTAGCTTTTATCAAAATTGGGTGTGTGTTAGAAGAGAGAGAACGCTAGATTGCAGTTGTGTTGGGTCCTGTGTAACAGAGTCACCTAGAATGGCAAGAGGACATCGGGCAGAAAGTTTAGAGGTTACCCAGTTACTACAGAAGGAGAATCAGTGGACCACCCAAAATAGGTAAGTGTCTGCCTAGATGAAGAAAATAGAGAGGTCCAAGAGAGAACTCCTGGATCCCACAAAAGTATACATGAGGTTCAGCTTTATACATCTGTCATCCCAGAGGGCTTGAAGTCAGCTTATTATCCAGTTCAGACAAGAACTGTTCAATTCAATGTCTTCTCCTCCATATTCCCCATCCCTGTGAAGTCCAAAACCACAGCTAAAACGTGGGGGCAGGAGAAGGAAAAAGAAGGCTTAAATCAAAGGAAAAAAGATGTTAACCAAGCTATACCCTCATTTACACTGCAGGTTCAAGCTGGAGAAAGGAGGGAAAAACAATTGCAGCTGACTGAATTTCACAGCTTGGGGAAAATAAACGAGACTGGGATATTTTAATTTCTTATTTGAGACTTCTTTCAGGATAGTGTCTATAGTAGAGCACTGTGTCTATTTTTTAAAGGTAGGCAGAAAAATCATGAGCTTGCTTGAGTTTTTAAACCAGAGGCAAGGAAGTTACCCCTGCTTAAAGTTTAAAGGAAAATCCTAAAAGACAAAAATCCATACAATGTGCTCCGTAAGCATGTTAGTTACATGTATATTTTATAAAGTTTACCTACTAGCCAGTGAAAATAGGCAATATTCCTTAATATCTTGGGAAATTCCCAGGGTAGTGTCTGATAGGCCCTTCTGAGTCATTTGGTCATCCTCGAACCAACAGCTCTGTGCAAGGGACAGTAGTTCTCTGACTAGGCATGCATCAATTTCCCATTTATTCAGGAAAAGGGGCTCTGTTACCACGAGAAAGGTTGAAGAAAACAGACAAAAACAGCAAATGTCCACTAGGATAAGTATCAATATCCTAAGTGTATTGGTAAGTAACTAAGTTAGCATGTGAAAGAAAGAACATTATTATACCCTGTTCCTATGGTCTTTCTTCTCTACATGGCAGCTATCTAGTCAAATGTTTGTGATGACTTAGACAAAGTGAATTTAATAGAATTACTTATAATTTCATTATTTTCCTAAAGTAAAATTAAATTTTCTCTTCTATCAAGGGACCTCTACAAATTTAGGAGATCAGAAGTATAATTCAGATTATATCATGTTCGAATTTACATTTGAATTAACTTTATGTATATCTTGAATTCATTTCATAATCAATGTTTGTCCTGTGTGCCTAAGTGGATTTGTAGTAAAGATCATAAATAATTTTTCCCACTTGATTTATTATCACTAAAAATGTACATGCAAAACATATATATTTATTACTGATGTCATATAAGTATATACATATATAATAGGATTACTTACAGATCACCAAGAAAATCTCCTGCAATTGAAACGAAATAATTTCCTGATGAGAGTTAGTTAAAATATTGGCAAACTAGGAAGTCCTAATTTTTCTTCTTCAATTTTTCCACAGAAAGATATTAAAAACTAAGAAAGAAAACAAAGCCACCAAAGCAATGAAAATCAGGATAAATGGCCAGGCATCTGCTTGACTCCAGAGGGGATTTCTAATAACTAAAGGTTAGATGAAGCCATTAAGCAGAATCATTTAGGAGAAGGTAATAAATTACGTCCATTAAAACTTAATGCATATTCTTACCTTAGAGCCATGGTACCATCACTGGATGAAGCAAAATAAGTCATCGTTTTAAAGAGTAGGAACAGTCTTCTAAGTAACTCAAAGCCATTCTCTGTTGCCCTCCATTACTACAGCTGGGACTACAAATCCAATAATCAACAAATTCCATGACAGAATTGGACTGGAATTAACAAATTACTCCCCAGAAAGAAGTTAGTAGCAAAGGGAGATGACGGCAAGAATAACCATGAGAAGAGTGTATACTCTCTGGGTTACAGTTTTCACAACTGTTTCAAATTATCCTAAGATTAATTCTTATCTACACACTGACATAGCTGAGTAGGCAGTGAAAGCAAAAGTGCCAGTCCATTAGATTAATGACTAAATGGCAAAGAACCTTTTAATTTCAGAGCTGGCAGAAAGATTCTAATAGCAACCAGGTATTACTGAAGTAGAACAAGAAGAATCAATGTATTTGATGACTGGCAAGTATGACCTTTTCATTAAATTATGAACACAAAAACAATAACATGTCAATCATGGTACAAAAGAAGACGACAATGAATCTCTGTGGTACAAATAAATATATTCTTCTTGAATAATATGAACTATAGTTAAAAAAAAAAGAGGTAAATTTTAGAAATCAAATAGGTGAAATATTTCTACATTTATAAGATAATACTATTTACAAATCTATACTAATACATTTAAAAACCTGAATTAAATAGAATATTTTTGGGGAAAATAATCAAATTATTAGATAAAAATTAGAAACCCAGGACGGAATTTTTAAAAACTGTCATAGAATTTCCACCTTTAAAGGACTCTGAGCTGAAGAATTTTACAAAATAAGAGTGAATCTCTGAAATTATGTCCATCGCATACTACAAATCAATGTAATATGCAAATAACAAGTCATGATCAAATATTTTCAAAATATATGACAGGAAATGGTGTAGCATGCTTAATATATCTGAAGGTCTTTAAAATCAAGAAAAGAATAACCATAAGATACCAATTGAAAAATGGCATTAATGCATGACTAGACACTTCACACGCAAAAAAGTAAAATGGTTAAGAACAGCATCATTATTTATCAAATTAGATAGACTAAAACAAGACACATTTTCTTTGCCTCTCAAAATGACAAAGAAAAAACAAAAAGGAAAACAGAATTTTCAGCAACAATGAAGATTTTGTGAAACAGAACAATTCATTTACTGCTGACCAGAGTTTAACTGATATTTAACTGATGTAACCATTCTAGAAAATAATTTGTCAATAGGCACAAATTCCTTCATAAATACCCAGGCCATTGGCACTATAATTCTCAAATTAAGCTGTACTAAGGAAGCAAACAGTTCTGAATCTTTGGCGACCTCTCTCTTCAGACAGTTTACGGGGAGTGATGACCATGTGGGGAAGTTTTTATGGTCTTGGTCCAAAAGTAGCGTTCCATCACCTCCTACCACACTGCACTGGCCAGAAATCAGGAAATGTGGCCACCACTAACTACAAGGGAGGCTGGGGAATATGACCCGGGTGTGCGCAGAACAAAAATATTACAAATTTTAATTAACGCAAATAAAAATCTGCCACACCATCTTTCCCAAATAGGACTAGTCAAGAAGAGAGGCACATAGGTTTAAGGGAGTAGGTGGGCGAAACAGGTGAAAGGGATCAAGAGGTACAACACCCCCAGTTACATAAAAAAGTCATGGGGGACTCAATATACAGCATAAGGAATATGGTCAATAATACTGTAATAACTTTGTATGGGGATAGAGGATTACTAGACTTATTGTGGTGATCATTTCATAATGTATGCAAATGTCAAATCATTACGTAGTATACCTGAAACTAACAATATTGTACATCAACATATTTAAATTTAAAAAAGAATAGATGCAAATAGATCCAAATAGACAAGGAAACAAAAAATAATGGGAGGAGGGAATAAAAACTCTGAATGCCCTTCTTATCACACCATATCAGAAAGCACATGATATTAATATGATATACCACTGGGGACACTAACTTGATCACTTGGTTAAGGTAGTATTTGCCAGATTTCTGCACTATAAAGTTACTATTTCTTCCCTTTCTATACTTTATTCTACGGAAGTGCGTCACTAAGTCCAGCCAACACAAATAAGCATTGGGGGTGGAGGAGAAAAGGATTAGATTACACTTCACCTCTCGGAGTGGGAAGTACCTACATAAATTATTTAAAATTTTTCTCTAAGAAAGATTTGTCCCTTCTTCCTCATTTATTTAATCACTAATTTGTGTCAGTCTGGACTCATTCATATTAATTTTATACGTTGGGTTATAATCCAATACTTATTTTATTTTATAGATCAAACTGCTCCAGCTTTGGCAATTAGGATACCTCTACCCTTTTGATTTTTTTTAGCGCTTTCTTACTTTTTACTTTCTGGCATTATAAGATGTTCTAGACTCATGTTGTATTTTCTTTGCCCCAGTACTAGAATCAATCATTTTTCCAAGGAGCTCTGGTTATTTTATTGAAAAATGGTATTTAGAAAACAAGATCTGGGTCCTGGCCTGGCTGTATTTACAGCTGCAATTAATAAATGCTTGTTGCTGATGATTATGGTGACATAAAATGAAACATCAAGGATTGTGAATTAGTGTGAAATGAATGTGTGTTGTGTGTGTGTGTTGTGTGTATTTATATATACATAACTGATCCTTATTTGACAGTATATTAGTAAATTATTTGGGTGTAAAAAATTGTCTCATTTACTACTCTTTCTTGTTCACTATTTTAATCATAATATCTTTAAAATCCCTAACCTTACCATGTACACCATGTGGTAAATAAAATATATGTTTTTATAGATACCTCAATTGTTTATGGCTAGGTATTAAGGAAATGGAATAGCTAGTGAGTTATATAATAACATTCTTTGTATTATTAAGCTGGCAAAAAATAAGATATTTAATATCCTTCAATAGTAAGATAAAATCAACCCGTCTTATGTTAAGGTTTAACAGAGGATAAAATAAAGATGAGAGCTTTTGGAAAATCATAGAGAAATATGAAGGTGCCTTAAAAAGTCACGATGATTAAAATACCCATTCAATGTTTTGTTTCTGGTAGAAATGAATACTATTTCCTATATTCTTTTAGTGAGGTCAGAAAGAAAAAGAAATATTAAGTAATGTAACTTACTTAGCAAGGAAAGGAATGAGGTTAATACTTTCCTAACTTTTTATTTTCTCTTTTACTAAGGTTCTGATTTTTGTAGCCCTATTTTCACAGGTAAAGTAGCACTAGAATACTAACTATCCATAACAAATTTTAGAAACAACATGATTTTCCACCTATCTAGCAAAAAAAAAAAAAAAAAAAGGCTTTAGAGCCATACTTTGAGGTTCCCTTTCCATTACTTGTAACATTCTATTGGAGACTAGGAAATCATTTTTATTTTATTATTGCTATTGTCCTTTTCTATTTGGCATTATTGATTTGTTTCTACTCCATTTATTCCTGAGCACAGACTGCATGAGGACTGATTAATTTGTTGTTTGTCAAAAACATCACGAGTCGTGATACAAGTACAGCTTGGGGAATAGAATTTGCTAACCTAGGCTTAACTATGTGTTACAACTAAATTCTCTCTCTCTCTCAAAAAAAAAAAAAAAAGACTTTAAGTTTGTATAATAACAGAAGTTACTTTTTAGAGAATTATTTCTTAGCAAAAGCCTGACCAGCTTATGCCAATTCAAATGTGCATCCTCTGAAGACTTATTAAATTATAAAAAGAGCAAAAGATAAGAGTGATCTTGTTTGCAGGAAAAGAAGGGGCATACTACTTTAAAGGTCTGAAGCTTGAAAACATTATAAATACAATTAATAAATTCTATCAAATTTCCTCAGATTAAAAAAAATTTTAATACTATATTGTTTTAACATATTGGTTTATAGAACTTACTAGACAAATTATCTCATGTTCACATTGTAACAGAAAGCGAAGGGCAGGTCTATTTAGATAAAATGTACACACTATCAACTTAAATATTTATATTTAACTTAAATATGTATATACACTTAAATATATATATTAACTTAAGTTTAATCCTTCTTTTAGAATGTAAGGCTCACGAAGGCAAGAATTTCTGTCTATTTTGTTCAAAGCTGTATCGCCAATACCTGGCATTAATTAGGTGCACAAATGAATAAGTAAAATGCAGGAAAAAGTATCATTATCCCCATTTCAGGGATAAGAAAAACAAAGTACATGTTTATTAATTGATTTATAATTCTGATTTAATTTTCTGACTTCTGATCTCATTTGAAAAACCCTAGATCTCTGTCTGGCAATGATTTGTTCCTGTGGCCAATTTAAGTTTAGGAATTAGAATCAGTGATATCTCTATAATACATAAAAGGGACTAGTATTTCTCAGGAATTGCAAGGGTACTTTTCTGGAAGATTCATTTGCATTGCAAACTTCTTGTTTTACTTAAATTATATGGCTTTAGTAGGCTTGACAGAGATTATTTAGGGGTAAAGCAGAGATAACTCCCCCCACCAAAATCTCTTTTTCACTCATTCTCTTTTTCTGTCACTAACTGGAGAACCAGAGTAAGTATATGCCATATCAGTAGTAATAACAAGATACACATACTATTCCCTTCCATTATCTCAGCCATGTAAACCCATTTAAGTGTTACAGAAAGTGATATACTAGCAAGTCAGCCTAGGAAAGGAGAAATGTGAGTTTGATACCAGCAGTGGCTATAGTCAAGGTAGTATTAAGAAAGAGTACCAGGGTGGCACAGTGGTTAAGAATCTGCCTGCCAATGCAGGGGACACGGGTTCAAGCCCTGGTCTGGGAAGATCCCACATGCCACGGAGCAACTAAGCCCGTGCACCACAACTACTCAGCCTGAGTTCTAGAGCCTGCGAGCCACAACTACTGAAGCCCGTGTGCCTAGAGCCCGTGCTCCTCAACAAGAGAAGCCACCGCGATGAGAAGCCCGTGCACCGCAAAGAAGAGTAGCTCCCGCTCACCGCAACTACAGAAAGCCCGCGTGCAGCAACGAAGACCCAACGCAGCCAAAAATAAAAATAAAAATAAATAAATAAAAAGAAAGAGTACCAGGGTAATAGAGACATGCAAGCTAGAAATTGTGGAACTCTATATTAAATTATGCTGATACTACATCATAGTTTATAAGAATGGTGGTTAGATAAGTCTCCATTGTCATTCAGTTTTGTCTAATTAGTATTGCTAGCAAGTAATCTTTAGTGTAAAAATCCAGACTTGCTTACTAAGGTAAGTAAGTAGCCCAAGGGAACTGTAGCAGAATATATTTTCCAAAGAACATCGAACTTGCTCTTCTGCAATGTGACCTTGCTGTTCCTCCATCAAGAGTTGGAGTCTATTTCCCCTGCTCTTGAACCTCAGCTGCCTTTTGTGACTTGCCTTATAGATAGACTGTGGCAGAGGGATAATTTGGGACTTCCAAAGCTAGGTCATAAGAAGGCTGCAGCCCTCTGCCTGGGTCTCTTATGCTTCTTTTTGGGAAACTCCCTCTGGGAATTCAATTGCTATGCTGTGAGAAGCCAGCATCAGCTTCCAGTCATGAGAGTGATCCTTCCTGGACATCCAGCTCACTCAAGCCTTTAGATGATGCCAGCTCCAGCTCACATCTTATTGCAGCAAATGGGAGACTCCAATGGAGAACTGCCCAGCTGAACCCAGTCAACCCACAGAATCATGAGAGACAAAAGAATTTTCTTTTAAGCCATTAAACATTTGGGTATTTTGATACATAGTAAAGGGTAATACAAATAGGAACAAAGCTTTTTTAACTCATTAAGAACGTAAATTATTTCAGGGTAGGAGAAACCTTGGTTAAATGAGTTCTTTCAGGGTACCAGTTCATTCAGAGAACAGCTCAGGCATAAAATGTTAATATCATCCAAATGGGTGACCTGAGTACAAGCACACGATCACAGGATGCACTGTTTTTCAACAAAATGCTGTTTTCTTGTTAATCAAGTGGTTTGCCTTCAAAATAAGGAAATGTCTTGCTAGAATCAATTTGAGGACTCATGCTGTAGTGGCTGCTTTACTTGTATTTTATATTCTCGTTGTTAGGTAAGTAGAATGGCAGCAATGGTACTCATTACTAGTAAGCCTTTTATCATTATGAGTTGTTACTTCACATCCATCAGCAGAGTGGTGTCAGATGTAAGTGGTGTCTAAATTTCTATCTTCATGCATACAAGAGGTATAGAACATATAGCTTAACGATCCATTCCTAAGTTATTTACAATAATCAGTTCAAAAGTGACATTTACTTGACACAGGACCTAACTAAGGAGCCATCTGTTTTCATTTTCTTATTTCTTCCCCTGGTCATAGATGTTCCTTCTTACCTGCCCTAAAAGTGCACACATCTCTTCTATTGGGGATGAAAAAGTAAGTACTGAAGACTGGCTAAAAATCCATTTTTGCATAAAGAACAGCAACACCTCACTGCTGTATCTGTTCAAATAGTGGTCAATGGATGGGAGAAGGAAAAAACTGAAAGTGTGTGTGTGTGTGTGTGTGTGTGTTTACAGGTGTATTTGATATTTATAGCATCTGGTTATCTCAGAACTCAGATACAAAACCCTCTCATTTTGCTCATGAGGAAATACAGAGAAGCAGACCCTGGACACCATGTTAAAATTCTATCTAGAGGCTTTAACATTATGATAACCTGCCAAACTTCATAAAGCTATTCAACCTTAAACACAAGAAGGCTTACTCATTTGCACATGCCAGTATATATAAAAGGATAACACAGAAGATATTAGGTAATTAGGAACAGAAAAGTATGAAAGGGAAATATGTTAGTTATTGTAGAGCATACATAGATCAAGACATTTTTGCTCCAGGCTTAAAAAAAGCTTCTTCTAAATAGCTTCAGATAAATATTTTCCCAAAGAATTTATTCTTTGCTTACCATTATCCCTAAAAATGTAATAGCTAAAAGCTATTAATCCCAAAGGCACTAATTATCTGAAAAGTTTTTGTTAAGTAGCATCTATGTATGACATTATAAAATATACTGTGAAATATTAAAAAAAAAAAAGAAAGAAAAAGTAAAGAAAAAGTAGGACATGTTCTCTGGCCTCACTAACATTACAGAGCAAATCAAAAAGACAAAATTAGGTTGAACTAAACAATACTAAAGATACAAAAGTTACAGTGTCATATCTAAGTACAGTATTTCAGATGGCAATTAAGGCTGGTTTAAGTTATAGGATTCAGAATGCTGCAGACAGTCTGCCATGGGCCCTGAGGATCCCTGCACATTCTTTCTGTGTGGCAAAGAATGGAAGTCCTGATCGCTCTTTACCTGATTCATTCCATTTTCCAGGCTTGTTTTGTTGTTGTTTTTTTTCCCAGTGAGCATCATGGAGGGATGAAGTAACACCTCTTCCCAAAGAACAGCTTTATTTCCACTCACTACAAAAGCAGTGTATCTCCCAAGTGGTGGTTCACTCTCCTCTAACCTGAAACAGCCCACAGTATGTGCAGGCACCCATCATGGGTCCTCTAATAGCCCACATGTATAGCTGTCAGGCAAAATACAGGATGTCTAGTTAAATCTGAATTTTGGATAAACAATGGACTTTTTTCATTTGTGTCTCAAATATTGATGGTACATATGTAAAATGATAAAATAGTTAATTAAAATTCAAATTTAACTATGTATTTTTTTGTCTGATAAATTCAACAAGCCTATCTCCATGGTACATGGTAAGCACGGGAACCAACAAAAGCAAACATGAAGCTCTGCCTACTGCTTTTGCTTTTGCTGTGAGTAATGAAGTCCTTTGTCGCTGACCCATGAGTCTCATGTCTTCCCAGCAGTCATGATACAGTAACAGGCTAATATGTTACCCTGCAAGTATGGAAAAATCTCAGATTCTGCAGAGTTCCTGATACAGAGAAGGGGAGTTTGTTTGGACCTGTCCCATTTTAGTAGTTTATAGCTAAGCAGAAGAAAGGCTGGGGGTTTTCTAGACGGGGAAACTGAGCCAAAATGGAACACTCTTTGGAGAATAAAAAGAAAGTAAAACTGCATATTCAGAAAAAACAAAGTTATAGAGAGCCTTAAAATTGTTGAGAAACAATTCTCTATGGGTCCCTTGCATTTCTTATAAGCAGAAGCACTGATTGTTTTTGTCTTAACTAACTTTTCAAATATGTTTATACAGTGAACAGCCTTGAAAGACAGTATATCCTTCCAGAGCTAAGGGTAAGTTTGTCTACTGTTCAGTGTAATAAAGATAATGTCTCCTTGTGCAAAGTTCAGGCAGGCTTACAACACCTTTCAAATATTCAAATGTCCTAAATTTGATATTCCTCTCATGTAACACAGCACACTGTATGTTTAGGCATCACCTGGCCTTCTTACTACCCTAAACAAACTGGGTCTTAGGGAAATGATGCAAATGCTAATACTCTTGCTGCTGCTATTGCATCAAGTAATAAAAGGTCTATGTCTCTGTTCCAGGTGTCTCATACCTTCTGCCAGCATCTATGAACTGTGGCAAGCTAACCTGTTAGCTTGCAGATAGAATAAAATACCAAACTCTACACAGTTCTTAAGACTATAGAGGGTTTTGTAATTTTGAAGAATTTATACATGTGACAGTCACTAGAGGACTACTACATGTTTTGACTTGAAGGTTGACAGGAAGAAGATGAGATTTTGACATGATTCTCATGCTCTTTCTCACCTCCAGGACCTTCCTATATACTGATTCACTTCTTAGTACACAAAATGCACCCCCCCACAAACATGCGTACATAATTTCCAGGCTAAGTACTTCTGTATGAGCTGTCACTCATTCCAAGAAGACTTCCCTGGCCCCTTCCAGTTCTGCTCTTTTGTTTTTTCTAAGTACTCCTAAAATGTCTTGTACTTTTAAGAGTCTGCATCACATTACTGTAATTTCTGTTCATACACCATTTCACCCACTAAACTTTGAGATCTGTAAAGACAAGTTTAAAGTCGTATTCTCAATGCTTAGGATGATAGTTGGCATATTAAAAGAGTCTTGATAAATAGTTGTTGAAAGAAGAGTTGTAGAAGTTGCAGGAAATTCCCTTCTTTGTGATATGTTTGGCTGAATTTTCAAAGAAATTATTTTGGGGCACTAATCTATGATTATGGAGTGCCATGAAAACTTAATGAGTGAGAAAAGACAAGGGCCCAATATTTTAGTTTCTCATTCTATTTCCAGAAAGTTTTTCCCTATTTAGTTGGCTCACTGCAAGACTTGAAAGATGGCCTTTCTAGTCTCAAGAATTTCTTATACTGGCTATTTTTTTTTATAGTGGCTAATTTAAGGGAAGATTGTTTTCCCACTAAAGATGGAATTTAGGGACTTCCCTGGTGGTCCAGTGGTTAAGACTCTGTGCTTCCACAGCAGGGGGTGTGGGTTCGATCCCTGGCTGGGGAACTAGGATCCTGCATACCAGCGTGGTGTGGCCAAGAAAAAAAAAAAGATGTAACTTAAAATATCGTTATTAGAGTAATTATGGGGAAAGAAGGGAAGAAGTCCATTCCAGATGGATAAAGACAATAAAATATAGGTTCTATGGACTGAATTGTGTCCTCCTCAAATTCATATTTTAAAGCCCTAATCCCTAATATGATTATATTTGGAGATAGAGTCATTAGGAGTTAGTTAAGATTAAATGAAGTCATAAGGGCAGGGCCATAGATAACATAGGACTGGTGTCTTTATAAGAAAAAGGAGAGAGAGAGAGAGAGAGAGATCACTCCCTTTATCTCCACATGCACACAATATGTCAATATTGTAGGGGTTAAAGTTTTATCCCCTAGAGATTCATTGCACAGGCCTGTTCAATATGGAATTCTAAAAACATGGAAAATATTTATTTTACTAAGGCATCTAGTATACCAAAATTGTTATAAAATATGGAATTAGAAGGTAATTTTTCTATGCTAACACATTTATTTAAACTAGCACGTTAACCTACTTTAGCTAAATTAGAAAGAAAAGTATTGATCTGAGGAGAGTTGTGCATTTTTGAAACTCTTATGTAGGATAGAGGATAGAACATAATACAAAGTATCTTGAAGGTTTTTCTTGCACATATATACTGACAGGCATTCTGTAATTAGCCAAATATTTTAAAATATGGGTTTCCTCCCTTTTTTATGTCTCATAGTAAAATGTTTAAAGGACAGGATTGTTTACACATACATCAATTTCATTTTCTACACCGTCTATAGTATACCCAGAGAAACACTATTCTTTGACTACTTGGTATTACGAGATATTGCCCCTGACTTTGGCAGGATTATCAGTTAAGATATTGAACCTGATGAGGTTTAATAAGACATTTTAAAATCTACTTTTTAAGCTGGATGACAAATAGCATGCATGGGTTTATTTTCCACCAACCCATTTTAGCTACTCAAAAGTAAAGCTGTGCCAGAGTGAATAACTTAAACTACACAGTTCTTGTTGACAAGACAAGCCTAGATTTTCACACACATTCTTAGCAAATATTACCCAACTAAATTTGAAGTTTACAGTGAGGGAAATCAAATATACATCCAACTCATGTTTTTTATTTTTCAATAATAATACTCTAGCATTTTATTAAATGTTTGTGTCAGGCACTGTGCTTAGTACTTCACATGCATTACTATATTTTATCATTTCTAAGAAACTTATTTTTCATATTTTAGTATCTCTGAAATATGGATTTATCTTAAAATAACTGTTAGACAGATATCAGAATTCAGTTGTTATTGTGTGTACATATATGAACTTGGCTGTTATCCCTAGGATCATGACTAGGTAATTGAAGTCCCTCAGTCAACAAATCATTTAAGGACCATAGTTAAGCTGGTAGTATATTTGTTTGTTAAATAACGGTGCATTTTACAATATTTTTACTCATGGTCAAATTGCCTCTAGATTAATTTTTTTTTTGCTGAAAAATAGAAATTGTATTGCATTTTGATGGGCAACAACCCCAATTGTTCATCATTTCTTAAGGGAAAAGTTTCATACCAAGCTTTCCAAAGCAAAGACTAGAAATATTTTGTCTCTGACTAGACATTTATATCTTTAAATGTCCAATGTTATCTGACTTTGATCTCCCACATTTACATGTAAACTTTAATTCAGTACACTAACCATCTTAATATATATAGGATAGGATGCAAAGGGATTAGAAAAATAAATTTAGAGTCAGAAGGTCCTAATGGTAATAATAATAAACTTGAAAAGCCATCAAAAACAGTGCTATTGAGAGAGCAAAATAATTATTTTAAACTGTAAATTTTATATAAGAAAGCAAACTACTTTATAAAGGTAGTGTTAGTAATAAATCTGAGCAAATAGCCCATACAATCCATGACTCTCATTAATAATGCAAAAAAGAAATTTTTTTGTTGTTTTTACCATTTTTGCTACTTGAACATATCATTGGTAAATGTTGAGATAAAAAACTAGATTTAAAAAATGCTATAGAAAATTCAACGGAGTGGCGTGGAATCCTTGGGAAGCAAAATAAGATAAAGATAACAGGAACCAATAGGCTTGGTTCCAATACTTATTTAGTTGTGCATATTGAACATACATTTCAAGAATGTCAATGAAAAAATTCAAAAGTGATTTAAGCCAATACAGTGAATTCATAAGCACATTAATTTGCCTGAAGTAGGTGTTCGGTGAATATAGGTTGAATGAATATCTGTAACAGTGGAAGGGATACAAGGAACAGTAGTCTTGAAAAGAATACAAATACATTTGGCTACAAAATAATTTCACCTGTAAGATCTGAGAGTAGCAACAACATTCGAAATATGACAGGAGTAATGGAATTAAATTATGATAGCCAAATAAACAAGATGGGAATAATCATTAACATGACCAAAACAAAAGGATATTTTGTAAGTGAAATATAATTTGTGAAAGCACACAAACTTTGGAAAGATCTGTGTGAAGTTGATTTGCCCATTAATCCGCAGACAATATCAAATGGTTAATCAGACAATGAATCAATCTTCCCTGACATTAATTGAGTTGGTGAAATAAATTAATAATTATCTACATATTAAGCACCAGCTGTTGGTCTATAATCCATATAAATATGTGAACAGTTTCCAGACAAAACTAATTCAACTTAGCAATGCAAAGTAATAACAGAAATCATTGGCTAATTCCAAAAGCACAACATGATGATGCAGTAGATATGCAAATTTTGCTGCAAAACTACCAAATAATGCCTAGATTCACCAAAAGTAGAAAAAGCCAAGGAATCTATTTGAATTGACTTACTTACCTCTTAGTGTTACTAGAAATCTTCAAATAAAATAATTGTGGTTGTTTTACTATACAACAATCAAACTCAAGAGACTATTTGAAGCAAATTTAGCTACTGTTATACAATGTCCATTATGTTCAAATACTGTTAGCTACAATTCAGTTAAGACAAAAGCAGCTCAATTTTTTTTAACAACATAAATTACCATAAAATATGTTGAAAACTGACTCTATCTCTTGGCCCGATGTTATATTCTTCTGATTCTTCCTTATTAGTTATAGGAAAGAACTTATCTAGTATCTCTTATTATTTATGTATACATTTAAATCACAACTACATCTTGCTCATGCATTTCATCAGAAATTAATCTGAAATTCAGATTAGATATAAATAAAACATAGTTGTTCTTCAGCAAAAATAAATATTAACTTTCTGTATAAAACTATTGGATTGAAAGCATAAATATCAAAATAATTAAGTATACTGTAAAATATTACAGTTATGAAAGAGTGCTCTATTAGAGGATATCTTATTCAAACTCGAAGGTGGCTAATCATTTTTGTTTTATTAATCCTAAAAAATCTTACAAAATACAAGAAAAAGTAATATTATAAAATTGATTTTAAAAATTCAGTGTCTCCAGAGTTAACAGACTATATGGCCAGTATGAAAAATTAAATATGAAATGTTCATAAAATTGACTATATAAAAATAAAGAATGCATAATATAGAAGGTTTATGGCTTTATTATTACCAGGCAAGAGGCAAAGACTTTTTAGACTACATTCTTAATTTATTTTAAAAAATATAAGAACTACTCTGAAAAAATGACAGCAATATACACACATATATTTATGTATATATTGTTCCTAAAACCAAAACATTGCTTGCCTTTTTTAATTGATTTTCTATTACAGTGAGAAAATATATCTTATTAAATCTGAGCAATCAAAAATAGAGAAGGAAAGTATTACAGTCACTCTTTTAATATGATTATTTCCTAGACAGAGAAGGCAAGATATTATTCAATATCAAATTCAGAACAAAGAAATGGCTTTAGAAATATTCAGGTGTCATAACTTGTTTAAATTTCCATCAACACAGTGAGAAATATTCCTCAAAGATACTCAGCCTCATTTACCAAGTGACCTGGGCAATGCTTCCGAGACCTCATATCAATCTTGATGTTAAATTTAGTTTTTCAGCATTAAAAAATAACTAAGTTTATGCAATCAAAAACTTAGGAAATTAAAAATATATTCTGTAAATTTTTACAGCTTTTGAATGATAAAAATGTTAAAGATCTCTATGGTTTTTAGATAACCTTCAGGTTAGTTGAAAGTAGAAGAGTACTCTGTATATTTATATTTGATAAACATTTTTTTAATTCTAAAAACCTCTTGTCCTTGATTGAATACTGAAGAAACTTAAAGCACAAAGTTTCTGTACAAAGTTATTGCACACTAAATGCTCTCACAGCCACCATATTAAAGGAACAAAGGCCGAAAATGTCACCTGGTCTAGGAAGAATGTTTTTGCTAGATTGTGCCAGGTTGGTTGAGTTGTCAGAGTAAGATAAATGGAACTGAGCTGTACCATTAACCTGTGACATTTCTGACAGTGCAAGGCTATGGCTATGAGAAAAGCAGACTATTTTTTTCTTTGCTATTCCTCAATTTATAATAGGAATAAGAAAAGATAGATGAAATGTTTTAATGCAAGACAGAAACAGATCAGAGGTCTATCTTGAATAATAGATGCTTTCCATTATATGTAAAAGCATATTCCCAAATCAGAATATATTAATAAATATATCACATATTTTTTTTCTATATTTAAAGGAGATAAACATTAAAATAGTCCTTACTTTTATCTAGCCATTTAAGAACAACAAAAGCTGCTTTTCCTTATTGACACCTTGACTTGTACTTCCATCAAAAAAGATTAATTAAAACTAAGTCATTTTTATGACAATAAATCTCATACCATTCTTAAAATCACTATTAAGTTTAAAATGCAGAAGCAGTAATAGCACTTTGTTTTTAGGCTTACTAAAATTACATAGAAACTTTAATATGCTTATAGTTTTTTTTTATTACTGAGTTTCCCACTGACATGGAAAAAGTAAAATAGATAGATGATGGCGGTATTTTTGGAAAGATGAACTAACAATATAACACAAAGACTAAATACCAGTTAATGTTCATAATAAGAGTAAAAAATCTAATAAAATCATGAATTAGTACTGATATTTACTTATGATTTGATGATAAAATCTAATTCTCTAATATGACTCTATGACTTACTTATATGTGTCAACAAAATGACTTTTTATGATCCTGCGTCCTTGCAATGCATATACCAAAAATTCAGTTTTAAAGGACAAGAATGTTACACATTTACTGACTCGTAGGAACAAATATCTTTTATAAAATCACATAACTAATATAGGCCAACAAAAAATTCTGTACTGGTCACTGTGCTGAAGAAGGACAACAAGAAGATGCAGAGAGATATAGAGCTTGTACTCAATGTGCCCAAGACTAAAAAAGGAATGCAGAAATAGGGTCAATGCCTATATCAATAATACAGTGCTGAAATGCAACAGTGCTCAGAACGAGTTATCAATTATTCATTCTACAACAATTTATTGGATTATTACTATATGCCAAATACTGTTCTAATTGTATTTAAAAGGGAACGGAGAGACATATAATTAAACAGGTAGGTAGGTAGATAGGCACACAGGTACATAGATATGGATATTTCTCCCAAATATTTAAAAAAAATTATTAATAATGTTGTATTATATATATAATATATATACATATATATCACAACCTTCAAATCATGTTGTACACATATGGATTTGTCATGTGAAGTGATGATTTTTTTAAAATTAGTACAGATTTAATAGTACTCCTATCCAGCATTAAGTAATATCTGTGATCTCTCAATTCTTGATCAAATGTTACATTTTTTAATTGCAACTTTGAAATTTCATTTAGAATCTGAAGTGGCAAATTCACCTCCTTAGTCTTCCTATTTTATGAACTATTCAATTATCTCAACCTTTTATACTTCAAGGTTGGTGCTACTATTACTTTTCAAGATTTACCTGGTCATCACATTGAGAATTTTAATTATGGAAAATCAATGCATAATTTTAAGAACAATCATCAATATTAAAATATAGAGACTGTTTACACTCCAACACAGCTATTTATCTTTCTGTTTTATATCTCAGGAAAACAATGCTGCTTATTCCCTATAGGTCCCTAACAACACATAATGACGGTTATCTCTTAAAACTTTCTTTTTCATCCCCCCGGCCCCAGCCTCACACAGCTTTACTGAGGTATAACTGACAAATAAAAATTGTACATATTTAAAGTGTGCAGGGAGTTCCCTGGTGGCCTAGTGGTTAGGATTCCAGGCGTTCACTGCTGTGGCCCGGGTTCAGCTCCTGGTCAGAGAACTGACATCCCACAAGCCAAAAAAAAAAGGTGCAATGCAATGATTGGATACACCCGTACACTGTGAAATGATGACCACAATGTGTTAATTAACACATCCATTACCTCACATAGTTCAACTCTGTGAGTGTGGTGAGAACATAAAATCTACTCTCAGTAAATCTCAAGTATTCAAAACAGTATGCTCTCTTTTTCTGTGAACTTGACTTTTTTATATTCCACACATAAGTGAGATCATACAGTGTGTGTCATTTTGTGTCTGACTTATTTTGTGTAATGTCTTCCAGGCTCACCCATGTTGTTGCAAATAGCAGGATTTATTTTAATAAATATTCTATTTATTAGAATATTTATTAAAATTTATTAGAATTTATTGAAAATATTCTATTTTGTGTTTTTACATTTTCATATTTTCTTTATCCATTCTTTTGTTGACAGTTATTTAGATTGTTGTCATATATTGGATACTGTAAATGATGCTGCAGTGAACATAGGTGCACAGATATCTTTTCAAGATCCTGATTTCATTTCCTTTGAATATACCCCCAAAGGTGGGATTGCTGGATCATATGGTAGTTCTATTTTATTATTACACAGTGGCTACACCAATCTACATTCCCACCAACAGTGTACAAGGGTTTCCTTTTCTCCACATTCTCACCAGCACTTGTTATCTCTTGCCTTTCGATAAATGCCATTTTAACAGGGTGTGAGGTGATATCTCATTATGGTTTTGATTTGCATTTCCCTGATGATTAGTGATGCTGAGCATCTTTTCATATATCTGCTGGCTATTTGTATGTCTTCTTTGGAAAAATGTCTAATCAGATCTTTTGCCCATTTTTAAATCGGGTGTTTGGTTTTTTGCTGTTGAATTGTAGGAGTTTCTCATATATTTTGCATATTAACCCCTTATTAGATATATGGTTTGCAAATATTTCTTCCATTCCATAAGTTGCCTTTTCTTTTTGTTGATTATTTCCTTTGCTGTGCAGATACTTTTTAGTTTGATGTAGTCCCACTCATTTATTTTTTACTATTGTTGCCTGTGCTTTGGGTGTCACATCCAAAAATTCATTGCTAAGACCAATGTCAAGGAGATTTTCCCCTATATTTTCTTCTAGGAGTTTTACAGTTTCAGGTCTTACATTTAAATCTTTAATCCATTTTGAGTTCATTATTATTTGTAGTGTAACGAGTCCAATTTCATTTTTTTGCAAGTGAATTTTGAATTTTCCCAACATCATTTATTCAACAGACTATCCTTTCCCTATTATGTATTCTTGGCCACCTAGTCAAAGATTAGTTGACCTTTGCAGGGGTTTATTTCTGGGCTATAAATTCTGTTCCATTGGTTTATGTATCTGTTTTTATGCCAGTACCACATTGTTTTGATTACTATAGATTTGTAGTATATTTTGAATTCAGGTAGTGTGATATCTGCAGATATTTTCCTCTTTCTCAAGATGGCTTTGGCTATTTGGGGTCTTTTGTGGCTCCAGAAGGATTTTAGGATTGTTTTCTCTATTTACATAAAAAAAATGCCACTGGAATTTTGATAGGGGTTGCATTGAAACTGTAGATCACTTTGGGTGCATTCTAACAAATATTAATTTTTCTGATACATGAACACAGGATGTCTTTCCAATATTTGTGTCTTCTTCAGTTTCTATCATCAATGTCTTACAGTTTTCTCCATATAGATCTGTCACCTCCTTGGTTAAATTTATTCCAAAGTGTTTTATTTATTTATATATTTTTGCTGCTATTGTAAATGGCATCAGAGAGTTCATTGGTAGTGTATAGAAACACAACTGATTTTTGTATGTTGATTTTGTATCCTGAAACTTTACTGAATTCATGTATTAGTTCTAAGTTTTTTGTGTAGTCTTTCAGGTTATCCATCTATCTATCTATCTATCTAAAAGCATGTTCTCTTCAAACAGAGACATAAAGAAAAAATATTTAATTTTTCACCATTGAGCATGATGTTAGCTGTGGGCTTGTCATATATGGCCTTTATTATGTCAAGGTATATTCCTTTTATATCTAATTTGTTGAGTTTTTATGATGAAAGTTTGTTGAATTTTGTCAAATGCTTTTTCTGAATCCTTTGGGATAATCATATGTAAATCAAATAACAGGGAGGCTAAATAGTAGCAGTTGGGCAAAAATGTAGTCAAAAAATAGTTTAAAAACAAAGTTAAGGGTAAATATCAGACTAAGTAGCATGCAATCCAATAAGCATTATGAGGGATGAAGGAGCTCAGTTTTGTAAAAGAGGGAATCTTATAATGAATATGTAACCTATATGTGGAACCTATATCTATGAAAACCAACATCATAAATAAAGTGAAATCCTGGCATCTTTCCCTCTAAAATTAGGGAAAAGTCAAGGATGTTAGCTCTCACCATTTCTGTTTAATATTGTACTGGAGGTGATAGTGCAATGAAGGAAGAAAAAAGAAATTAAATAATGTATTCAAAGCAAGAAGTAATCCTTTTTAGCAAACAACATTACTACCAATGTATAAAAATCTAAGGATTATACACGGCAATTGCTAGAACTAATAAGTTAACTTAATAAGATTTTAAGACTCAAAATAAACATATATTATCAGAACAGAATGAAAAATAAAATTACTCAACTTATAATTGATATTAATTATACGCATCAATCTTTCAGAAATCATCATGCATCATAGTACACAGTGTTTGTATACACACACACATACACAAATATATATGCATATTTATGTGTGTTGATTATCTGTCAGTTCTATTTTAGTATTTGTTTTACATCTAGAACAGAACGTTTTGGAAATAATGTAAAGGAAAGACATGGGGAAATAATTTTAGCTAATTTTCTAGTTCATTATAACTTTTACTATTATTCATTTCACCTTATCATAGACCATGACAGCAGAGCAGTTATATGAAGAGACTTTTTTTTTAAATCTAAAATTCACTTTTTACCTTTATATCCAAATGAGCAAAATGAAAAAATCTTTGAACACCCATACAAATATTATATAGTACTACAATAACAAAGAAAATTCATTCAAGTTTTCTATAATGCTTTATTTCTTATTTTTCTCCTAACTAAGCAATGTTTGTTAAAAGATGAAATGATTCCTGCTAAACATCTTTCCCTAAATTATAAATCTTTATTTATAATTCACTTTCATCAGTATGTAGGAGTTAATATAACATAGGAAAGTTATAGGCATAGTCATTTTGAACAAAGTGTGATTATGTTCATAAAATAACACTATTCTTCTTTCTCCTTGATTTTATTTGGTGTTTAACTTACTTGTGCTCTAAACAATAAACCAAAACACTGTTTTCTCTCCAAATTATTTTATTGTCAATAATAACAAATTAAAGTGGCTTGCCTACGACTTTTACTGCTCAACATAAATAGATCTACAGATACTTAATTGGTACCTACTTGTACAGTATTTTTAGGGCAATAAACTGCACTTCAGTATAAAAATAAGAATACGATGCTGTAATGTAATAATAATTCCTGATATTCATATATTTAATATCTGGGATATACCATCAAAAATGCTTATAAAAATGGAGTATATTAATATCTTTAATATCACATGTGATAAGTATGTTTAGGAAAATCATTAATAGCATTTATAAAAAATAGCATTTGGCAAAAATATACTTTTGATATTATTTTGATATTTTGATATACTTATGATACTTTTTATCTATAGACAGTAATATAACAAAATGCATAGAAATGTTAAATTATTATATCAATTTCTCAGAATCAAAGAAGTGAAAATATTTTATGCCCATTTTATTGCTAAAACATTTTTTTAGAAAAATCAAAGCAATATATGACTGATTTTCATGGAAATCACTGTAAAAGTTAAAGTGGTCTACTCAATGTAACAAAATCATTTTACTTGGGGTCAGTTATTAACAAGGAATTAGATATAATCTTAATTCTCTATTTCTCTACTGTCGAACTTGAAAATATCACACGATAATTAAAGTGTAAGAAAATTCATGTTATGTATGTGTCTTTCTTCTTATGGTATATATTTATATCTTAGGTCACACTGGAATATACCAATTGATATTTTAGAAAATAACAAAATAATCAAAACAAGAGAAAATTAAACCTCAGAGAATAATTGCCAAATAAATTCAAAAGGGCTGAACAAAAGCAGAACTTTCCAGAATAAGGGCAATATTTATAATCACTTTGAAAAGTGCTTGGACCAGTTTAGTAATGATTATTTGATGAATGAATCAATCAAACATGCAATCGCATTTTTTCATTAGAACTGATAAAAATCACTCTTCATTCATTGTTCAACAGACACTTACTGAATGCCTGTTATGTACCAGAGATACTAGAATGCAATCTCATGGAACTTAGAGTCTAGTAAAAATTTTAATGACATAATTTTAAAAGAGAAAGTTGTTTGGTTTGAATACATAAGCTTTTAAAGACATTGCTGAAATTATTTCAATTCTCTACTCAGGCTATTTAAATTATTAATGGAGAATTTCTTTGGTTCTGCTCTCATGTTTCATAAAACAGTTTTGTTAAAACTCTTTACATGTATTTTAGACATTAAGAGACTTCTCAATGTATAGCCATATATTTAGTCACCTAAGAGTTTCCTGGTGCACATTATTCTCACCTACATCCACATAATCAACAATTTTTGATGCAAATTTTGATACTATCAAGCAAATTACATTCTAGGCTACATGTGCTTTATGTGTATATCACAGTACCATAGTACTGCTTTTTCATTAATTCTGCACTTATATGTAAGTATGTAATCACAACATCTAACCATTTAACTGTTTAGTTAAGTTACTTTAAATGGCTTCTTTGCAACAACATTAAACATACAGTTGTGAGGCCATACACACAGATAGATATATTTATTAAGTTAATGTGAAATTTCTTTGCCTCTTTCTTTATGGACTCATTTACTTGACTTCTATAAGCGTATCTATCTAGCAGTGATTAAAGTTGTATTAGATTAATGTGTCTTTTCCAAATGGGACATTGTTTCAAGAGGGTCTGATATAAGAGAATTTGAGATGACTCCCTCTATCCCAAAGATAATTTTGGTAAAATTCACATTATTTTCACCCGTATTAACTATTCTAACAAAACTTGTAGGCTGAAGACTGGGCCACACAAAATGGCATCACCAGAAAGTGAGATATATTGAAATTACCTCAAATGTTGTAGATGAATATCTTTAAAAAGTCTTTCAGTATTTCCAATCTCAAGGATTTTAAAATCTGAAAATCTAGACTTGAACTGACATACCAAAATTCATGTCCTTCTATACTGTGATTTAAGAGAATGAAATTTAAAGAGAATGTGATGTTTATTTGATGTGACTTTTGATCTGATTTTTCAGAAACCTTTGAAATACAACTTTAGTAAAATCTTTCATCTTAATATGGCATGCGTATACATTATTTGAGAGAAGTACCTGCCTCACATATTTGTTTTGACAATAAAATTAGAAAAAAATTTTAAAGCATCTAGAACAAATAAGGCATCAGAATACATTAGTTCCTTTCCCTTTCAAAGAAAATAAAAGACAGATTGTCACAAGAACTCATGAAGAAAAAAAGCATTCTATCTGTCTTGTGTCACTGTTTTAGACGAAAGAATTATTTTTCACTAGTCCCCAGCCAATCAAATAAGCACCTTAAAAGAAACAAATAAACATTCCACAAATGAATTATCTTCTCTGACAAACTGGATGTTGTGCCAGAGAAATGTGTGTTATTTGACCCACAAATTGTTGCAATGTCCTACCTTTTAACACCAAATTGAAAGATTCAGAGGGAAGCAAATATCACATGGCTCTAATCACTCGTGAGACTGTCTGGGTTAAATTTGACACTTAAGAGGCTGGAAACCCTGCACATAATATAACCTATTTTTCATTTAAGCAGATCTCACTTGGGAGGAGGGCAATGTTCAATACTCTCACTTGAAAGGCACAATGAATAAATCATTAATATATTTTTTTGTATTCTAGTCTTCTGAAGACTCTTTATTTTGAAACTCTGGTCAAGATAGGTACATTTACTTTGCTTCCCTCCCTTCAAGAGCAGGTTTAGATGTCTTAAAGCTTTTTGTCAGTGACAACACTAGATTTGGGATGAAATGCTGTCATCTTTTGTTCCCCACAATGTCATGTTCAAAACTGGGTAAAGTGTACAAGCAAACTGCATGGCATAGCAGGGTCAAGAAAGTTACAGGCAACTGCAGTGTACTTTCCTCATAGCCTAAAGGTACAATTATGTAATTTCTCTGATAACCTTAAAAATTAGCCTTCATCAAATATTATTTAGAGTATAATGTGAGGGTTATAAATAAACTGTTGCCTCTTTAAGCAATCCAGAGGGACATAAAAGACAGATGGAGAACTGAATGTGGCCTATTGTTTTATATAGCTATCATTTTTTTAAAAATCCCCATTCACAAGAAAAGCCTTTGCTACCTGGCAGCTGTTGAATAGAGTGGGCTGAAAGCATCTTGCTAGAAAAACAGTGAAACCAGCAGCACAACAATGTGAGCTCAGTACTACAGTCTTCTTTTTTTGTTTTTTAATAGATCTTTTTTGGAGTAAAATTGCTCCACAATACTGTGTTAGTTTCTGTTGCACAACAAAGTGAATCACCATATGCATACATATGTCCCCATATACCCTCCCTCTTGAGCCTCCCTCCTACCCTCCCTATCCCACCCCTCTAGGTCATCACAAAGCACCAAGCCAATCTCCCTGTGCTATGCTGCTGCTTCCCACCAGCCAACTATTTCACATTTGGTGGTGTATATATGTCGATGCTACTCTCACTTTGCCCCAGCTTCGCCCTCCCACCCCACCCCATGTCTTCAAGTCATTCTCTATGTCTAACTCTTTATTCCTGCCCTGCAACTAGGTTCATCAGTACCATTTTTTTTTTTTTTTTTTAGATTCCATATATATGTGTTAGCATACGGTATTTGTTTTTCTCTTTCTGACTTACTTCACTGTGTATGACAGATTCTAGGTTCATCCACCCCACTACAAATAACTCAATTTTGTTTCCTTTATGGCTAAATAATATTCCATTGTATATGTGTGTCACATCTTCTTTATCCTTTTTTATTGTAAATAGTGCTGCAATGAACATTGCAGTACATGTCTCTTTTGATTTATGGTTTTCTCAGGGTATATGCCCAGTAGTGGGATTTCTGGGTCATATGATAGTTCTATTTTTAGTTTTTTAGGGAACCTCCATACTGTTTTCCATTGTGGTTGTACCAATTTACATTCCCACCAACAGTGCAGAAGGGTTCCCTTTTCACCACAACCTTTCCAGCACTTATTCTTTCTAGATTTTTGATAATGGCCATTCTGACCAGTGTGAGGTGATACCTCATTGATACTTTTGATTTGCATTTCCCTAATAATTAGTGATGTTGAGCATCTTTTCATGTGTTTCTTGGCCATCTGTATGTCTTCCTTGGTGAAATGTCTATTTAGATCTTCCATTCCATTTTTAAATGGATTGTTTGTTTTTTTGATATTGAGCTTCATGAGCGGCTTGTATATTTTGGAGATTAATCCTTTGTCTGTTGTTACATTTGCAAATATTTTCTCCCATTCTGAGGATTGTCTTTTTGTCTTGTTTATGGTTTCACTTGCTGTGCAAAACCTTTTAAGTTTAATTAACTCCCATTTGTTTATTTTTGTTTTACTTTCTGTTACTCTAGGAGGTGGGTCAAAAAAGATCTTTCAGTGGTTTATGTCAAAGAGTGTTTTTCCTATGTTTCCCTCTAAGAGTTTTATAGTGTCTGGTCTTACATTTAAGTCTTTAATCCATTTGGTGCTTATTTTTGTGTATAGTGTTAGGAAGTGTTCTAATTTCATTCTTTTACATGTAGCTGTCCAGTTTTCCCAGCACCACTTATTGAAGAGGCTGTCTTTTCTCTATTGTATGTTCTTGCCTCCTTTGTCATAAATTAGGTGGCCATATGTTCGTGGGTTTATCTCTGGGCATTCTATCCTGTACCATTGATATATATTTCTGGTTTTGTGCCAGTACCACACTGTCTTGATTACTGTAGCTTTGTGGTATAGTTTGAAGTCAAGGAACCTCATTCCTCCAACTCTGTTTTTCTTTCTCAAGATTGATTTGGCTATTTGGGGTCATTTGCATTTCCATATGAATTGTAAAATTTTTTATTCTAATTCTGTGAAGAATGCCATTGGGAGTTTGATAGGGATTGCATTGAATCTGTAGATTGCTTTGGGTAGTATAGTCATTTTCACAATATTGATTCTTCCAATCCAAGAACACGGTATTTTTCTCCATCTGTTTATGTCATCTTTGATTTCTTTCATCAGTGTTTTATAGTTTTCTGAGTACAAGTTTTTCACCTCCTTCGGCAAGTTTATTCATAGGTGTTTTATTCTTTTGGTTGCAATGGTAAATGAGAGTGTTTCCTTAATTTCTCTTTCTGATTTTTCATTGTTGGTGTATAGGAATGCCAGAGATTTCTGTGCATTAATTTTGTATCCTGAAACCTTACCAAATTCATTGATGAGTTCTAGTAGTTTTCTCTGGCATCTTTAGTATTTCCTGTGTATAGTATCATGTTATCAGCAGTGACAGTTTTACTTCTTCTTTTCCAATTTGTATTCCTTTTATTTCTTTTTCTTCTCTGATTGCTGTGACTAGGACTTCCAAAACTATGTTGGATAAGAGTGGCAAGAGTGGACATCCTTATTCTGTTCCTGATCCTTGTGGAATGCTTTTAGTTTTTCACCATTGAGTATGATGCTTGTTGTGGGTTTGTCATATATGGCCTTTATTATGTTGAGGTAGGTTCCCTCTATGCCCATTACTTTTTATTTTTTGTTTTTCCCTTGCTGCTGTTAATAGTTTTTCTTTGAATTTAAGTTTTGTTAGTTTGATTAATATGTGCCTTGGTGTGTTTTTCCTAGGGTTTATCCTGTATCCTGTATGGGACTCTCTGTGTTTCCTGGACTTGGGTCACTATTTCCTTTCTCATGTTAGGGAAGTTTTCGACTATAATCTCTTCAAATATTTTCTCAGACCCTTTCTTTTTTTCTTCTTCTGGGACCCCTATAATTTGAATGTTGGTGCTTTACCTCTGTTTCCCAGAGGTCTCTGAGATTGTCTTCAATTCTTTTCATTCTTTTTTCTTTATTCTGCTCCTCGGTGGTTATTTCCACCACTTTGTCTTCCAGCTCACTTATTCATTCTTCTGCCTCAGTTATTCTGTTATTGATTCTTTCTAGTGTATTTTTCATTTTGGTTATTGTGTTGTTCATCTCTGTTTGTTTCTTTACTTTTTCTAGATCTTTTTTAAACATTTCTTGTATTTTCTCAATCTGTGCCTCCATTCTAATTCTGAGATTCTGGATCATCTTTACTATCATTACTCTGAATTCTTTTACAGGTAGATTGCCTATTTCCTCTTCATTTATTTGGTCTTGTAGGTTTTTACCTTGCACCTTCATCTGTGACATATTTTTTTTCCCATCTCTTTTTTTTTTTTTTAATGAGTGGGTTTGTGTTCCTGTCTTACTGGTTACTTGGCCTGAGGTTTCCAACACTGGAGTGTGTATGCTATTGGGTAGAGCTGGGTGTTGGTGCTGAGATGAGGAACTCTGTTTGATCTCACTCCGATGAATATTCCCTGGAGTCTAAGGTTCTCTTTTTATCCAGTGGTTCAGACTTGGAGCTCCCACCTCAGGAGTTTCAGTCCAACCCAGGCTCATGAACCAAGACCCCGCAAGCTGCATGCGGCAGCAAAAAAATAAAAAGAGAGAATAACAAAGTAAAAAGTAAAATTAGACTAGGAAACTAATAGATATGTTAGAAAGAATATAAAAATAAAAATATAGATGAATCAACAACTGGAAGGTACATCAGTACCACAGTAGTAAAAAAGAGCAGGAGGGAAAAGAAAAAAAGAGGGGGGGAAGGCCTTGGCTGTGGAGGGTGGGCCCTAAGCAAGGGCGAGGTTTGGGTGGTGGGCAGGGCCTATGCTTAGGACCCACAGGGCTGGAAAAGGTCCTGGGGGATGTGGTGGGGTGGGGCTTAGGCTCAAGGAACAGAAGGGGCCCAGGTGTGCCCCCCACCCCTGGTCTCAGAGGGCAGGGGACCTCACCTGGGAGCCCAGCAGGCTTTCTGGGCTCCAGTGGCTGGGGCAAACCCTCTGGTTTCTCTTCAGATGTACAGTCTTCTTAAGATGAAGGACTTGAAACTTTGGTTTTAAAGATATAGTTCATAAAATAATATTAAGAAGGCTTTTTATTTTGCTATTCATTTCCAAGTAAGCTGCAGCTATCAGAGTTTCAAATACTCTAGTATCCTTAGGCTTCACTAGCTGCATTTTAACCTCTGCCATGTGGCATGTGAATGTGGCTTGTTTAGTTAGTTTTATGACATAATTAATAGACATTGTCAGAGACTATTTTTGATCAAGAGGGAGTTGGCAGCCCTTTGTTGCTTTCATTCTAGGCTTTGAGAAAGGTGCCAGATGGTATGTCCTACTACAAACTGCAATGTGGAAGACATCCTTTTTGGACACTTTCGAATCCTTTTTGGCCAATTTCATTGACTCCTGCATAAGTTCAGTTAGTTACAGTTTTACTAAACTTGCTATAGGTACATAGATTGTTTCTGGATTCCCTCTAAAACTTTATTGATGTAAAAATAATTTGATATTTTTCTCATCTATTTGGCTTAGAGAGGAGGCAATGTGAGATACTGGAAAAAAGTGTTTTCACTATACATAAATTCCAGTCCAAGCCCTGCCAGAAACAGACTCTTTCCAGGTCTCAGTTGCTTCATCTTTGTGATGAGGCATTGGGCTAAATGATCTGATCTCTTCTCACTGGAAAAATCCATGATCCTGTGGGTCTTCCTAAGTGTAATCAATCACAAACTTTATGCTGCTTGAAGTAGACCCTTGCTTGGCTTTCACAAATTAAAATGTGTGGTTTTGAAGACTTGTGAGAATCCTTGAAGTTCCATGACAGGTAGCAATTTCTAATTTCGCTGAGGAACAAATTTTATTTGCACACAGTGCAAGACTATATGCAGGAGTCATATTTATTATAACAAAATCCAGCCCTCCACCCACCATTTGTATCTCAGTGTTGAAGTCTTATGTTATCTTCTTGTTATCAGTAGATTCCAAAGGGATTGCTTCTTTTTTTCTTTTTTTTTTATTTTGGTATGTCTTGTTTCACTTTATGGTGGAAGTTTATAATGTAATATATTCTATTACTTTAAAAATTAGTCTTTTATATAAAAATTGAATTATACATCAAAATTAACTAAACATAGATGTAGAATGGAAACTAGAAGCATAAGGACCCATGGAAAAGTCTCACATGCCTCCATACTTTCAATTCATATCAGAATCATCTAACTTCTCCATCTTAAATATTCACAGATTCCAAAAGCTTTGATGCTTTTTGTAAATCAATATATGTATATACTGTTTAAAAGACATTCATGTTTATTCTCTAAATTAGCATAATTATATATGTATATATGATAAAACCTTAATAAGTGATATAAATTATGGTGCAAATTACCCTAATAATTTCAAAATCAATTCTTGACTTTTAGAAATGCTTGGTGTAATCTTTTGTTTGGTATGCATATCACTAAGTATTGCCTCAGTACAATCCATGATTTGACACAGAGAACTACATCAAAGCTTTCTAAAAATTTCTCCCATTTAATTGATAGTAATTAAACGTCTCAATAAGCAGAGAATTTTTCTTTAGATCAACATTGTTTATAGTCCTAACTTCTCCTTCAGCTTCTGTTAAATTAATAGCAAATGCATTTAAGTATTTTCTAGCCCATGTCTGAGATCCTTATAGGTTCAATTTTCTTTTATAACTAAAACATGACAATAAACCTGAATCTCATATTTAACAGAATTAAAGTAATCCTTCAGGTCATGTGAGAGGTGGCACAAAGTCATGGTTAAGAACATGGGCATGTTGCCAGGCTGTCTGATTTAGAATCCTGTTTCTGCTGTTTAAGTTTGAAATAATCTATAAATGCCTCAGTTTCCTTGCCTATTGAATGAGGAAGACTTAGATGTGTTGGAATGGTGTCTGGACCTTGATTTATTGTTAATATTGATGCCATTAATGCCTGTGACTAGCTGTCATGCACTGAATTAAATAGAGGTAATATATAACTGAGAAGTTTGAAAACAGGGATTTGCACTCCAGGCATCTCCTAGCCCCATGTTATTTTCACAGGCTCCTTCCATCTTCTTCCCCCTTTGCAAAAATTCCCACTCTGCTAGAAGAATCAGCAATCCCTGGTCTTTGCCTGAGGTGTCCCAATTACCCTCTATCTAGTAGCTGTCACCATCTCTGTCCGCTTTCGCAAAGTCCTATGGAGGCTACAGTCTACCCGTGAACTATTTGACAGTAGCTGAGGTAGGACCATTGGTGGGGCTACAATCTTATGGAGGGAGATGAATAGTAAACATTTGTCTTCCAAGATGCTAACACTGCCTCTAGGGATGCCACCTTCCCATCTTTCCTTCTGGTACGTGGGCCTGGCTTTGGGCAGAGGGAAACAGGAGTGGATGGAGCAGTTCAAGAGCTGCAGTGAGTGCAGTGAGCCATCTGGCAGTTGAGCAGACTCACTAGGGCCAGTGTGGCTCTAAATCATGACTACTCTGATGTCTCTGTAGCATGAGACAAAGGATGGACATGAAATAAGGGAAGACCCCCGGGCATTACCAGGCGAGGAGCCCATGTTGTTGCCTAGGCTGATCTGTTAATTTGGTCAGTGATGGCACTACACAAGATAATAGCTGCCAACTTCAGAAAAGAAGCAAAATTCTAAAAGCCCTCATTAAAACAGACATTAATCCTTTAGGTGCTAGGGAGGTATAAAGTGGTCCCTGGAGAGGGTTGAGGCTATTTATCAACAGATATAGACACAGTTCAACAACAGGTAAAGCCATCCCAATGTGTGTTGACTAAATATCAGTTCTATCCATACTAACACTGGAATCTCCATATTCTCCCATCCCTCAGGCATGGACTAGTATTCTGCTGCAATATGGGAACCTCAAGGGTATCTATCTGTCTTCAGGTAGGTGAACAAAAGGTACTCAATAGGTATTTACTGAATGAGTGACTGGATGAATGAATGTACCAATAGAAAGTATTTTTTCCTGTCTTATATTGTCAAAAAGTTTGGACCACTTACTAGCACTGATTATTTAAATAGATCTTACGCTTGAGGTGTGCCGAAAACTCTCTTAACACCAGTGAAATAGAGGACTACTGAAATGAGCAGAGGCTTTGAAGTCAGATACATCATAATTCAAATCCCAGTTTTGTTCCTACCATCTTTTGTGATCACAAACAAATCATTTCTGCTCTCTGAGACTATGATACAATAACACTCATTTTCTCATTATTAAAGATAAAAATGTTTTCTTTACAAATGCTTTAGGAAAGTAAGGAAACATATATAAAATGTATGTACCTAGTGCCTGGAAAAAATTAATAATAAGTAGTACCTGTTATTATTGTATATTGGTATTGTTATCAACACACTGCATTAGACTATCAGCCTTCCCTTGACTGGGAAGAAAAGTCTTAATATTAAGGTCAATCTCCCATGGCTTCAATTAGCTAAATTCTGGTTTCTTTTCCATCCTACATACCCAGGTTATAAGTTTGCTGCACACTTAAAACCTAGGCCTCTTTGTCTAACAATAATTCAGAACACAGTCCTTGACATCTTTTTTCACTAAAATCTATATGTAATTAACGAATTCTCCACTAATCATCAGAAAACACTTTGAGGAGAGAATAGAAACACAGGAAAAATACACTTTCTGATGTATACCCTAACAATCTGCCAAGCATCCTGATTCTTACGACTACTGAGTATTAACACTTATTATCTTAATTATGTGTAACACTTCTCTAGAAGTCAGATGATTATTTCACTCTGTGGACTTGTGAACCCAGAACCCAAGTTAAAAGCTTCAGGTAAAGGTTATTTGGTTCCCATAATCGTATTAACACACTGGGAAAAACAGGTATTCTAACCCTCTGCTTTGTAGAGCATTTCTCTATCTCTAGATCTTGAACTGGTTTTAATTTGAAATGGTCTTAACTATCACAGGCTACTTAATGTAAAATGTATGTAAAAAGGACAAATTATCAAAGTTGGAAGATTAGTCTCTAGCCAGTAGGAGCTGAAATTAGCAGAGGGGGTCACAGCACTTTGCCTGCAGACGGATGGGCCACCAATGTGGGGTGAAAAACCTTAATGCGACTTTTCAATACATAATTTGGAGCAGACATTCAGATCTTTATTATGAGATAGTAACTTAACCAAGATAGCCATTTGAAATAAAAATGGTTTTAACATCCCAGGTCAGTTGTATTTCAGTGTCATTTGTTCCTACTAGACAACCATGGCTTATAAAATAAACCATGTGTGGTGTATGTATGTAGAAGACACAAGAAAAGCACAAGATGCTCCCTCCCATTATTTCTTCCTAATAATAAAAGTAATGTCACAGAACCCTTAAAACCATCCCAAATTTTTAAATCCTGCATATGTCAATAACTTTCTTGTATACATGTGATTCCTGTTGGGTAAGTATAGTTTCCCAATACAGAGCAGAACTTATTGTTTATATCTCCTTATTTATAAAAGATTCCTAAATCTAAAAATATGGAGAGAACTCATCAATGAAAGAGAATGCATTTTCATAAACGCTCAGCATCAGAGTATTAACAGGTTAAATCACTAGTATGAAAATCAATCTAAGGTACAAAATAGGTCCAAACAGTATCATGAGGAAAATCTTTCATAAAATATGTTGCTATAATTTATGCCTTTAGGCTAACTGGGACATTTAAAATTAAAATCATCACGGTAGAATCTGAACTGAATATACATTCCTAAATGATGTAGATAAACATTTGAAAAAGAAAATTTAAATATCGGAATGATAATACACTTTGGTCAGATAAACTTATATTTTAGACTTTGTTGTAAGTTCTTTATTTTCTAACTAGCAAAATAAGCACCTTATTCTCTCTTTTATTATTTTATAGGTAATGCTTGAAAGCAAAGAAGATAGGTGATAGAACACTGAAAGATGATTGATAATTAGAGGAAAACTGATGAAGTCTGTATGAACTAGAAAAAAGTAGTGTGAATCTGAAAAGTAAATAAAGAAGAAATGAAAAATGGGTTCACATTATTTAAAAGTATTTTCCACATTTTTTTAAAAACATTGAATATTACATAATGTGAAATACATTTGACATTTCTTTACTGACTCTTAGTAAATCCACAAGAAATTACTTTTGCCATATGAAAGGACTCACACTTTATGATTATAGTTATGCTAAAAATATCTCAAGGGAAATTTTTGGAAATGCTTATTAATATGAATTGCATTGCCTGACATATAATAAAAACAAGTATACAATCTTGAACAGATAAATGGATACTCTGATGGTAATATTACTATCACAAATTTGCACAAGTTCAAATGAGTTTTTATCTAAAGGCCTTGAGATATCATTCATGATAAAAGTTTTATGGGGTTTATAACAAATATTTCCATTTACACATTGTAATGAAGAAAGTGAAGCATATAAGGGACTGTTAAATTGCTAGCATGTCTACTGTGCCCTACAAACACACTGATTTATCTGTCTTTTACTTATACAATTACAATTAAATGGCAGAAAAAAAAAAACACCAAGAAGTAGAGTTTTCTTATCATTCCATTTTATAACTATTCTCTAACTTGTAAGGAGAAAAATCAAAATTTGATGAAACTATAAACAGAACCAAGCACATATTTTTCTGTATAGAGGGAACCTTTGGCATCAACCTTCTTTGTCTCTGACCCAGGATTAAAAAAATAAAGACAAAAGTACTGTAAATTAATAGTCCATGTTCTTATAGGGAAAAAAATGCTACCATTTCACAGTTATCCATAAGTTAAATATATTAGAATGCATGATATTTTGTTAGATGAAACATATGCTTTTAAATCTTTTAAATTTATGTATTTTATCCAAAAATTATAATTTCCCTACCTCATTCTCAGCTCTGTACAGTGGAGAAATAATCAGAAATAAAGTTAAACCTATGCCATAAAGGATATGCAGGAAGAGATAATGCATATATGTATAAAACAATAACATATAACAGTAGAAATTATTCTATCATTAAAACTTTAATGAATGATCTAGACAATAAATGAAGTTTCGTAAGAGCATGCAAACCTTAAAAGCCAAGAAAATTATTAAAGATGAGATAAACTAAGTAGACTATTCAACAATTCATTTTACTGATGTTACTAAGGTTCTCTTTAAACCAAGATGTACTAAAATGATCATCATTTGCCATGATTTATTGGTGCTGAGAGGACTTTTTGTCCAAATGTAATGTTTTGTCCCTGGACTTTTTGTCCAATGATGCTTCACATGCCTTTAGTAGACGACCAAAACTTTTTCACAGTAGAGTTAAATTTAAATATGTAAAACAAAGGTGGTGACCTTGATAATATGGTAACTTAAATTCACAATGTGGTATATATATGTTTAGTACCAGATTCACTCCTCAATGCCCATTTTGGCTCAGGTATTAGGGAATCACATAGCAGCACAGAATGGGGAAAGGAAGGAAAGTGATTTGTTGGTCTAATTTTGTTATTTAACAACATGGCCAAAGGTAAGTTTTGATTTCAGATAACAATGTCTCAATGAACAGTATTGGGGAAAATATTTACACAATGTCTCAATGAACAGTATTGGGAAAAATATTTACCGATATGAAAAAAAAAAAAGGAATGTTGAATCTCCACCTTTCTCATCTTCCACCAAAATTTCAAATGGAAAGTAAAAAAGAAGAAAAAAAACCCTGAGTACTAACAAAACATTGAGAGTTTTTTCGCTTTGTTTCTTTGTTTTTCAACATTTTACAGTGTTAAACAATTGGATACATGTCACCTAACAGAAATGCAAAATTTCTCTCTGAGAAAATACCATAAAAAACACAAACTAGAAAAATATATCTGTGAACTATGTAACTGACAAATGTTTCTGTTATTGATAATTTAACAGCTTGTAGCAGTTAAGAAGTAGAACAACTCTTGTTGTGTGAAATGTCCCCAAGCTGATCCTAAAAATTCACATGTGAATAATTTATGTGGGAGGTGCTAGAAGCAAAGTCAGGAGAGGGGGAAAGCAAGACAAGAGAAGCAAAGACACCTAATAAAGGGAGCATTATTACAGCAGCTACCACTGTGGGCGACAATAGCTTAATCCTACAGGGAAACTTGAGGAAATGGTGTAGAACACAGGCCTCAAGACACATAAACACAGGGGTGAGGGAGGGGGTATTTACCACCACCTTCTGCTGGCCTTTGGTGCAAAGCTGCCCTAAAGAGTGTTAATTCTCTAGCACTGTGGTCTGCTCTGTTAGAGAACTCTCTTAAAGAAAATAGATGCAGTTACTGGCAGCTGGAAGTTGGCTGGCACTCACTGGAATGGTTAATCTCAAGAGAAATGGCAGAGTTTCTATAGTCTCTGATATAAGGAGCAAATGATAATAATTCTACTGGTAAAATGAACTGGTAGCTTAAATTAAAAATACACAAATGTTCCACAGTCATGAAAAATAAACTTCATTAATAACCATGTGATGCAAAATTCAAATATTCAAATTTTGCATATGAAAATTGTTTATGTAAGTCAATTCATTATGCCATATATCTAAAACTTATACAGTGCTCTATGTCAATCATATCTTAATAAAACTAGAGAAGTATAATAAAATAATATTTTTTAAAATTTGATTTTTTTATAATGTGAGAAAAATATTCTCTCATACATTGGTAGGAATATACTGATAAAAGGTTTATGGAAAATAAGAAGCCCAAATGTTTACAGTGTTTGATATACATTGACCCAACAGTTTTACTTTCAGACCATCCTATTTACAATTGCAACTCCATTTGTGACACTTCGATCACCCTTCCACACTTTCTTTTTCTCCATAGTATATATCACCATTTATTTATTAAATATCATTATTTATTTCTATAGTTTGTTACCTTCACTAAACTATACGCCACATGAGGTTAAGGATTTTTGTCTGCCTTATTCCTTGGCACCTAGACTTGAGAAGACTAGCTCACACATAATAGATAGTCAAGAAAATTTGTTGAATGGATGATTTTTCCATGAATCCATCATTAGACAATAGAAAAACTGATCACAAATATATTTAAATAAAGTTTATCTTGATGTTGTTTATAACAGTAAAAATCAGAAAAAACATAATGACCAAAAAAATGTGCTGTTTGCATAATATACACATATATTACACACATTAAAAATGATAATCTGCATATATGCTTTTGACATGGAAAACTGGGTATGATATATCATTAAGTCAACAATGCAGTTTACCAAACGGCACATCCAGTATGACTCAGTTTTGGATAAATATATATTTTTAGTATAAATCTAAATCTAGGACAGTATAAAGAGAAATATTAACTCTGGTTAATTCACTACTCACAGGTAATTTTTAATTTTTTCTACTCTAAATTTTATATAGTATGTGCCTTATAACCATAATGAATTATAAGTCTATTTTTATTGTGAAAACATGTTGAATCTAATATAGAAAGTCTAGAGTGGCTAAAAGGCTACATCTTTAATTTTTACAATGTAGGGAATTGACCAAACATCAAACAGATAAACACTTGAAAACAACCAAAATATTTGTATTTATTATGATACTAACTTGTAAATTGTTTATGTAACCTAGACTTTACATTAGAGTTGCATTACTGATGGCATGAGGACTAAACTAGTTTTACTAAACGAGCTCATTAATGGTATATATTTATGTGTATTTTGGAGGAAAAATACCACTAAAATTAAACTTGTTCTTTTACCATTTCTGGGATCTGATAGTACTATTAAACCAAAGCATAACTTTTCACTTCGGTTAGTTCTTACTCAGACCAATATCAATTTCTTAGATTAATGCTGGAGGCAATAAAATCCTAGGAGAAGAAGACATTTCCATTTTTTTGTTTATCATGATCAAAAATGTATAAAACTCACTATAACTATACTTTAATAATGCCTAGAGCACCAAATAATAGACTTTAGGTATTCACTTGAAACAACTGGCAGAATTATTTGTTTTATTTCTTACTTCAGTTTTAACAGCATATCCATCACTGATGTTGCTACAATTTCGCATACTAGTTTTCATAAGAGCAGAAATTATGCTATTCTTCATGTCAATATAGTCTCATAATCCCTTGTCATATTTTAATAGAATAAGCCAAAAGAAATACACTTTAAGATCAAGTAGTTGATGCAAAGCTAGAATAATTTAGGGTGCACATTTTTCTCTAGTTATTAAGTAACATTTGTCATTATTTCATATTTTTAAGATGACTCATTTAGAGGCAATCGCAAGAGCTATTTAGATGTATATCTTAAAATATAAGATCAGTTGTATGTCGGTGGTAGTTGCAGTAACCACATACTACAATCCTCAGACTGCTCACAGAACCAGGAAGACGGGCCTCTGCCTGATGCCCTGTGCTTAGAGACCCTGCACATAACAAACTCACAGAGATAAATGTGTTAAAGGATGCATGAAGGCCCTGGTCAATGGGATGCAGTGCTCAGTACTGGCACAGCATAACCCATAACATTATAAATCCACTGCTATGACTAACACTGTTTACACCATGGGAACATTTCACATTTTTTCCCTATGTCCTCAAAAATAAAAGGTGACTCCATCTAGACGCCATGAAGGTTTCTGGTATGTGTTCCTGTCAACACTGGACACAGACATATTTCAAAGAAAGGAGATGATTTGAGTAGTGGAAGTACTTAAGTAAGAGAGGAGACAAAGTAACTGTCAGATCCTTCCTCTCAGGACAAATGCAATAGCCTTTTAATTTTCAGTTTTATTGACGTATAATTGACAAATGCAATTTTTATATTTAGGATATAAAAGTGATGTTCTGATATATATATACATTGTGAAATGAACACAACAAACTAATTAGCATATCCATTATCTCACATGGTTAACACTTTCTCTGTGTGTGTGTGTGTGTGTGTGTATGTATGTGTGTGTGGTCAGAATGCTTAGGATTTACCCTCCTAGCAAATTTCAAGTATAAAATACAGTATTGTTACTAACAGCCACCAAGCTGCACATTAGACCTACAGAATATATTCATCTTGCATAACTGATACTGTGTACACTTTACCAAGATTTCCCCATTTCCCCTACCTCCCAACCCATGACAGCTATTATTCTATTCCCTTCTTCTCTGAGTTTGACTATTTTAGATTCTACCCATAAGTGAGATCATGCAGTATTTGTTTTTTTGTGCCAGGCTTATTTCACTTGGTATAATGTCCCTCAGGTTGATCCACGTTGTCACAAATGGCAGAATTTTTTTCTTCTTTAAGGCTGAATAATATTCCATTGTGTGTGTGTATCACATTTTCTTTATCCATTCATCTTTTTATGACCGTTTAGGTTGTTTCCATATCTTAGCTATTGTGAATATTGCTGCAGTGAACATGGGGGTCCATTATCTTTGAGATACTGACTTCATTTTTTTGGATATATACACCCAGAAGTTGGATTGCTGGATATTGTATTTCTATTTTTAATTTTTTGAGGAATTTACATACTGTTTTCCACAATGGCTGTACCAATTTATATTCCCATAAACAGTGTACAAGGGCTCCCTTTTCTCCACATCTTCACCAGCATTTGTTTTCTCTTGTCTTTTAAATAAGAGCCATTCTAACAGTTGTGAGGTGATAGCTCATTGTGGTTTTGATTTGCGTTTCCTAATGATTAGTGACATTGAGCACCTTTTCATGTACCTGTTGCCCATTTGTATGTCTTCTTTTGAGAATTATCTATTCAGGTCTTTGTTCATTTTTTATTCAGGTTTTTTCATTTTTTGCTATTGAGTTGTAGGAATTGTTTACATATTTTGGATACTAACCTCTCATCATATACATGGTTTGCAAATATTTTTTTCCCATTCCGTAGGTTGTCTGTTCACTCTGTTAATTGTCCCTTTGTTGTGCAGAAGCTTTTAGTTTGATGTAGCTCCACTTGTTTGTTTTTATTTTTGTTGCCTATGCTTTTGGTGTCATATCCAAAAACTTATTGCCAAGACCAATATTAAGAAGCATTTCCTCTATATTTTCTTCTATTAGTTTTATGTTTACATCTTTAATCCATTTTTAGTTGATTTTTGTATATGGTGAGAGATAAGAGTCCAACTTCATTCTTCAGCATGTGGCTGTCCAGTTTTCCCAACACTGTTTACTAGAGAGACTATCATTTCCTCATTGTCAAAGACACCATAAGAAACTAAAACTACTGGCCAATATTCCTGATGAACACAGATGCAAAAATAGTCAACAAAATACAAGTAAACTGAATTCAACAGCACATTAAAAGGATTATAGACAATGACCAGGTGGGATTATTTACCCCTGGGATGCAAGGATGATTCAATATACCACATTAACAGAATGAAAGATAAAAACCACATGATCATCTCAATAATGTAGAAAAAGACTTTGATAATTCAACATCCACTTACGATAAAAACTCTCAACAATGTAGGTATACAAGAAACTTCCTCAAAACAATAAAGGCCACATAAGAAAATTCCACAGTTAATATCATACTCAGTGAGGAAAAACTGAAAGCTTTTCATGAAGATTTGCTACAAGGCAAGGACACTCACTCTCAGCACTCTTTTCAACATAGTACTGGAAGTCCTAACGAGAGCATTTAGCCAAGAAAGAGAAATAAAAGCATCCAAATCAGAAAGAAAGAAGAATTATCTCTGTTTGCAGATGACATGATATAGAAAAGCCTAAAGAAATAACAAAAAGCTGTTAGAACTAATGAAAGAACTCAGTAAAGTTGCAGGATACAAATCAACATACAAAAATCAGTGGCATTTCTATATGCTAACAACAAACTATCTGGAAAGGAAACTGAGAAAACAATCCCAATCACAATAATGAATACAAACACTTAGGAATAAACTTAACCAAAGAGGTGAAATACTTATACACTGAAAAGTACAAAACATGGATGAAGGAAATTAAGAAAAACAGATAAATGGAAAGACATCCTATGTTCATGGGTTAGAAGAATTAATTGTTAAAATATTCAGCTTCACCACATTTTTGATGTGAACTTCAGCTAATCCAGTTTACAGTCACTTATTTTCATGGTATTCCATGAAAGCTGAATTGTACCTAAAATTTGTCAACTAGGTCACTTGTAAGGGTATTGTTATTTAAAGGAACAAATTCAAAAGCAAACTAACTAAAACAAAAACCCAACTATGAACATGCCTATGAACATCTATTACTTTTCGGTTTGTATTTGCATAGCAGAGCAAGGAGGCACCATGTAAACTGCTCCATATTGTGGGAGAAATGTGGTCAAAACTGCTTCTTCAAAAGATGTGACTTGCACAAAATGAGATTCTACAGCAAGAACATACATGATCTGTTTATTTTTTTTTCTTTCCAAGATGGATAGTTTCATGATGATGGATTATTCTAAAAACGTCCAGATTGTATCACATTTTATGGATAAGGTTTCCAATCATTAGGATGTCAGTATTTTGAAATAATAACAGAAGATATCTCTATAATGTGCTCTGATGGTTGGGTCAACACTAAATATGTTATATGCCTGCAATATTTAATTTTGGAATTTTGTTTTTAAGGTACAATAAATTTCACCCATTGTCTTCAAGTATATGACTCATTAATAACTTAACAACACTATCTCCAAATATATTAAGTTGAATTGAAAACTACTGAGAGAAGCAAGATCAAGCAGAATCAACCATGCTTGTGCCAATATACAGAAAATATTATGTCATATGTTAGTGAAAAACAGCATGGTCCGGTAAACTGCAGGGAAATGAGGCACAGGAGGAAGGACAAGTACCAGGGAATAGACCCCCTGAACCTCCTTCATGGCAGAGTAAGTTGTAGAGTAATTGTACCAGCTGTTTTACTGGAAGAAAGTCTAGCCTTTTCATAGAATATGAAATAGTAAAGGGCATCTCAGCAGTACTTGTATTTCCTGGATGAGGAGGAAGATGCTACTGGGGACAGAGTACCAGGCTTAACTAAGAAAATACGAACATTAATGGGACACTTTGTATTGCAAGGATTACTTGACCAGTAGACTATGTAGAGAATTGCTTTTTCTAAGAAATTAAATTTTCTTTAAAAAAATCACTAGACCAGTTATTATTGCATACACATAAATATGTATATAAATATGTACTTACTAGATTTAAACTTTAAAATAGCAGAGACTGTTGTAGCCAGTGGATGTATTAAGGAAATATACACAAACATTCTCAAATAAATACATATGCTTCAGAAACAACATTTAAATAATATGAATCCTAGAGTTTTCTGTCCCTAATATCCACACACTCTCCCTCTACTCATTTGACTAGACGTTCTATGTACCTTGGGGGAGGAGTAATCCAGCAGAAAAACCCAGCAGAAAAATTCTGTCTTCATTTGAAGACAGAATTATAGTTTAATCCAAGGGTCTTCTTATTTCATTTACAAAAGTTGACTTTAGATCTCTACAGAACTGGAGAGAGATCTACTTCATAAAAAGAAGTAAACTTAGCTTTTTAGGATGTCTCTTACATGGCCCTCTGTTCTTATATACTCTCAGATTTCATGTCGGCTCATGAAGCTTGTTGGAAAGCCTCAGAATGCATTACCTTTTTACTTTTGAGGTAGCTAGTTCAGCTAAAGCTTTATTTACACAATAAGGAGAGAAAAAGAAAAGTGTTTTGGCCCACTGCAAATATCCTATAAGTATCAAAGCCAGTTCAGTGATATAATAATGATTATTTTTGGCTTCTGAGCAGTTTACCTACAGTACTGGACATGACCCCCTTCATATTACATGATAAATAGTAAACAGGGAGGAAATGTTGCCCAGGCTTAACTGACCTAGTGGACACACATTTAAAAGAATTGGAAGAGTAAAGCTATGGCACACTAGTGCATGTTCTGTTAACTTGAGATAGAACACATCTATAATATCCCAACAACAATTCATTGTAATATAGTTTCTTTCAACATTTGACCAGTAATTTGGACATGATCCTCCTAAGGGAACAGAGCATTTATAGATGAGGCTTCATATTATATTGATGGATCTGTTAAATTAGAGTTTTCCTAGTAGCTATTGAGCAATTAACCTACTAAAATTCCACCTCCTCACCCCCCTTGACAAGGGCTTTTATGTACTTCATCACATACAATCACCAGAACTAGAATACTGCCTGTAACAATCCTATTGGAACTAAAGAGGAATGTGACACAGGGTATTAGGGACTTCTTAAACACCTCCCAGCATGGATGAAAAAGGGTGTCCTTTATTCATATTCTTTCATGAAATACATCTACTAAAAAATGGCAACATTCCCAGATCAGGGCATATCACTATAATTGTTCAATCCACAGACAGGACAAGTTAAGATCTGCTTAAAAGATTTATTGAGCACTTTCTGGGTCTCAGGCATGGTGCCAAGTATTTTATATCCATTTTCTCACGTGATCCCCAGAAAAACTTTATAAGGGGTTTACTGCCATCATCCCAACTTTATAGGTGAGGAAATGGAGGTTCAAAAAGGTTAAATAAATTGCCCTAAATCACGAAGTTAGTAAATGGAAGAAGCCAGGATGATAATTTTTTGAATTACAACTATTTCATAGATTAACCAATGTACTTATTAAATTCATTAGCTATATTCCGACAAGTGAGATTTGTTTGGACTAGGGATTCATGTTCCAGGTAAAAACCACAAAGCACACCTGGCCAAGCTACTTAAAATAACAAAATGCACATTTGAATGGAAAGATTATTTTCTGAAACTGATTTCATGAATTTTTTCTATGAAGCCAAAAATGACTTAAATCCCAATCTACTGTTAAAATGACAAAAAAATCCTAGATGTAATCTATTCATAACTAGCATAAATACAGCAATAATTCCTTGGCTAACTGTCATTCTTGACATTTAGGAAAACAATTAATAATAATATAGGGAGTTTACTGTAGTGAAAGCAAAACAAAACAAACAAATGTAGGCTTTAGGCTAGATATACCTGGCTTTGCTGCTTATGAGCAGCAAATTTGGGCAAGTTATTTAATCCTTCTGAGCCAGTTTCCTCATCAGTAAAATGAGGATCCCAGTTCCTGAGTGGCATGGCTGTTGTTAGGATTAGTGGTACTAAGGCCATTGTGACATGGTGTGTCTTCCACAATCTTTATCCATCATATCATTCTCTAGAGTGAATTATATCGAAATAATACCTTCTACTGTCTGAGGCTGAGATTTTGTATGCCAGGAAAAGAAAAAGCCAGAATTTTAATAAATTTGGGAACACTGAATTAGAAGACACAGGGTATCTGCTATCAAATGTTCTTTAAAATAAAGATGAAAGGAGTAAAGTCTAAGTTCTCTGTACTTCTTGCAATTTTAATACCTAAAAGAGGAATGCTATTCACAATATGTACTTTTAGTGAAAAGAAGTTATATTAACGGGGAACAAAAGACCATGAATAAGAAAGGAAAAAAAGAAAGCTCTCAATTCTAGGCTACGCTGCAGACATTACTTTTCCCAATCCGCCACTACTTTTTCTAGGTCTGATATACCAAGAAAGAGTTGTGGAAGCAGTGGCCCAGAGTACTGAACTAAGAAAGCTTGAATTCAAGGAGGTTTCGGCTCTGAGTAGCTCTGTAACCCTAGACAAGTCATGGATTCTGAGATGATTCCTCTGTAAACTGAATGTTTGGACTAGTTGCACTCATCTCTACCAGCTATGAGATCCAATAACTATATACTTCTAATTTTAGTAACTGTCAGCAAACAGATTTCAGCAGGAGATAAGTGAAAGGTGGCTATTAAAACATTTGAAGGAGGTGCTTCCCTGGTGGTGCAGTGGTTGAGAGTCCGCCTGCCGATGCAGGGGACATGGGTTTGTGCCCCGGTCTGGGAAGATCCCACATGCCGCGGAGCGGCTGGGCCCGTGAGCCATGGCCGCTGAGCCTGCGTGTCCGGAGCCTGTGCTCCGCAACGGGGGAGGCCACAACAGTGAGAGGCCCGCGTACCGCAAAAAACAAAAAAACAAAACAAAAAAAAACATTTGAAGGAGATTCCAAAATATGCCCCATAAATAAGTACATTATTTGACACAGAAAAATCAAATTTGTACATAACAATTTTTAGGTAGTTTCAAAATAAAATACAATAAACTGTACTAGATTAAAAATATAAGACAAAATATGTATTGTTGGAGCACCTATGCAAGTATAAGGTGTGGTAAACCAATGAAATCGGAATTTGAATTTATGTTATAGCTTGTGGAATCAGCTTTGTCAGTTTATGTTCATATGCTTAATGTATTTTGGTATAGGAAAACTGGTTTCATTAATTTATTTCAAAAATCCTACAAATATTTGCTGAGTACCTAAATATGCTGGGCCCTGTGCTAGCTACAAGAATGATACCAGTGATGAAATATTTCACATTTTAATGGGGACAGATGCTAATCACATAAACTATGATAAGTACTGCAAAGGAAGAATTAAAACTGCAATGTGAAAAATTAACATAGAGTATGATATAGACTGTGGATTTAGGAAGACTTTTTTGAGGAAAGGACTTCATATTTAGGTTGACAACTATGAATGAGAAGTTGCAAAAAATAAAAGTAGAGGGAATCTGAAAAGGCTACATACTACTGTAGGATTCCAACTATCTGACATTCTGGAAAAGGCAAAATTCTAGAGACAGTGAAAAGATCAGTGTTGGACAGGAGTTAGGAGAGGGAAGGATGAATAGGCAGAGCACAGAGGATTTTTAGGACAGTGAAAGTACTCTGTATAATACTATAATGATGGGTATATGTGATTATAAATTTGTCCAAACCCATATAGGTGTACAACACCAAGAGTAAACTCTATTATAGATTATGGACTCTGGGTGATAGTGATGTCAATGTAAGCACATCATTTACAAAAAATGTACCACCCTGCTGGGCAGATATTGATAATAGGGGAGGCTGTGCATGTGTTGGGGCAAGAACTCTATGGAAAATACCTAAACTTTCTGCTCAAATGTTGCTGTGACCCTACGAGCGCTGCAAAAAATAAAGTCTATTAAAAAGTATAGAGAAGAAGATTCAAGATGTGCAGGACTTGAAGCAGGAAATTTTTAAGGATTTGAAGTAGAAGGTATGGGTTTCTTGTCATTCTAAGACAGTCTTATCCATCTAAGATATTTCTCAAGATAAGTATGAGCTGTGAATGAATCTTAAACTAAAAATACATAAATAAAACCAAACTCTAAGGCCTTAAGTGCTCATGTAAAAGAATTATACTAAAATGCTCTCTAAACAACCATACAAATTTATTCCATAGTACCCATTAGCTAATAGTTTTAAATTATACGTTTTATATACACACACGTGCACGCATATATATATATATATATATATATATATATATATATAAAACAAGTAGTGTCTCTAAAACTTCCTATAACTTTAGCTCAAAAATTAGACACAATGTAAATTAACATCTGTTCCAGTTTCTAATACTACATAACAAATTAACCCAAAACTTAGTGACTTAAAGACATTTAATAATAATAAGCCCTGGGTTCTATGGATCTAAAGCACAGGCAGGAGGTGATTTGTCCCTATTGTATCTCAAGTAGGAAAATTTGAAACTGGGGCTCATTTGTCAGCTGGGGGCTGGAATCAGCCAAAGCCTACTTCACTCACATATGTGGTGCCTGGGAGGAAATAACTCAAAGACTAGGACTGCTGACTGGAGTTCCTATATGTGACCCCTCCACGTGGCTTTGCTTCCTCCCAAAATGTTGACTTCAAGGTAGTCAGACTTCTTATATGGAATCTTTGGACTCCAAACACAAATATTCCAGAGAATAAAGTAAAAGCTACATCACCTTTGAGGACTTGACCTCTGAACTCATGCACTGTTGTTTCTGCTATATTCTGTTGGCCATAAACAATTTGGAAGCCCACTTAAATTTGAAAGAGTATATAGATGCCACCTACAAACTGAAGGAAGTGTGAAAGAATGTGTAGAATTCTTCATTTCTATAACATCTAAAGCACTACTATAATCATGAAAATAGTAGCCTCTACTTCCAGATGTGCTGGTTAAGTCTACTCCTTCTCAGGAAATTATTATTTCTCCTGAAGCATTCTCAACCCCATTTTTCTGTCATCTTTGTATATTCTCTATCTTGATTGGCCATAGTGCCTCTTGTAATTTCTACTACATTCTCACCTAGGGACCTAAATTGATTACTTCGATCACTATCCCATCATGTTAGAAATTACTTCTCAGCATTCCATTAATACATATTAATGTAATGATATTTAATTAATACCTTAGTTATAATTAATAAATAATATTTAAATAACGCTTTAATAATTCTATTAAATTCCTAAGTTTCCCAGCTGACCTTCTAATTTCCCCCATCTATATTCTAATGGACCTGATAAGACTTGCATGCTAAGACTGAACTCTCAGCTCTCCTTTCCTTCTCTCATGTTCCCATTCATTCTCAGAGCACCAACTACCTCTTCCATGTCACAAGTCTCTCTACTTCTCATAAAATGCTTCATAGCAGTTAATGCTTATATATATATATATATATATATATATATATATATATGTATGTATGTAATAAGAAAAGAGAATAAATCTTTTCCCCATCAAAATACTTGTATTTTAGCAGTATCCTAAATTTGCCCAGCAAAGCACTGCACTAATTCAAAATACCTCTTATATGTGGGAAAATATAAAACATCATTCCCAGTTTCATAAAGTTGAAAACTTAAAATTCTGGAAGAAAAGTACGATTTCTCTTCTAGTATTCTGTTAATTACTGTAATAGGACAAATGAAGCTGTGAGCTTGAGCCAAGAAGTCTATACCACTGTTTCTCAAATTTTCTGTGGTTGAAGAGCCATGTTTTAAAATTTACAGTTCATGCTGCATACCAGAATTCTTACATAATAACAGTAAAGTGAATTAACAGAAAAATAATCATGCCCTTGGATTTCAAAGTAATGTCAAATTGCTATTAAAGTTTCTAAATAATTGCTCTCAATTTCGTCCCCATCTAGTCATGGACTTGTAATAAAGAGTTCACCTACCAGTGTGGATCCTCACATCACGCTTTGAAGAGCAGTGTTCTCCACAGTCCTGCTCTAAGGACTTCTCTAACTGTTGAGCATTCCTTAGCAAGTAGGTCTTAACACTTGGTTTCCAGATTTCCACACCCTAGTTTTATTAGAAAATAACCATTTTAAAAATGATGGATTTGCAGTCAATTAAGCCAACTGTGCTCTTTTCCCCATGGGGGCCCAGTGCGCAATGGCTGCAAACAGCAGCCTCCTCGGTAGTGTATGCAGCCTGTTGCCTGTATGGGTTGCCCTAAGGGACCTTGGAGACTGCCCTTTCCAGTGGACATTAAAGACTGGCATGCTGTCCCCAGTCTAGGCTCCAGACAAGTATGTGCAGTGACTTTAGAAAGCCCCAGAGCAAAGTGGCCAGGGTCCACATTGGTCAAGTCATAATGTCCATCTGCACCAAGCTGCAGAACAAGGAGCATGTGATTGAGGCCCTCTGCAGGGCCAAGTTCAAGTTCCCTGGTCACCAGAAGATCCACATCTCCAAGAAGTGGGGATTTACTAAGTTTAATGCCCATAGATTTGAAAACATGGTGGCAGGAAAGTGGCTCATCCCAGATAGCTGTGGGATCAAACACATCCCTAGTCATGGCCCCTGGAAACATGGCGGGCCCTGCACTCGCGAGAGCCTTGGCGCTGTCCCCTCCTTACTCATGCCCACCGATAAATCCTACTCTCTTGTCAAAAAAAAAAAAAAAATGAAGGAAATAATTCACCAAGATTAAAGAAATAGCTATCCCACATTCCAAGTTTTAAATATAAACTGAGAAGTCAATATATCAGAGGAGAAAGTAAATTAAATAATGAAGAATAATAGAAAAAAACAGATTTTAAATTATCACAACATTGAAAGTGAATGAAAATCGACTTATAGGACAAGGAATAATAAGAACAAACTGACAAAATAATAATATTGAACATGATAGATTTTCTTCATTTTAATTTTACAAAATATCTACTCTGGGGAACATACTTTTACTGATTAATGTCATTTAATAATTTTGAGCTCATAGCTTTGGGTTTTAAAGCCTGATGAAAGCTAAATACAAATTCAAACATATAATATTTCACATTTAATTTCATGGACTTTTAAAAATTCATAGATCACTGATTAAGAATCCCTGATAAAGTTACAAGTAAAATATTTTTATAAGTTCAAAACTGTTGTAACTTTCAAATTGTGAATTGCTACTTTGTTTTTAGTGGAATGGAATTTAGATTTTAAAATACTAGAAGAACTAATGTGCAAATCCTCAGGAAAGTGAACCTATAATAGTTTACTAACTCTTCACATGGTCATTTTTTATATAAAGCTATTATATAATATATTCCCTGTGGTGTACAAGGATAAGATCCTTGTATCTTATCTATTTTATACATAGTGGCTGTACCACTTAATCCCCCTCACCCATTTTGCCCCTTTTCCTCTTCCCTCTGACAACCAACAGTCTGTTCTCTGAATCTGTGAGTCTGTTTACGTTTTATTGTATTTTTTCAATTGTTTTATTTTTTTAGACTCCACATATAAGTGAAAACATACAGTATTCCCCCTGCGAGGTACTCTGGAGTTCTCAAGAGTATGCATGCACGTGTTTCTGACGAGAAGCTTCCTAGTTTTTTACTTCAGTATCTCCTTTGAGAGAATGAGATATTCATAGAGTGGCAAAAAAAAAAAAAAAAAAAAAAAACAGTGAAATTTAGTCTCCAGAACATGGACTGTTAACATGAAACCCTTTTATTGATTCCCATTCAGGACAAAAATAGATACTTAGATAATACTTCCTTCAGAAGTGCCTTTTAAGTTTTCTGATGTTAAAGTATCACTAAGTAATATTTACAGAAATGAGGAAAATGGGATACCTGAATACTCTTTGGCTTTGATTTATGCAACTCAAGGATCTAGAGTTTTAAATATATTTCTGTTCTTCCATAGAAAATCTACCCACAAAAGTTTGTTTACAAAATCAGAAAAGAAAAAGCCACTTCAGGCATATATAATAGTTGGCATTTATTATGTGTTTACTACAGGCCAGGTATTGTGCTAAACATTATGAATTAGGGAAATCATTATCATCGTTTTATACATGAGGAACCTGAGGATTAGACAGGTTAACTAATCTGACCAAGATATTAAAGATAGTAAGTATTACACCTGGGATTCAAATTCAAGACAATGTGATTCCAAAGGCCTGAATTATGCCAGCTCCATCCCATCACCACCACCACAACCACCTCTGACATCACTGCCACCATCACCACAGCCATCACCATGACCACCAGCACCCCATCTTTTGCCTCAACTGATGTTTCTGAAGAAGTCAGGTTCCAGAGCAAAATGAGGTGGTGGTAGTTGTGTGTGGTAAGGACATGAAGTTAATATTCAAAATATACACCTGAGACAGAATCTTCCATAGTAGAAACCAAAAGTACATACTTTACCACACTCCCCAGGCAATTCTTACACAAAGTAAAATGAAAGGACCACTGTAATATGCAATAGTGCTTCAATTTATATGGAAGTATTTCAATTATTAAAATATTTCAAGAAACATTTTTAAGGCTACAAAAATATAAATAGAAAGGTAAATGGGACAATATTTTAAGTATAGATGCAGTTGCTTACTCTTTTGTGTTTTGTGGCATTTGAAACTGTATGACCTAATGCAATTAGCAAGCAAGTATACAGTAAGAATTTAGTATAAAACACAATAGGTTTATTAGGAATAAATGACTCCTCAAGCACTAATCTGTTTCCAAAATTTAAGACAAAGAAAGCAATGCAATATAGATTAACTTTCAAAATTTTGTATTTGCACTTGCATTTAAGGCATGTTAATGAGAGAGCCTTATTAGGTAAAATGGTATCACACTTTGCAATGGCACAGAAAAACTTAGATTAATAGATTTTTTTCAAACTTTCCATTCCTCACATTTATTTGCATCATATAACTACATGGCAAACAAAGCATAACATGGGCATTTTGACGCTATCATACTTTATACAAGGACATTTCAAGTAAAGAAAATTTGGAAAATGATGACAGGTGTCTATGTTTCACCATCCTCTCATTACTCTCCATAGGTCCCCAGACTAGCCATTTGAAACTAATTCATTAATTACTTAATGAATTGTGCACATATGTTCAAAGACACCATGGCAAGATTGTTCTCTGTAGCATTTTTATGCAAAGCGGAAAAAAATAAACACAACCTATTTGTCCTCACTAAAAGAATGAAAAACAGTTAATTATTCATATAACAGAATATTATCAACAACTATAAGTAATAAACAAAATCTACATATTTTGACATGGACATATCTCAAAATATTAAGTCAAAAGATCCAGCTTCAAAAGTCTACATGTAGTATGAGTCAATTTATGTAAAAAATTAAGAATAAGGAAAAGGGTATCAGGAGGAAAAAGTGGGTAAGGCATTCAAGGCAGCAGTCCTAATCAAGGTAAAGGAAGAAATACACAGAGTATTTATATGCCATATTCTGGGAATAGGCCGCAGTCCTCCATATGAAATTGTCAGGAAAAGATGCTAGAGAGAGACAGTGGCCAGACTGTGAAACATTCTGATGGCTGTGCTAAGGAATTTGGACTTTACTATACTGGAAATGGAGAGACAGAAAAATTATTTAATAGGAGGATGAAATGAGCAGATCTATGCCTTAGGAAGATAACTGTGACTATCAGATGGAGAGGTCGGTAACAGAATTAGAAACCTGTTAAAATAATCCAGGTAAAAGACAATAACTGACTCTGAGAACAGTTTGCATTATCAGCAGGTATTTCAGGAGCAGATCTCAGTAGAAGACTAGGAACATATACCCAATCCTCATAAGAAAAGGGGGATTATAAAAAGTTAGATTAAGTGGTATAAAAATGAGAATAAAGTTATGATATCTGAGAAGAAAATAGGATAAGACAGAACTCTGGCAAACATCTGTAGACTGACATTAAAGCAGCAGGCAAAGAAGGAACCATCATGGAAGACAGAAAGCATGATCAAAGAGGTGAAAGAAAACAAGGAGGAAGTATTGTTTCAGAAACAAGAGGAAGAAAATGTGTATTTAGTAAATAAAGAAGAGAGTAGATAAATGTATTTTAAGGATCTCTCCAGGCATTTTGATGGCTATCTAATGGATTTTTAGTTAAGAAAATACTTCACAAACTCTGACCTAACTAGTCAACAAAAATATATATATTCTCATGTACACTGGTTCATGAACACTTAAAGGTCACCAGGATACATACGTTATGGTCTCATGTATAGTACATTCAAAGTTAGGTATAGGTCTGAAGGAGGTGACTAATAATGCTTCAATTAAAGACATAATCTTGTAAAATCAGATATGGGAGTATAGTTTGAAGAACAGCAAGGAAATCAGAAATATACTGATAGAATGTAGTTTTGACTTGTATTATCATGGATGCTCTATTTAATTGTCATTGTAATTTTTCCTTTGGAAGCTTGTCATTATAATGCTAATAAGGTTATACATATTAAAATAGTTACAGTAAAGCAACTCTACATGTGAGTAGCCAAATTTAATATACAAAAATTCAATTTATTCCCAACTTGTGGAAGCCTTCTCATTATAGATAACTGCTATAAAAAAGTATACTTTTTATTACCACTATATTACTAAAAACTTAAAGGGAAATAGATATCCTTTATAACATTAAAAAAAACCAAACCCTATCCAAGAAAACAAACTTCATTAAATTGTTGACAACATTTTTGATGAGTAATAAAGTTCTGATCTTAAGAATTAATTTTAAAAAATTTAACATGTTTTTATTATAATGTTACATACGTTTCACCCCTGTGGTTTCTTAGAGTAATTTTCTCAAAAAATTCCCATATGGACAATATTAATTAATGGATAAGTAATTATAAAATAAGCCTAAATATAGAATTAAAGTAAAACAAATTTTCCAGCAGTTCCTGAAAGATTCAATAATTTTCAAACAATTATTAAAAAGGAATCAAAGTGTTCAGTCATGATTTGCTCATTCAGTTATTTTGCTCAAGTATTTAAATAATTGTTCAGATGATTGTTGTGGTCCAAAGGCGGGTTGGAAAAGAATTTCCAGACACAGGCAGAATGCAAAGATAGAGTTTCTTAGAGGGAAGGGTCGCTGCCAGAACAGCGGGCAGGCTTCCTAGTAGTCTGGGAGAGTCGAGCCAGAACATGTGCTATTGGTCAGTTTTTATAGCCGGAAAACAAAGGAATGGTCTGAGGTAAAAATTTCGTTTACTGATTGGTTGAGGCACATGTACCTTCCTTCTATAGGGTGGGAATGGGACAGGGCAGATGCCTTTCCTTATTTGGGACAGGTCTCCTCGCCCAGGTGGGCTCAGGAATTTCGTAACCATGGCAACACGGTGGTGAGGGCGATTAAGAGTCTGGTAGGGGGTGTAAAAAAAAAAAAATGTAATGCTGCAAGTTTTTCAGGCAGCACTGTCTTTTGTCCTTGAAGCACCATTGTCCTTCGAGCACCACACTGATCTATATAATGTAGTATTTCTTGAAACAGAACTTTGAAACTCAATCTAAATAGTGCAACTAGAGAAAGAATATAAGTAAAACAATGAGCTGTAGACTACAAAGCATTCTTCTGCAGCAGATGGAGAGCTCACATTATGCTCTTTTCTCTTATTCTGATAAATTTGTTCTTGAGCTTGCCTATTATTACATAAGAAACTACTGCTGAGAACTGCAGTCAATACAGCAATGAAACTTTAATATCATCTTCCCTTGTTACAAGTGGTGTGATTTTCTGTCATTACCAAGATAGCTTTGACTGAGATATGAAGGCAGATGCACTGACACATTAAATAACCATACACTATTTAAGGGACACAGGAGTAGTTTCAAAGGAGGGGACAGAAGCCTCACAACAGGTCCCACATCATGTCATCAATTACAGACCTGTCACACTAATGACTAATGAAATGCAGGCTGCAGTGACAATGAGAACATTCATCTTGCTCTTCTCTGGAAAAGGTGCACCTGTATCCCACTGCACTCTGTCTTCTGCTACCTCCCACCTCCCTGATTTTTGTTCTCCATGACAGGGAATGTGATCCTGAGAATGCGATCTATCTATCATCCTTTCTTCCTGAAAGGCACCTTGACTGTGGTTAATGACTGTAGTAGGACCAAACAATAGATAACATACCCCGAGTTCTTATATTCAGCCTCTCTGAAAATGGGCTCAATTGAGACAAAAAAAGGATCGAAGGATTGCACTAGAAAGGCAAGTATTTTATAACAGCTCACTTAATTTGCTCCTCTAGTTCACATCATATTCAGATAGGAAGTGTAACCAAAAAGTAATGGGACTGAATTTCTTGTGTGGATCATACAAAGACAGCAATGGATGGTAAGTATACATTCTACATACTTATAAACTTAGATACACAAGCCTTGGAGATATTTATCAATTACAATTTTATTTTGAACTGCATGTTACCAGCACACCCCAACATGAAAGCAAGAATGTTTTTAAACAAAAAAAATGTGAGAGATATTTTTATAATATTAAAAAAGATAAACTCTATCCAGCAGCTATTGCCACTGCTGGTACTACTACTGTAAAACAGCTCTTTGCAGAAAACCACCCTCAGCAGGAGACCCCTTTTGTCTTGGCCCAAGAACATCTTTCACATCTTTTGATCACACGGTACCTTGCCTAACCTGTTGATTCTTTGCATAGATCAAAGAAATAGAAATGAAGGATAAGTATTTAACGGACGACTAGATCTTTTCCCCAGCTTCCCTTTCAGTAATCTCGTGAACAGACTGTGTGAACAAGATAGCATCTAAAGAAGGATCACAGGGAGTCCACAAATCTGCACGCAATGGGACATCACGAGGAATCGGATTCCCTACCTCAGGGATTAATTATTTCCCCTTTAGCCCTTGAAAAACTTTCATGGCAGAGAAAAATCTTTAGAGCTGGTTTTGGGACAAGAAGCCACCTTCTGCCCAGATTGCTGGCCTTCTGATTAAAGCAACTTTTCCATTCCTACTAGCACTTGCCTCTCAAGTATTGATTTTTGGGCAGCAAGCACCCAGACCTGAGTTGGGTAATGCCACTACTACTACTACTACTACTATCATCATTGTTACTCCTTCTGTTGCTGCTGTTGCTGCTATAGCTACATACCAGGCACTGTAAGATACTTTCAAGATACACAGAGTCAAAGGAAAGGAATTTTAGGGGTGGATCTCAGGAGAACATAGCTGGGTTTATCTGAAAGAGGTCAGTATGCATTTGAACTGCCTGGAGCAAGAAGAGTTACCTTTTCTAGTTATAGGAAGTTATGTGATAATGGTGTGTGTAAGACACTAGAAGACTATAAAATTCATGTTAAAATCCACTGGTGGGGGTGAGAGACGCATCTTGTTACTGGGTTCTCTATAACAGTGTTTAAATCCAGGAAATCAACATCTTTCTTAACTTTCCCAGTTACCTCTGTATTTGCAGCAGTTTCTGAACCTGAACCCAAGCCAAAATCTGTACTGTGTACAATACATCTTAATGTCTGAAAAAAACTTGTACATGTGATGCTTTTCAGAAATGAGTGAATTAGAGTCACTAGGTTTATTGTAAGCAAGCCTGTAGGGGAAAAAAACCCCTGATGCATTCTATCTAACAAGCAAACTGAAGCCACTTATATAGGAAAGTTATACGAAAAGATAGCAGCTCTTTCATAGTTGATATTACAAGTATGGTAGGTAAAATCAGCTTCCAGTGAACAAATGAATTTACAATTTTAAATGAAGAGGCAGGTATTTCACACAAACATTTTAACATGTAGTCTTCTATAATGAATATTTAATAACTTCACAGTCACAAGTCAACAGCCCTTGGGACTTTAAAAATAAATGATTCAATATTACAGGAAAGATCTTTGGCCTTTGTAGCCAATAGATTTAAAGAAAAATTCAAATTTATGATAATTAGATAAAAATAAACATATTTAACTTAAATATTTTGGTAACTGATACATAAATATTCACTAATCTTTTTTTTTTTTTTTTTCTGTCTAAACAGATGTAATGACTTGCTCAGGGCTTGTCTTAAAGTACCTAGACTCTCCCATTCTTTCAAGAGTCTTCATTAAACTGTCAGCTGATGCTTGTAGCCTCTGGCTTCAGCTATATTTTCTACCAGGATTAAATTAAAGAATATGAAGCTTTATATTGTTTTACTTTCCATGTTGGCAGGGTCCCATAACTAAGTATGAAAAGAATTAAAGTGCAGAAACAGACGGGATTCTTCTATCACATTCTATCTCTTTACTATAGAGTATAAAACATTTCTGGTATTTTGTAATATATATAAACACATATTTTAAGTGTATATTTTTGTAATCAGTTTATATCATCTGAATGAACTTTCTCATTTTGTGTTTTAAATTTAAATTTGCTTGAAAGGGTGATTTAGTTCATCATAAATTAAGAATGTCAAGTAGTTGATCACAAATGTACTCAAAGTGTCCTTCAGGATATCTAACACTGACCCAAAGGGTTTACCACAATTTATGCATATTATAATATACTCTGATTAAATCCTTCAAGTCTAGTCTCTAATAGGTATTTATCTCTGAAGTTTCTATCAATAGACTTAAACACTCACTAGTGATCTCGCCCTTCTCTGATCTTCTCTAATGCTTATCATTCATACCAGTTTTTAAATGTTAACCAGTCTTTTCTAGGACGGGTTCTGTCTCTCTCACCAGACTGGAAGTTCTCTGAGGGCAAGAGTGCCTTACTTTTTCATATCCCCATTTGTAGATAGTAATAGGTCATTCATGTAACAAAGGTTCATGAATTTTTTTTACAAATTGATGATAATGAAAAACGAGCAGAGGAGAAAGAGAAGAAAGGAAAGGGCAGAAGCATAAATTTAGGAACTGTATTATTATAAGGATATTGAAAAGTAAAAGTGCAATTCGTAAAATTCAGAACATAGGAAAGTAAGACTCTAGTTGATTATTTGGGGAAGCTGAAAAAATATAGCAGCAAATTGGTCAAAATAGCTCAAACTGCTAAAGCAATAGTCATAGTTTACTTGGCTGTGTTTATTTCACATATAATTTTCTGGACCCCAGACTGAGTTTTTCACAATCAAAACAGAATAGCATAATGAAAGGGATGGTACTGAATACTCTGCAATCAATCCTTTAAACAGGTCCTGAGCTGTAGAATGAGTGAACACTCAACTTTCCCTAACTTCAAATGGTCAATTCTGTCCTTTTTAACACAGTCTGCCTTAAACAGCAAAGCACTGTATTACTATTGATGTCATTATCGCCAGTTTTAAAGAGATTAACCAAAGCAGTTATTTATTCATTCTCATATGTGAAACATTTATTAACAATACATTTCCAATAATTTTTATCTAAACACTGAAATTCAAATGTTACATAAAACAAAATTCTCGAAATAATAGTGATGATAATACATTCAGTGGAAACATGGTACATTAGATTAGAGCAAAGAAATCTTTAGTTTTACCCTCAGTACTGCCACTAACTAACCACTATGACCTGATTTCCTTTTCACATATGAACCTGGTATGATACACAAATATTTTAATTCTAATATAATATAGGGAGCAGAGGAAGGAAGGAGGGTAAAGGGAGGGAATGGGAGATACAATGCACTAGATTAAAAGGCAGTAAAACTTTAGTCCTGGTTTCAGCATTGCCACTAACTCATTAATGTGACCTTGCCAAGTCACTTAAACTTTCCAGACCATAGTGCCTCAATATAAAATGATGGGATTGGAGGATGTATTCTCAAAGGTTTCGACAAATTTTAAAATTCTATGCCTTGCTAAATTAATCAAAGTTAAATCATTAGCTGTACTGCCACAAGATTCTTACATCCTAAGGCAAATGACTTGTTTCCCTTATAACCAGAACAGACAAAAACCTGCATTTTAAAATTTTCTCATATCTAAGTAGTTTCATCAGAAGACAAGAATAAGCAGTGCTACTCTGAATAAAGAGAATTACTCATATGAACAACTTTCTGAATTAGACAGCTATTTTGATTTCAATCTTTAACAAATTTAGATTGGTAGTTTTCCATGATTTCTTTTTTCAAAATTAAAAGTATGAGGTAAAAATTTTTTCTTGAAAGTCAATTACTGAAGCATTTTAATAAATATGAATATTGCCCTAAAGCAATACTCCTAATGGATAGTTACTGTCAGTTCATAAACCATCAAAGGCTCTTTGCAAGCAAAGATTTTTACCTACCCAGTAAAAATGCTTTAAAGGAACTCTAAAATGGTTTGATGTATTGAAAAGTTGAGCAGTATGACATGGCATTTACTGTTTTTTAATAACTTTTAATAACATTTTCTTAGCGGATGATGCAGAACCAATCATAGCTATTACAACAATTTAATCATGAAAAAAATGATGACTAAGTTGTAATATAGCCTGACCAATTGTCTACAGTTTACAAAGCAAGATTTAATAGGCTTTTTTTTTTTAACACTTTTGAGGGCATAGCTATATTCTTCAAAAGATAGTGTGGTGGAGACTGCTAATTGGTTTTAAGATCCTAATTTTTAGCTGGGCCCCTCATAGCTGAATATAGCCATGTATCTATAAGCACTGGCTTAATAAAGAGAATTGTTATCTGATTACAAAAGCAACTTTCTATAGCAAATTTGGGGGGTATATCCTTCAGAAGAAGAGGGGATACCCTTTCCTCTCCACCCTCACCCCTGCGATCTGGTACATGGAAATGTATGTGATGTCTGGAATAGCCCTCTTGAACTAGGGGGGGTAAGGACCACGTGACCGGGATTGCTAAATGCTAAGCTGGTTGAAGCCCATGTTCCTGGTGACTTCATGGGCCCTCTGTAAGAGCCCTAGACTGCCTATCTCTTTTACATGAGAGAGGAAGAAATTTCTGTATCTATTTTGAGTTTTCTTTTATAGGCAGCTGAACCTACTCTTAATCAACAGAGGCATTTCTAAGATTAGGAGGTTTAGTTCTCGTTAAAATTGTACATAAAAAATAATATCTTAAAGAATCATAAAAAATCAATATATACACCATTAGATAATGCTCTTAGGGAAAAAACTATATAACTTAAAAAAAAATTTTTGTAGATGTTATGATTTATGTGTGAATATGCTGGGAGAAAATAATCTTAAATGGAAGTGCTAGATATTGTAGGAAGTGTATGCCTCAATAAAAATATCCAAAGTTCATTTTAATCCTACATATTTAGCACATAATTTAGAAATAATACTTAGAGTGAATTTTTTTTCAGTTTTCTAATTGGAACCACTATGAAAATACACCAGCAATGAACATATAGAACTAATTAATAACTGTACACTAAATTAAAGATTATGTAATAGGACCCCCAAAACTAAAACTGTTTGATGAATGATTTTGTTTTTCCATCTTCTCCCTCCGTTGCTGGGGACTGAAACTTAACTTCTTTGTTACTGTGCATTCTTTGTTACTGATTAATGTGCGCAGGCATTCTCACTGTTTCTGCTTGTTCCTCTTGTCTTAACCACAGAAACCCAAGGCCATAAAGTCACAAAGCGAGAATTATCAAAAGAAGGAACATTCTAACTGGGACCAGAGGGCTGAAAAAACTAGAGGACCGAAACAGTCAGAGATAATGCCATGGAAAGAACTACCCTCAACAAAACAATCAACTATATGTGACAATGGTCACACTGAAACCCCAAAACTTTTCTTTAAATATCCCTGCTTTCTCTTAGAAGGCAGGACGGTAGTGCTTAAGACGTTAGTCAGCTACCCTCCTCATTTTCTGACAAATCAATAAAATTTCTCTTTCCTTTATTCTCAAACCCTTTCCCTTGTTATTCTCAAACCCTTGCCCTTGCTATTCTCATTCAGCATCGAGGACACGGACCAAATTTTCAGTAACAATTTCTCTGCTAACATATAGAAAAGAAACTAAAGAAAGATCCACTTAAGAGGAATAAAATCAACACACATTTTGAAATAACTTATACGCAAATACAACAGAATTCAAATTAAGTATTTACTAATAGATTATACGTATAAAAATTTCTTATTTTTAAAATGGTGCTTATTAATGATAAAAAATTAAAACCCAAGTACAATATAAATAATGTAATCAGCACTTACTATGGACCAGCCAGCATACCTACATTTTTTGTAACACTTAAAATGCCCTATCAAATAGACTCTATTAACAGCCCCATTTTAAAATATGAGGAATCTGGGGCTCACTTCTCAAATTCTCGGGATACGAGTGAAGTGGGAGAGAGTGGAAAAGCTAGTGGAGCGCCTATGTCTGTCTTATCAAAAAAGGTTAACTCTTAATGATTAGACTATGCTACCTATAAGGGCCTCAATAATAACAAAACTCAATATATATATAGTTTTCCCCACCTCCAAGATCATCTTGCACTTGGCTAATACATAGATAGTAACTATAATCACAACTATATAGAAATGTGCCTTTAATGAATTTAAACTGAATTGAAACCACAAAATGTTTCAGTTATTTTAAGAAATTCTAAAAATCTATGATTTGTGATTTTCCTCAAGCATATATTGCATTACCCATTGTTAAGACATTGGTATCTGCATTTCAATTCAAACTGGTTATTTTCTATTTGCCTCTCATATGCAGTAACACAGTAACTATTACAACTGTATTTCCTGAACAAATATAAACCCAAAGAGAAGCCCATTAGTGTAGATGGAAGTAAAAAGTAAAAGGTCTAGAAAATGATCATTTTTAACTAGAAAATATAAGATTTAGATAATGTGGAGAATGTTGAATTGAGCAGGGGTTCTGACCTCTGATGTGAATAGGCTCATTTTATATTCTACATAGAAACAGGAAAAGGAAATTTATTAAAATGTTTCAGGACATGTTCTAGCCAGTGCAAAAACATAACATTTATAGGAGAAATTAGATGTTATGGTAGGGATCAGTGAAGCTTGATTTTATACCATTTTAGGTGCCCAGAATATAGTAAATTTTGTTTTCTTAAACTTTAAGTGTGACTGATATCACTAGGTTAAGATATTCATTAACTGGTATTCTAAGTTTATGATTTAATTTTTAAAGTCACTATTTTTATGGAATATGATAGCACACATCTCTTAACTAAGTTTCTAGTGAATTGGAACTGACTGAGCAATTCAGCAATTTACAAAAGGCATGACTTAAAAAAAAATCAAATCAAAATCAGAAGCCAGATCTTTACTAGTTATCATCTTCATATTAAAAACTCAACCTATGACTCAGCCATAAAAAGAAACGAAATTGAGCTATTTGTAATGAGGTGGATAGACCTAAAGTCTGTCATACTGAGTGAAGTAAGTCAGAAAGAGAAAGACAAATACCGTATGCTAACACATATATATGGAATTTAAGAAGAAAAAATGTCATGAAGAACCTAGGGGTAAGACAGGAATAAAGACACAGACCTACTAGAGAATGGACTTGAGGATATGGGGAGGGGGAAGGGTGAGCTGTGACAAACGAGAAAGAGGCATGGACATATATACACTAACAAACGTAAGGTAGATAGCTAGTGGGAAGCAGCTGCATAGCACAGGGATATCAGCTCGGTGGTTTGTGACCGCCTGGAGGGGTGGGATAGGGAGGGTGGGAGGGAGGGAGACGCAAGAGGGAAGAGATATGGGAACATATGTATATGTATAACTGATTCACTTTGTTATAAAGCAGAAACTAACACACCATTGTAAAGGAATTATACCCCAATAAAGATGTTAAAAACAAACAAACAAAAAAACCTCAACCTATGCGTTGAAACAGCCTTATATGAAAATTAATTAAAAGAGATTTCTATGTGTGACAGTTACTCTAATATTGTTTAATGTATTTATTCTGTTTACACCCCTGTTTAATATCTTCTGTGATATAACAATAGAATCAGAGTGACCCGCAGCACCATTACCAATTTAGCATTTGCAGACAGTGTTGGTTGTACTGATAACATCAATGTTCTCACTTAAATTTAGCAACAACTGAATTAAGAACCATTTGAGTAAAATGCTATTTTTCTAAATGACCACTAATAATAAAACACTTGTTCATAACAATATTACAGAAAACATTCAGGATCAAATTCCCAATATCTTTATAATGTAGATATTTGTCTGCTTTACTGATTTTCTCCTACTGGTTATTGTTAAATGCAGAAAGTTCATTTTACCACATTTCACAAATTATAGTCATATATAGGTCATAGTAAGCTCTCTACCAGGTATTCAAAAGACCTGTAACTTCAAAAAATACATCATTTTATAAAAGAATGTGGCCAAGAGAGTCAAGATTATAACCTCAAAAACTGAATGATTAATCTATATTTATCATCATCATCATAAACTGACAGATGGAAAATATCTTGAGCATCTTTTATTCATGAAGAAACATCAAATCATATTTAGCTTTTCTGTTTTTAAAATCTGAGTTGAATAAATTGAGCATTGGTACTATTCCTACTATCATTTAACTATTGAGGTTCTGATAATATTTGTAGTACTCTTTTATGCTGTGAAAGCTTAGAATGTTCTATAAGATGCTCCCCTATCATTGTTGAGATTATACCTAACTTTCTGTTACTTTAAGTTTCTGCCGAAATTTAAATTTCTAATGCAAACTGCCATAAAACCTAAAAATAATTACAAAAATTTTATCATAAAGATAACCATGTAATGTTTCCAGCTTGCTATAATTACTAAATATTACTAAATTAATACTGCAATACAAATACACTTTGGATAAACACACAGAAAAATTCACAAACAATATTCTCAATTTTTAAACTAAATTTTCCTCCTTTACTTTCTCACTTTTAATAGGGACATGGTTTTTAATAGTAATAACTAACATTTACTAGCTGGTCAGCACAATTCTAAGTACTTTAAGCATATTAACTCAGTGAACTAAGTTAGCAGAATTTAGTTAGTAACTAAGTCAGTGAATCTTCACAATAAACACAAAGAAAGTATTATTATTTTCTACATCATCATTATCAGATGGGGAAACAGAGACAGAAAATTTAAATAGCTTGCCTAAAGGCATACAGGTTTACTTAGTGAAATTTAAATTTGAATAGGGGGATCATAGTTTGAGTTTTCAGTGCTAATCACTATTCTACTATGCCTCTTAATTTTACAATAAGCAAATAAAAACTCAGTTATAAAAAGAGGCAACTGACAGTGAGGCACAGTAGTGGGGTCCATGAAAACTGGAGAAAATATGATTCACTGAAAGCGGCAGCTGCTAAGTAGCTCCAGCCAACTGTAGCCGGTAGAAATGTATTGGGTTGGGATTTTATTTTACTCACTTACAAACTAATTAGTTAGCCAGTTACTATTTCATGAGGCTGGCAAGAACAATAAGATTCCTGGGTCAGAGACAAAGAACTTTGTAACTCAAGGCATGGCAAACAGCCCTATCATCAGCATATTTCTGTCAGTTCCCTTTCCTTGTCATGTGATGGGTCCTGGCCCAGACAAACACGAGCGGTTTCAAAATGATGCACGCAAAAAAAAAAAAAAAAAAAAAAAAAAAAAATGATGCACGCATACAAAAGGAAGCTATTCTATCATTAAAGAGCCCTATTCTATACTCCCATAATTACACAGATTAAGTGACATTTTCCAGAGTTGTGACTTATAAATCAATAAATTTCAGACTTATTTAGAATTAGCAGACTTGACAGACCAGGTACATACTGCTATAAAAGCATTTCACAGGTAAGGACCCCGTCTGGTAAATACCACTAATGTGATTGCAAGGATGTCTGCTTTTAACATGTTTATAAGGAGATTTGACCAGAAGAAAAATCATATGATCACATTAACAGATGCAGAAAAAGCATTTGACAAAATGCAACACCTATTCATGATAAAAACTCACAGCAGACTAGGAATAAACAAGAAATTGCCGAACTTCATAAACATTTACAAAATCCCCTATAGCTAACATTGTACTTAATGGTGGGAAACTATATGCTCTTTCTTGTGATCAGGAACAAGAGATGGATGTTCCTGCTCACGATTCTTATTCAATAGTGTACTGGAAGTGCTAGTTAATGCAATAAAAAAAAAGAAAACTAAGTAAAGGTATACTGATTGAAAAAGAAGAAACAAAATGGCCTTTTTTGGAACATAAAACATCTATGTAGAAAATCCCAAAGAATCAACTAATAGCAAGGCTACAAGATACAAAATTTATATACAAAAGTCAGTTGCTTACCTATACCCAAGGAATGAACTACTGGAATTAGAAATTAAAAACACAATGCTATTTGCATTAGCACTCAAAAAAATGAAATACTTAGGTATAATTCTAACAAATATATACAAGAGCTATACAAGGAAAACTACAAAATTCTGATGAAAGAAATTAAAGCTGATATAAATAAATGGAGAAATATTCCAAGTTAATTGATAGTAAGACAATATTATTAAGATGTCAATTCTTCCAAAAAGGGCTATAGATTCAACGCATTCCCAATCAAAATCCTGGAAATCTATTTTGTGGATATAGAAAAACTGATCCTAAGGTTTATATGGAAAAGCAAAAAGACCTATAATAACCTAGACAATACTGAAGAAGAACAAAGTTGGAGTACTAACACTACCAGACTTTAAGACTAACTATAATGCTAGTTATCAAGACAATGTGGTATCGACGAAAGAATAAATAGATCAACGGAACACAAAAAATAGCCCAAAAATGCTCCCACGCAAATATAACCTAATGATCTTTGGCAAAGTAGCAAAGGTAATTCAGTGGAGAGAGGACACTCCTTTCAACAAATGATTCTGGAACAAATAGACATCCATATTCAAAACAATGTAATCTAGACAGAGAATTTATACTTTTTAAAAAAACTAATCACTTTCAGTCTGTATGTGTCCCTAGGTCTGAAGTGGGTCTCTTGTAGACAGCATATATACAGATCTTGTTTTTGTATCCATTCAGCTAGTCTATGTCTTTTGGTTGGAGCATTTAATCCATTTACATTTAAGGTAGTTATCGATATGTTATGTTCCTATTACCATTTTCTTAATTGTTTTGGATTTGTTATTGTAGGTCTTTTCCTTCTCTTGTGTTTCCTGCCTACAGAAGTTCCTTTAGCATTTGTTGTAAAGCTGGTTTGCTGGTGCTTAATTCTCTTAGTTTTCGCTTGTCTGTAAATGTTTTAATTTCTCCGTTGAAACTGAATGAGATCCTTGATGGGTAGAGTAATCTTGGTAGTAAGTTTTTCCCTTTCATCACTTTAAATATGTCCTTCCACTCCCTTCTGGCTTGCAGAGTTTCTGCTGAAAGATCAGCTGTTAACCTTGTCAGGATTCCCTTGTATGTTATTTGTTCCTTTTCCCTTGCTTCCTTTAATATTTTTCTGTTGTATTTAATTTTTGATAGCTTGATTAATATGTGTTTGGCATGTTTCTCCTTGGATTTATGGAGTATGGGACTCTGCACTTCCTGGACTTGATTGACTATTTCCTTTCCCATATTAGGAAAGTTTTCAATTATAATCTCTTCAAATATTTTTTCAGTCCCTTTTTCTCTTTTTCTTATGTGACCCCTATAATTTGAATGTTGGTGCTTTTAATGTTCTCCAAGAGGTCTCCAACACTGTCCTCAATTATTTTCATTCTTTATTCTGTTCTGTGGAAGTTATTTCCACGATTTTATCTTCCAGGTCACTTACCCGTTCTTCTGCCTCAGTTATTCTGCTACTGATTACTTCTAGAGAATTTTCAATTAACAAAAAAAAAAGTAGGGCACTTTAACACCCCACTTTCACCTATGGACAGATCAACGAAAATGAAAATAAATAAGGAAACACAAGCTTTAAATGATACATTAAACAAGATGGAACAATACACATTTATAGGACATTCCATCCAAAAACAACAGAATACACTTTCTTCTCAAGTACTTATGGAAAATTCTCCAGGATAGATCATATCCTGGGTCACAAATCAATCCTTGGTAAATTTAAGAACACTGAAATCATATCAAGTATCTTATCTGACCACAATGCTATGAGAATAGATATCAATTACAGGAAAAAAATCTGTAAAAAGTACAAATACATGGAGTCTAAACAATATGCTACTAAATACACAAGTGATCACTGAAGAAATCAAAGAGGATATCAAAAAATACCTAGAAACAAATGACGATGAAAACATGACACCCAAAACCTATGGAATGGAGCAAAAGCAGTTCTAAGAGGGAAGATTATAGCAGTACAATCCGACCTCAAGAAACAAGAAAAATCTCAAATAAACCACCTAACCTTAAACTTAAAGCAATTAAAGAAAGAATAACAAAAAAGACTCCAAAATTATCAGAAGGAAAGAAATCATAAAGATTAGATTAGATATCAATGAAAAAGAAATGCAGGAAAAAATAGCAAAGATCAATAAAATTAAAAGCTGTTTTTTTGAGAAGATAAACAAAATGATAAACGATTATCCAAATTCATCAAGGAAAAAAAGGGAGAAAACTCAAATCAACAGAATTAGAAATGAAAAAGGACAAATAACAACTGACACTGCAGAAATACAAATGATCGTGAGAGATTACTACAAGCAACTATGTGCCAATAAATTGGACAACCTGAAAGAAATGGACAAATTCTTAGAAAAGCACACCCTTCCAAGACTGAACCAGGAAGAAATAGAAAATATAAACAGACCAATGACAAGCACTGAAATTAAGACTGTGATTAAAAATCTTCCAACAAACAAACGCCCAGGACCAGATGGCTTCACAGGTGAATTCTACCAAACATTTAGAGAAGAGCTAACACCTATCCTTCTCAAACTCTTCCAAAATATAGTAGAGGGAGGAACACTCCCAAACTCACTCTATAAGGCCAAAATCACCCTGATACCAAAACCAGACAAAGATGTTACAAAAAGAAACTACAGACCAATATCACTGATGAAAATGGATGCAAAAATCCTCAACAAAATACTAGCAAACAGAATCCAACAGCACATTAAAAGGATCATACACCATGATCAAGTGGGGTTTATCTCAGGAATGCAAGGATTTTTTCAATATACGCAAATCAATCAAAGTGATGCACCATAAAACAAATTGAAGGATAAAAACGATATGATCATCTCAGTAGTTGCAGAAAAAGCTTTCAACAAAATTCAACACCCATTTATGATAAAAATTCTACAGAAAGTAGCCATACAGGGAACTTATCTCAACATAATAAAGGCCACATATGAAAACCCACAGCCAACATCGTTCTCAATGGTGAAAAAGTGAAACCATTTCCACTAAGATCAGGAAAAAGACAAGGTGGCCCACTCTCACCACTATTATTCCACATAATTTTGGTGGTTTTAGCCACAGCAATCAGAGAAGAAAAAGAAAGAAAGGGAATCCAGATCAAAAAAGAAAAGTAAAACTGTCACTGTTTGCAGATGACATGACACTATACACAGAGAATCCTAAAGATGCTACCAGAAAACTACTAGAGCTAAACAATGAATTTGGTGAAGTAGCAGGATACAAAATTAATACCCAGAAATCTCTTGCATTCTTATACACTAATGATGAAAAATCTGAAAGAGAAATTAAGAAAACACTTCCATTTACCACTGCAACAAAAAGAATAAAATACCTAGGAATAAAACTACTTAAGTAGACAAAAGACCTGTATGCAGAAAAATATAAGATACCAATGAAAGAAATTAAAGATGATATAAACAGATGGAGAGATATACTCTATTCTTGGATTGGAAGAATCAACATTGTGAAAATGACTATACAACCCAAAGCAATCTACATATTCAATGCAATCCCTATCAAACGACCAATGGCATTTTTTACAAAAGTGGAACAAAAATTTTCACAATCTGTATGCAAACACAGAAGACCTCGAATAGCCAAAGCAATCTTGAGAAAGAAAAACGGAGCTGGAGGAATCAGGCTCCCAGACTGCAGACTATACTACAAAGCTACAGTAATCAAGACTGTATGGTACTGGCAGAAAAACAAATATAGAAAAATGGAACAGGATAGAAAGCCCAGAGCTAAATCCACACACATATGGTCATCTTTGACAAAGGAGGCAAGAATATATAGTGGAGAAAAGATAGCCTCTTCAGTAAGTGGTGCTGGGAATACTGGACAGCTACATGTAAAAGAATGAAATTAGAACACTTCCTAAAACCATAAACAAAAATAAACTCCAAATGGATTACAGACCTAAATGTAAGGCCAGGCACTGTAAAACTCTTAGTGGAAAACATAGTCTGAACACTCTATGACATAAATCACAGCAAAACCCTTTTTGACCCACCCAGTAGAGAAACGAAAATAAAAACAAAAATAAATAAATTGGACCTAATGAAACTTAAACACTTGTGCACAGCAAAGGAACCCATAAACAAGACGAAAAGACAACCCTCAGAATGGGAGAAAATATTTGCAAATGAATCAACGGACAAAGGATTAATCTCTAAAATATACAAGCAGCTCGTGCAGCTCAATATCAAAAAAACAAACAGCCCAATCCAAAAATGGGCAGAAGACCTAAATAGACATTTCTCTAAAGAAGATATTCAGATTGCCAACAAACACATGAAAGGATGCTCAACATCACTAATCATTAGAGAAATGCAAATCAAAACTGTAATGAGGTATCATCTCACACCAGTCAGAATGGCCATCATCAAAAAATCTACAAACAATAAATGCTGGAGAGGGTGTAGAGAAAATTGAACCCTCCTGCACTGTCAGTGGGAATGTAAATTGATACAGCCACTATGGAGCACAGTATGGAGGTTCCTTAAAAAACTAAAAATAGAACTACCATACGACCTAGGAATCCCACTACTGGGCATATATCCTGAGAAAACCGTAATTTAAAAGAGTCATGTACCACACTCTTCATTGCAGCTGTATTTACAATAGCCAGGACATGGAAGCAACCTAAGTGTCCACTGATAGATGAATGGATAAAGAAGATGTGGCACATATATACAATGGAGTATTACTCAGCCATAAAAAGAAACGGAATTGAATTATTTGTAGTGAGGTGGATGGATCTGGAGACTGTCATACAGAGTGAAGTAAGTCAGAAAGAGAAAAATAAATACCGTATGCTAACACATATATATGGAATCTAAAACAAAACAACAACGGTTCTTAAGAACCTAGGGGCAGGACAGGAATAAAGACACAGACGTAGAGAATGGACTTGAGGACACAGGGAGGGGCAAGGGTAAGCTGGGATGAAGTGACACAGTGTTATGGACTTATATATACTACCAAATGTAAAACAGATAGCTAGTGGGAAGCAGCCGCATAGCACAGGGAGATCAGCTTGGTGCTTTGTGTCCACCTAGAGGCATGGGATAGGAAGTGTGGTAGGGTGACAGAAGAGGGAGGAGATATGGGGATATACATATATGTATAGCTGATTCACTTTGTTATAAAGCAGAAACAAACACAGCACTGTAAAGCAATTATCCTCCAATAAAGATGTTAAAAAAAAAGAAGTAACTTTTCCTTTCAAGAAGAAAAATTATGAAAGAAAATTATTTGTTCCAAAAAATTATTTGTTCAAAAAATTAACAGAAACAAGTGGTGTTGGAAAGACAAAAAATTACAGACAGTCCTCAACAGAAAATTAACCTTCTACTGCAGTATTATATCTATTATATAATATACGGATATATTAGTTTGACATTTTAGGCATTACCTTAACTAAACCTCATTATTAAATCCATAAATTTTTTTTCTGACATGGAAAATAATATTCCACAATAAATGACTGAGGAAGTATAAATATAAATCATAAAATCTTAGTGAAAGAAAAAGCAATAGCATCTTTAAATACTAAGAATACTAGTGGGTACATCTTCTGGGACAAATGTAGCACAAAATGAAAAAGTATAACATCAGATTTACTGGCATTTATCATTTGTGGACACCATTAAAACCAGTTTTCAAAAGGTGTGAGGAAGCAATCAGTTAAAGATTTTCTATGATTTAATATGATCTAATGAACATCTATAATATCTAACATATTAAGACTAATAGTTTACTGATCAATACTTGCTTAAAGACCTTTCCTCATTGTACCCAACAATCAAGAGTAAATATGTCATAAATGTTGCCAAATCTCTATCAGTTCCCAATTTGCAAGACTTGCCTTACATTACAGAGCCAAAGCCCTAAAACACTGTATATATATAATGTATCCTCCCTTGACTTTCACCTTCTGAACTACTACTAAGACTCTGTCTAGCAGATTTTCCCTTTGTGAAGTAAGTCTTATAAAATTAGATTTGCTTATCAGTAGAAAGTAACAGTGATATTTTGGGGGAATCAACAGCCAACAAGTAAAATAACAAGTCTTTCATTATTCTTTTTTCTCCCTTTTCTGATATTATATTATAAATGTGCTTTTGACAGAATGCCAAAAAATTCTTTGGATTATGACATTTTGACAAAGTAGAAAAACATACATTCAATAAAAATAAATTTGTCATTAACTAACCCAAATAAACATTCATTATGGTTTGCACTCTTAATTGCTATCAGCCAATAGGAAAACCTTTTCACACCAAATGGGGAATAAAAGTCTAGAGTGAACACAATTTCTAAAACCCTGCAGTTTATTTAAACCTCCTCCTTACAATCAGAAGACCCACAGCATAATGAGACATTTATTTATTATGAATCTAAACCACCTGCATTTATTAAAAGAAAATAAAAGATCAATACCTGGTTTTATTGGATCCACAGGGCTTTCTTCTTCTGAGCTCTCCAATAAATTCTTGATTTCAATAAACATTTGGAAATTTCTATTTCAATTTGTGTATGTAAACAAGTAAATATTTAGAGTTGTAGGGATATAAAAATTATATATATTTGTGCTGTAGAGGCTATTTATAGATAAATTGTTAAATAATTCTTAAATTCTCAAATAATTCTTTCAGAAATGTCAGAATTTATCTTTAAAAAAGCCTTTCTTAGCCAAAAGATTTTGGTTAGTAGTAAGAATAGAACATATGGAAAGGACTTTAATGAAGACATTTCCAGTACTTTCTGGAAATTTTTCCATTCTTGTGTTATTATTAAAAGAGAAATATCATTGACAAACCTCATATGTCGCTGGACCAGGAGTAATCTCTTTGGAATCTTTAAAACGCTTTGATGCTTTAACAAATAAGGGTATGGAGCAAGATTTCTTTAAAACAGGATTGTATGTTGCAGGCCCTAAGAGAAAACAAATGTAAAAATAATAAAGCATGTTTTAAATTATTGATTTTGGTCACATGTATATTATTCTTAGATTTGTTATCTTAACATTTATATTTAGCATCACTCTTGAACCCATCCTTTTGAATGCTTAAAAGTCAGTCAGTTCAGGGATTTGAAATATGATAAGCATAAAACACAAGCATACCTCATTTTATTGCATGTTACTTTATTGCACTTTTCAGATACTGTGTTTTTTACAAATTCAAGGTTTGTAGCAACCCTGCTTCTAGCAAGCCTATCAGCACCATTTTTCTAATAGCATTTGTTCACGTACTTCTCACAATATTTCAAACTTTTTCATTATTAAAATTATATCTGTTATGGTAATATATAATCAGTGATCTTTGATATTACTATTGTAATTGTTTTGGGGTAGCACAAACCGTGCCCATGTAAGATAGCAAACTTAATTCATAAGTGTTGTGTGTGTTCTGATTTCTTCCCCATCTCTCTCTCTGTCCTTGGGTCTCTCTATTCCCTGAGACACAACAATATTGAAATAAGGCCAAGTAGTACCCCTACCATGGGGCACTAGAAATCAAATGCTAGAAATGATTAAACTTAGTGAGGAAGGCATGTCAAAACCTGAGATAGGCGCTTCCCTGGTGGCGCAGTGGTTGAGAGTCTGCCTGCCGACACAGGGGACATGGGTTTGTGCCCCGGTCTGGGAGGATCCCACATGCCGCGGAGCAGCTGGGTCCGTGAGCCATGGCCGCTGAGCCTGTGCTCCGCAATGGGAGAGGCCACAACAGAGAGGGGCCCGCGTACCGCAAAAACACAAAAACAAAAACAAAACAAAAAAAACCTGAGATAGGTCAAAAGCTAGGCCTCTTGCACTAAATATTAGTCAGCCAAGTTGTAAATGCAAAGGAAGAGTTCTTGAAGGAAATTAAAAGTGCTCTTCCAGTGAACACATGAATAATAAGAAAGCAAAACAGCTTTAATTCTGATATGGAGAAAGTTTTAGTGGTCTGGGTAGAGATCAAACCAGGCACAACATTCCCTTAAGCCAAAGGCTAATACAGAGCAAGGCCCCAACTCTCTTCAGTTTTGTGAAGGCTGAGAGAGGTGAGGAAGCTACAGATGAAAAGTTTGAAGCTAGCAGATGTTGGTTTAAGTAAAGACGCCATCTCCATAACATAAAAGTGCAAGGTGAAGCGGCAAGTGCTGACACAGAAGCTGCAGCAAGTGCTGATGCAGAAGCTGCAGCAAGTTATCCAGAAGATCCAGCTATGATAATGAATGAAGGTGGCTACACTAAACAACAGATTTTCACTGTAGACAAAACAGTCCTCTTTTGGAAGAAGATACCATCGAGGACTTTCATGTTGGGATGGCCAAAAGTTTTGTTCGGTTTTTTTCCGTAAGATGGCTCTAGTAGCACTTAGTTGTCTTTAACGTCATTCAAAACAATCTTGTTAGATTGTATGTGACAGCTGTCATATCAGCGTGCATTTAAAAAAGACATCAAAATTGGTGAATTTTTCTGTAGCCATTTTAATACTGAAGATGGAAGGAAACAAGCAACATTTTTGGCATATTACGCTTTATTATTTCAAGAAAGGTAAAAATGCAACTGAAACGCAAAAAAATGATTTGTGCAGCGTATGAAAAAGGTGCTGTGACTGACTGAACTTGTCAAAAGTGGTTTGTGAAGCTTCGTGCTGGAGACTTCTCGCTGGATGATGCTCCAGTCGGGTAGACCAGTTGAAGCTGATAGCAATGAAATTGAGACATTAATTCAGAACAATCAATGTTATACCACGTGGAAGACAGCTGACATACTCAAAATATCCAAATCAAGTGTTGAAAACCATTTGCACCAGCTTGGTTATATTAATCACTTATGATTGGTTTCCACATAAGTTAAGTGAAAAAAACCTTCTTGACCATATTTCCACATGCGATTCTCTACTTAAACGTAATGAAAATGTTCCATTCTTAAAACAAATTGTGACGGGTGATGAAAAGTGGATGCTGTACATTAATGTGGAATGGAAGAGATCGTGGGGCAGGTGAAATGAACACCACCAACCACACCAAAGGCCGGTCTTCATCCAAAGAAGGTGATATTGTGTATATGGTGGGATTGGAAGGGAGTCCTCTATTATGAGTGCCTTCCGGAAAATCAAATGATTAATTCCAACAAGTACTGCTCCCAGTTAGACCAATGGAAAGCAGCACTCGACAAAAAGCGTCCAGAATTAGTCAACAGAAAACACATAATCTTCCATCAGGATAACACAAGACCACATGTTTCTTTGATGACCAGGCAAAAACTGTTACATCTTGGCTGGGAAGTTCTGATTCATCCGCCATATTCACCAGACATTTCACCTTTGGATTTCCACTTACTTCGGTCTTTACAAACTTCTCTTAATGGAAAAATTTCAATTCCCTGGAAGACTGTAAAAGGCACCTGGAACAGTTCTTTGCTCAAAAAGATAAAAAGTTTTGGGAAGATGGAATTATGAAGTTGCCTGAAAAATGGCAGAAGGTAGTGGAACAAAAGGGCAGATATGTTGGTCAATAAAGTTCTTGGTGAAAATGAAAAATGCGTCTTTTATTTTCACTTAAAAACTGAAGGCACTTTTCGGCCAACTCAATAGCTAGCGAGGAGAAGTCAATGCCTGGCTTCAAAGCTTCAAGGACAGGCTGACTCTCTTTGTAGGGGCTAATTACCTGGTGACTTTAAGTTGAACCCAATACTCATTTACCATTCCAAAAATCCTAGGGCCTTTAAGGATTATGCTATATCTATTCTGCCTGTGCTCTATAAATGGAATAACAAAGCCTGGATGATGGTCCATCTGTTAACAACATGGTTTGCTGAATATTTTAAGCCCACTGCTGAGACCTACTGTTCAGAAAAAAAGATTCCTTTCAAAATATTACTTTACATTGACAATGTACCTAGTCACCCAAGAGCTCTGATGGTGATGTGCAATGAGATTAATGATGTTTTTATGGCTGCTAACAAGACATCCATTCTGCAGCCCACAGATCCAGTTTGACTTTCAAGTCTTATTATTTAATAAATATATTTTGGGAGTTTTCTGGCAGTCCAGTGGTTAGGACTCTATGCTTCCACTGCAGAGGGGCCCAAGTTTGACCCCTGGTCTCCTGGTTAGGGCACTAAGATCCTGCAAGACACGTGGTGCAGTCAAAATATAAATATATACTTCAAAACATCTAGCTGCCATAGAGAGTGATTCCTCTGACAGATGTGGGCAAGCTCAATTAAAAGCCTTCTGGAAAGTGTTCATCATTCTAGATGCCATTAAGAATATTTGTAAAAAAAAAAAAAAAAAAAAAGAATATTTTTAATTCATGGGAAGAGGTGAAAATATCAACCTTAACAGGAGTTTGGAAGAAGTTGAATGACTGAGGGATTCAAGACTCAGTGAAGGAAGAAACCGCAGATGTTGAAATAGTAAGAGGACTAAAATTAGAAATGGAGTCTGAAGATGACTGAATTGTTGCAGTCTCATGGTAAACCTTTAATGGATGAGGAGTTGCTTCTTATGGTTGAGCAAAGAAAGTGGTTTCTTGAGATGGAATCTACTCCTTCAGTTATGAAGTCTTCAGTTATGAAGACTGCTGAAATTTTGATAAGAAAGGATTTAGAATATTACATAAAGTTAGTTGACAAAGCAGCAGCAGGGTTTGAGAGGAATGACTCCAATTTTGAAAGAAGTTCTATGGTGGGTAAAATGCTACCAAACAGCATGCATGCTATAGAAAAACCATTCATGAAAGGAAGAGTCAATTGATGTAACAAATTTCATTGTTGTCTTATTTGAAGAAATTGCCACGGCCACCTAGCTCTTCAGCAACAACCACCCTGATCAGTCAGCAGGCAACATCAAGGTAAGACAATATACCAACTACCAACAAAAAGAATATGACTTGCTGAAGGCTCAAAAGATGTTTAGCATCTTTTAGCAATAAAGTATTTTTAAATTAAGGTACGTGCATTTTTTAGACATAACGTTATTGCACATTTAATAGACTACAGTACAGTGTAAACATAACTTTTATATGCACTGGGAAACCAAAAAATTTCTGTGACTCCTGTTATTGGGACATGTGCTTTATTGTGGTGGTCTGGAATCAAACCTGAAATATCTCCAAGATACGCCTGCACAGACCTCTGTGTATGTAATAATTAAATTCAAATCAGAAGTAATTTCCAAAAAAAGAAAACAGTACCCCCTCAAAATATATCTACATAGTGAAAAAAGATACCCAACTCTTTTATTCCTACATATTCATTCACATGTTCAGTGAAGAGGTGATGACTGAACTGCATTGGGGATATGAATAAGATTTAAAGAAGCAGAAAGGTGGTTTAACAGCATTCTGGGCACTAAACATGACAGAAGTCAAGGCACAAATTTACATGGAAAAAGTTTTATGTAGCAAACAGATTGGTTAAATGGAACAGGGCCTAAATCCTAAATGAAGACTTTGTACTAGAGGCCATAGGTTTCAAATTGTATTCTAAAATGTACCAGAAATTCTAAAGAACTGCCCAGGGCACAATGTGTAGGTAAAGCCCAAATACAAGAGGCTTTAAATATTTTCAGCCAAAACAACTACAGATTTACTGTTTTATTTGTTTGGGTCCCATACAAGATTTTATTTAACTGAAGTTGTTTAGTAATTTTTTTTTTAAAAAGGTTTTTGAAAACCACTTCCATAGTCTAGCTCCTGAAGGTTTTTGACTAAAGGAGATTCATAAAGAAAGAGATAGTTTAAGAAATAAACTCTGGCAGTAGTTCATAGGATGAAATGACTGGAAGATGGGCTGTTTTAGGGTCACTAACAAGGAGTTCACTAACATTGATAATGGAAAGGAAGAACAACTCAGAATATTTTCTAAGAAATGTAATAAACATTTAGTATGTACAGTGATTAGAAGAAGATAAAAATGAAAAGTGGCTATGAAAAAGGTAATACTATGATGGAAATAAAGAAACATAGAAAGAAGGAGGAGAGGAATATCTTGTGCTTGATTTTGAACCAATTATGTTTGAAAAGATGCAGGATATCCAAATAGAAGTGTCTAGAGGACAATCGTAGATATATAACTGAAGCTCATGAGGAAGCTTGCCTGGAGAAAAAGAATGGAGTTATTCACGCAGAGACAATAGTTGAGGTTTCTCTAAGTGAAAGATCACAGAGAGAGAAAAACTAAATAACTAAGGACTAGAACTTGGGGGACTGCACAGAGAGGGAGGAGAAGAATCAAAGAAGGAAACAGTCTAGTTAATAAATCTAGCTACTACAACATTATAGACAGTAAATAGGGAGAGGTTATTTCTTTCTCCATTTGCATGTTAACCAATACTTATTTTGAGTGTCTATCACATGCCATGCCTCGCATATGAACAGTGTTAGAGGTCTACTATATCAAATATTTCAAGAGGAGACTTATAGGGAGGTCACTGTAGAGTATATAGGATGTAACTTTAGAAGAGTGGTGATGAATGAAACTAAATTAGAGGGCATTTAAAAGACACTGTGGGAGAGGAAATAAAAACTTGGAGCATAGAATATTGACAATGAACATAAACAGTGAAATACAAGAGTAGATACAAAGATATTAATAGTGAGGAGACCTTCAAGATGGCGGAAGAGTAAGATGCAGAGATCAATTTCCTCCCCACAAATATATCAGAAATATATCTATACGTGGAGCAACTCCTACAGAACACCTACCGAATGCTGGCAGAAGACATCAGACACCCCAAAAGGCAAGGAACTCCCCACATAACTGGGTAGGGGAAAAGTAAGAAAACAGAAACAAAAGAATAGGGATAGGGCCTGCACCTCTGGGAGGGAGCTGTGAAGATGGAAAGGTTTCTACACACTAGGAAGCCCCTTCGTGGGCGGAGACTGCGGGTGGCGAAGCGGGAAAGCTTCGGAGCCGCAGAGGAGAGCGCAGCAACAGGGGTGCGGAGGGCAAAGCGGAGAGATTCCCGCACAGAGGATCAGGGCCGACCTGCACTCACCAGCCCAAGAAGCTTGTCTGGTCACCCGCCGGGGCAGGTGGGGGCTGGGAGCTGAGGCTCGGGCTTCGGAGGTTGGATCCCAGGGAGAGGACTGGGGTTGGCTGCGTGAACACAGGCTAAAGGGGTCTAGCGCGCCACAGCTAGCCGGGAGAAAGTCCGGGAAAAAGTCTGGACCTGCCTAAGAGTCAAGAGACCATTGTTTCGGGGTGCACAAAGACAGGGGATTCAGAGCACCACCTAAACGAGCTCCAGAGATGGGCACAAACCACAGCTATCAGCACGGACCCCAGACATGGGCGTGAAACGCTAAGGCTGCTGCTGCAGCCACCAAGAAGCCTGTGTGCAAGCAGAGCTCACTATCCACACCTCCGCTCCCGGTAGCCTGTGCAGACCGCCACTGGCAGGGACCCATGATCCAGGGAAACTTCCCCAGGAGAACACACGGCGCGCCTCTGGCTGGTGCAACGTCATGCTGGCCTCTGCCGCTGCAGGCTCGCCCTGCATTCCGTACCCCTCCCTCCCCACAGCCTGACTGAGCCAGAGCCCCCTGATCAACTGCTACTATAACACTGTCCTGTTTGGGCACGAACAGACGCTCTCAGGTGACCTACACGCAGAGGTGGGGCCAATCCAAAGCTGAACCCCAGGAGCTGTGCAAACAAAGAAAAGAAAGGGAAATCTCTCCCAGAAGCCTCAGGAGCGGCAAATTAAATCTCCACAACCAACCTGATGTACTGTACATCTCCGGAATACCTGAATAGACAACAAATCATCCCAAATTGAGAGGATGGACTTTGGGAGCAATGATTATATATTTTTTTCCATTTTCCCTTTTGGTGAGTGTGCATGTGTATCTTTCTGTTTGTGATTTTGTCTGTAGAGCTTTGCTTTTACCATTTGTCCTACGGTTCTGTCTGTCCGGTTTTTTTTTTTTTGTTCTTTTTTGTTAATATAGTTTTTAGCACTTATTATCATTGGTGGATTTGTTTTTTGGTTTGGTTGCTATCTTCTTTATTTCTTACTTTCATTGCTTTTATTACTTTTTAATTTTTTCATTTTAAATAATTATTTTTATTTTCATAACTTTATTTTTTTACTTTCTTTCTTTCTTTTTTTCTCCCTTTTATTCTGAGCCATGTGGATAACAGCGTCTTGGTACTCCAGCCAGGTGTCAGGCTTGTTCCTTTAAGGTGGGAGAGCCGAGTTCAGGACATTGGTCTACCAGAGACCTCCCAACCCCACATATTACCAAACAGCAAAAATCTCCCAGAGATCTCCATCTCAACGCCAACACACAGCTCCACTCAACAACCAGCAAGCTACAGTGCTGGAGAGCCTCTGCCAAACAACTAGCAAGACAGGAACACAACCCACCCACTAGCAGAAAGGCTGACTAAAATCATAATAAGATCACAGACACCGCAAAACACACCACCAGACGTGGTCCTGCCCACTAGAAAGACAAGATCCAGCGTGATCCACCAGAACACAGGCACCACTCCCCTCCACCAGGAAGCCTACACAACCCACTGAACCAACCGTAGCCACTGGGGGCAGACACCAAAAACAACGGGAACTACGAACATGCAGTCTGTGAAAAGGAGACCCCAAACACAGTAAGTTAAGCAAAATGAGAAGACAGACAAACACACAGCAGATGAGGGAGCAAGGTAAAAACCCACCAGACCAAACAACTGAAGAGAAAATAGGCAGTGTACCTGAAAAAGGATTCAGAGCAATGATAGTAAAGATGATACAAAATCTTGGAAACAGAATGGAGAAAATACAAGAAATGTTTAACAAGGACCTAGAAGAACTAAAGAGCAAACAAACAATGATGAACAACACAGTAAATGAAATTAAAAATTCTCTAGAAGGAATCAATAGCAGAATAACTGAGGTAGAAAAATGGATAACTAACCAAGAAAATAAAATACTGAAAATAAATAATGCACAGCAGAAAAAAGAATAAAAGAATTAAGGACAGTCTCAGAGACCTCGGGGATAACATTAAATGCACCAACATTCGAATTATAGGGGTCCCAGAAGAAGACAAGAAAAGGAACGGGACTGAGAAAATACCGGAAGAGATTATATTGAAAACTTCCCTAATGTGGGAAAGGAAATAGTCAATCAAGTCCAGGAAGTGCAGAGAGTCCCATACAGGATAAATCTAATGAGAAACATGCCAAGACACATATTAATCAAACTATCAAAAATTAAATACAAAGAAAAAATATTAAAAGCAGCAAGGGAAAAACAACAACATACAAGGGAATCCCCATAAGGTTAACAGCTGATCTTTCAGCAGAAACTCAGCAAGCAAGAAGGGAGTGGCAGACACATTTAAAGTGATAAAATGGAAAAACTTACAACCAAGATTACTCTACCCAGTAAGGATCTCATTCAAATTCAACAGAGAAATTAAAACCTTTACAGACAAGCAAAAGCTAAGACATTTCAGCACCACCAAACCAGCTTTACAGCAAATGCTAAAGGAACTTCTCTAGGCAGGAAACACAAGAGAAGAAAAAGACCTAAAATAACAAAACCAAAACAATTAAGAAACTTGTAACAGGAACATACATATCGATAATTACCTTAAATGTAAATGAATTAAATGCTCCAACCAAAAGACATAGACTGGCTGAATGGATACAAAAAAAAGACCCATATATATGATGCCTACAAGAGACCCATTTCAGACCTAGAGACACATACAGACTGAAAGTGAGGGGATGGAAAAAGATATGCCATGCAAATTGAAATAAAAAGAAAGCTGGAGTAGCAATTCTCATATCAGACAAAATAGACTTTAAAACAAAGACGATTACAAGAGGGAAAGAAGGACACTGCATAATGATCAAGAGATCAATCCAAGAAAAAGACATAACAATTGTAAATATTTATGCACCAAACATAGGAACACCTCAATACATAAGGCAAATGCTAACAGCCATAAAAAGGGAAATCGACAGTAACACAATCATAGTAGGGGACTTTAACACCCCACTCTCACCAATGGACAGATCATCCAAAATGAAAATAATTAAGGAAACACAAGCTTTAAATGATACATTAAACAAGGTGGACTTAATTGATATTTATAGGACATTCCATCCAAAAACAAGTGAATACACTTTCTTCTCAAGTGCTCATGGAAGATTCTCCAGGATACATCATATCTTGGGTCACAAATCAAGCCTTGGTAAATTTAAGAAAATTGAAATCATATCAAGTATCTTTTCTGATCACAACGCTATGAGACTACATATAAATTACAGGAAAAAACATGTAAAAAATAGAAAGACATGGAGGCTAAACAATACACTACTTAATAACCCAGAGATCACTGAAGAAATCAAAGAGGAAATCAAAAAATACCTAGAAAAAAATGACAATGAAAACGCAATGACCCAAAATGTATGTGATGATGGGGCTCCCCTGGTGGCGCAGTGGTTGATAGTCCGCCTGCCGATGCAGGGGACACAGGTTCGTGCCCTGGACTGGGAAGATCCCACATGCCACAGAGCGGCTGGGCCCGTGAGCCATGGCCACTGAGCCTGCGCGTCCGGAGCCTGTGCTCCACAATGGGAGAGGCCACAACAGTGAGAGGCCCGCATAACGCAAAAAAAAAAAAAAAAAAGTATGTGATGCAGCAAAAGAAGTTCTAAGAGGGAAGTTTATAGCATACAATCATACCTCAAGAAACAAGAAATATCTCAAATAAACAACCTAAACTTACACCTAAAGCAATTAGGGAAAGAGGAACAAAAAAAGCCCCAAGTTAGCAGAAGGAAAGAAATCATAAAGACCAGATCATAAATAAATGAAGAAGAAATGAAGGAAAAGATAGAAAAGATAAATAAAACTAAAAGCTGGTTCCTTGAAAAGATAAACAAAATTGATAAACCATTAGCCAGACTCATCAAGAAAAAATGGGAGAAGACTCAAATCAACAGAATTAGAAATGAAAAAGGAGAAGTAAAAACTGACAGTGCAGAAATACAAAGGATCATGAGAGAGTACTACAAGCAACTGTATGCCAAAAAAATGGACAACCTGGAATAAATGGACAAATTCTTAGAAAAGCACAACCTTCCAAGACTGAACCAGGAGAAAATGGAAAATATAAACAGACCAATCACAAGCACTGAAATTGAAACTGTGATTTAAATTTTCCAACAAACAAAAGCGTAGCACCAGATGGCTTCACAGGCGAATTCTGTCAAACATTTAGAGAATAGCTAACACCCATCCTTCTCAAACTCTTCCAAAATATAGCAGAGGGAGGAACACTCCTGAACTCATTCTACTAGGCCACCATCACTCTGATACCAAAAGCAGACAAAGATGTCACAAAAAAAGAAAACTACAGGCCAATATCACTGAGGAAAATGGATGCAAAAATCCTCAACAAAATACTAGCAAAAAGAATGCAACAGCACATTAAAAGGCTCATACACAATTATCAAGTGGTGTTTATCCCAGGAATTTCAAGGATTCTTCAATATACACAAATCAGTCAATGTGATACACCATATTAACTAAATGAAGGAGAAAAACCATATGATCATCTCAATAGATGCAGAAAAAACTTTTGATAAAATTCAACACCCATTTATGATAAAAACCCTGCAGAAAGTAGGCATAGAGGGAACTTACCTCAACATAATAAAGGCCAAATATGACAAACCCAAGGCAACATCGTTCTTAATGGTGAAAAACTGAAAGCATTTCCACTAAGATCAGGAACAAGACAAGGTTGCCCACTCTCACCACTCTTATTCAACATAGTTTTGGAAGTTTAGCCACAGCAATCAGAGAAGTAAAGGAAATAAAAGGAATCCAAATCAGAAAAGAAGAAGTAAAGCTGTCACTGTTTGCAGATGACATGATACTATACATAGAGAATCCTTATATGCTAGCAGAAAACTACTAGATCTAATCAATGAATTTGTTAAAGTAGCAGGACACAAAATTAAGGCACAGAAACCTCTTGCATTCCTATACACTAATGATGAAAAATCTGTAAGAGAAATTAAGGAAACACTCCTATTTACCATTGCAAGAAAAAGAGTAAAATACCTAGGAATAAACCTACCTAAGGAGAAAAAGACCTGTATGCAGAAAACTATAAGACACTGATGAAAGAAATTAAAGATGATAAAAACAGATGGAGAGATATACCATGTTCTTGGATTGGAAGAATCAACATTGTGAAAACGACTATACTACCCAAAGCAATCTACAGATTCAATGCAATCCCTGTCAAACTACCAATGGCATTTTTCACAGAACTAGAACAAAAAATTTTACAATTTGTATGGAAACACAAAAGACCCTGAATAGCCAAAGCAATCTTGAGAAACAAAAACGGAGCAGGAGGAATCAGGCTCCCTGACTTCAGACTATACTACAAAGCTACAGTAATCAAGACAGTATGGTACTGGCACAGAAAACAGAAATAGAGATCAATGGAACAGGATAGAAAGCCCAGAGATAAACCCACACACATATGATCACCTTATTTTTGATAAAGGAGCCAAGAATATACAATGGAGAAAAGACAGCCACTTCAATAAGTGGTGCTGAGAAAACTGGACAGCTACATGTAAAAGAATGAAATTAGAACACTCCTAACACCATACACAAAAATAAACTCAGAATAGATTAAGACCTAAATGTAAGGCCATACACTATAAAACTCTTAAAGGAAAAACACAGGCAGAACACTCCATGACATAAATCACAGCAAGATCCCTTTTGACTCACCTCCTAGAGAAATGCAAATAGAAACAAATAAACAAATAGGACCTAATGAAAATTAAAAGCGTTTGCATAGCAAAGGAAACTATAAACAAGACAAAAAGACAACCCTCAGAATGGGAGAAAATATTTGCAAATGAAGCAACTCACAAAGGATTAATCTCCAAAATTCACAAGCAGCTCACGTAGCACAATATAAAAAAAACAAAAAACCCAATCCAAAAATGGGCAGAAGATCTAAATAGACATTTCTCCAAAGAAGATATACAGATTGTCAATAAACACATGAAAGGATGCTCAACATCACTTATCATTAGAGAAATGCAAATCAAAACTACAATGAGGTATCACCTCACACCAGTCAGAATGGCCATCATCAAAAACTCTACTAACAATAAATGCTGGGGAGGGTTTAGAGAAAAGGGAATCCTCTTGCACTGTTGGTGGGAATGTAAATTGATACAGCCACTATGGAGAACAGTATGGAGTTTCCTTAAAAAACTAAAAATAGAACTACCATATGACCCAGCAATCCCACTACTGGGCATATACCCTGAGAAAACCATAATTCAAAAATAGTCATGTACCAAAATGTTCATTGCACCTCTATTTACAACAGCCAGGAGATGGAAGCAACCTAAGTGTCCATCGACAGATGAATGGATAAAGAAGTTGTGGCACATATATATAATGGAATATTACTCAGCCATAAAAAGAAACGAAATTGCATTATTTGTAGTGAGGTGGATGGACCTAGAGTCTGTCCTACAGAGTGAAGTAAGTCAGAAAGAGAAAAACAAATTCCATATGCTAACACATATATATGGAATCTAAGAAAAAAAAATGGTCATGAGGAACCCAGGGGCAGGATGGGAATAAAGACACAGACCTACTAGAGAATGGAGTTTAGGACATGGGGAGGGGGAAGGGTGTGATGGGACAAAAGTGAGAGAGTGCCATGGACATATATACACTATCAAATGTAAAATCAATAGCTAGTGGGGAAAGCTGCATAGCACAGGGAGATCCACTCGGTGCTCTGTGACCACCTAGAGGGGTGGGATAGGGAGGGTGGGAGGGAGATAGATGCAAGAGGGAAGAGGTATGGGGATATATGTATATGTATAGCTGATTCACTTTGTTATAAAGCAGAAACTAACGCACCACTGTAAAGCAATTATACTGCAATAAAGATGTTAAATAAAAGATATTAATAGGATACAAAATTAAAAGCCTTTGTTCCACTAGTAGACGGGCAATTCAAAGCTACTTACTTTGAAGAATAGATTCTTGTTGATATTTTAAAATGTAAAATATTTTAGAATTGATGGGTTCATATGAAATACTGTTAATGCTTTAGCTTTATTTACATAGGACATTTCAAAATTTTAAATAAAACTTAACTTCTGGCTCTAGATCAATCATTCTAATATCAAGTTAATTAATAGGATGGATGTCCAAATTTATAAAGCCTTTTTGGAATGCTGGTATGGACTGAATGTTTGTGTCCCTCCACAATTCATATGCTGAAACCCTAATCTACAGTGTGATGGTATTTGGAGACGGAGCCTTTGAGAGGCAGTTGTGTCATAAGGGTGGAGCCCTCACGATGGGTTTAGTGTCCTTATGAGGAACGTATTCTCTCTCTCTCCCTCTCTCCCTCCTGTGTGAAAACACAGCAAGATGTCTATCTGCAAACCAGGAATAGGGACTTCACTAGGAATAGAATTGGCCGGCACCTTGGGCACCTTGATCTTGAACTTCTCAGATTCCAAAACCGTGAGAAATAAATTTCTATTGTTTAACCACACAGTTTAATGTACTTTTGTTATAGTAGCCCACATTGACTAAGACAGAAGCTAATGTGTTTTGATCTACCAAGTGACAAGTGTTGTAGCAAATGCCATCTTACTATAAAAACAGCATGCATGACTTTGAAATAATGTAATTTATATTTATAGTACAGAGAAATAATGTACATATATAAACATAGTATCTTAACAGAGAGTCTTATATACACAAACCGTACCATGCATGGGAGAATGTACCAGTTGCTGTGGCTTCCAGAAAACCCCCCACAAAATACCATCAGGAAATGGGTATAGAATTCCACAGTCAATTAATTGAAAATTGCAACTTTAGCCATAAAGATCTATAAAGGTTAATGCAATAGGTAAGGTTATTATCCAAACACTACTGTAACTAAGTTTCATTTTCAGTTATAAAGTATAGTCTATCCCCTACTTTTACCAAAATGCTAAAGCAACTGATAAATATTTGCATTCATGGTTATAACTCATTAAATGAAAAGAAAATATTCAAAAGTAGTTGTAGTAGATTTCCTTCTATTGGAATTCCTTTGAGGAGTATTAAGTGAAGCGAAACTTTTCTTAATACACATCTTGCTGCATTTTAGCACTTAGTCTGCTTTAAGTTACAGAGCATTAAAAAAATAAGTTTACTGCACTTAATCTTAAAATATATTTACAATTACATATGTTACTGCTTATATGATACAGGTCAAAGATTTACAATGCTTTACCAGCTCTGATTCACAACTGGATTATGCAGAAACTATCTTCTATTTGTTTACCAAAATGCCACATTTTAATCAAAGGTCATGGAAGAAGAAAACTTCTCATTCCAAATCAAACATCTATGAAAAGTCTGCCTGAATCATGACTACTATATAATGGGAAATTCAAGAGCAGATGATTCTTATAATTACATATTTTCCAGCCCTATGCAAACTCACTCTCTCTGAAATGTCAACCAATGCTACAGGGCAAAAATGAAGTAGAAGAGGAAAACTGAGTAATTTAAAATAAAAATCATTTTGGTGCATTAGAGCCAACTCAGAAATAACTACCACTTCTATGAATAAAGCTGCAAAACCTCATATTTAAAAAAATGGCTTTCTTCATAATGAGCCAAAATTTATAAATCATGTAGTCAATTTTGTTTATGAATACTGAGTCCTTTTTTATCTGAAGGTGACAGAAAATTACTGGAAAATAAATATCCCATATGTGAGCATATCTTTAGAAATTAAAAATGCATCTAGAAAATCGTTCATTAAAATGGACTGCATGGCTTTAAAATGTCATTTAGAGAGTTTAGATTTTTATGGAACACATTGTCTCACAGATTTTATTCTTCAGCTCTACAAATGAAATAATAGGAGAGACAAAAGATTAGTACACAAGGAAGTATTATTATCAATGTCAAAACCACATTTAGGTTCAATGCTCCTCTCCTGTTTGTAACACTCGATTTGATTAAATGGCACTTCAGATTATGACCACAGAACTGCACAGTCTATTAAATTCAGCTTATAGGTGATGAGAAAAAATGATAGAGTCCCGATAATGCGTAAACTTTTAACCAAAATTTCCATGTATGTTTTACCATACCATTGACTTCTCTTACTAAAAACAAAACAGGTATTACATATTTTAAGAAATAAAATCTTAAATACTTAAGGATGATACCTTAAAGTTACTATAGAGTATCTAGGAATTATTGCCAACACAGTCCCTACGGAATGGACTATTACAGTGCACTTCAACCTAAGTAGACTGAGAACTGCATTTACTGGAGTCTACCTAAATTATCCACCTGTTAAAATGTGTGTTCCTAGCATTGATTAAGCAGTAGGGCTGCACTCTTATGACATATAAACACAAAAGCACATAGATTTGACTTGACCAAAATATATCTTCAAATGGCAGTGTTCTGTTTATCTGTGTACCACCAAGTACATACTTATCAAAATGTGTATCCAAAACCCTGTCAGATGAAGTCTTTGAACTGCTGACAATTTTGCTCTCTAATAGGTACATTGTACAAATTTGAATGACTTTCACCAGTCTTGCAAATGTAGGTATAACATACTTTCTGTATGAATTATAGGAACCAACTGGAAGAAAGGATGATCACTTTCACCTAACACCATTTTGAGTAGGTACTATATATATATATGTAACACATGATTTTTAGTGATGAACAAACTTATCAAGTAATCAATAAAATATGATATTATCTTTAAGGTAAATAAAATACCTCATGACTGGCCTGACATATTAGTAGCGAATTTTCCTTTCATAACTGAATTTGGGCTTTATATTCTACTGTTCATATTTTAAAGGTTTGGATTCAGAATGTCAAGAACATTAAGCAAAAAGTTGAGAAGTCTCAGCATATATTCTAAGTCCTCTTACTAAGTCCTCTTAGATCATCGTCATTATGTTAACACTCAGGGCTGAAATAGTAAGGTATTCCCTCTTAAAACTGGAACTTATCTCTGTGAATACTGTATGTAAAGATCAGGATAATGCTATGTGTCTTTGTAAAACATGTCATGTCACAGATCAAGTTACAAACTGTTCTTTAAGTATAAATACCAACCTTATTTTTAAAATAATTAAAACATTTGATTAGTACTAATCAAACTGAATTATTTAAGAAAGCTATAGTAAATGAACTATGATTTAAAGCAAAACTTTTAAGTGGCTAATTTTTACCATTTTAATTGTGACTATTGCCATTTTTTTTAACCCCTAGGTGCATTTGGATTTGAATTTTTCTTTGAATATGTCTGCTACAATTTATTCAATACTACAATAAAGCTAGACTGAGTTTAGAATTTTCTGAAAGAAGAGCCTACACCATTTATTTAATGACAGGTCAATTAAAAATGATTAACATTTTTATTTGCAACTTAATTGAACACATTCTGTGTCTTAAAAAATATATTTCATAGATTAAATGAATGAAAGAATGGGGTTTTCATGCTTTCATACACAAATGTTTTGTTTATATTCATTAGAGATCAAACAAAAACTATTAGGTTAACCACTGAATATCTCAGAAAGCTTCTTGCTCATTTTCAGTAAATTTAAATCTATACATAGATATAAATCTAAATAAGATTTTTTTCTTCACCTTAACAGTGTTCTCTTTTCATTCTGTTCTTGTGGTCATATAATGTAAATATTTTCCAACCCTGTTGCCATAGCTTCATGAAATAATAGCAGGATTCTTCCCTTGCAAGCCTTCTCATCAGCTACCACTAATTAATTTAACCATGACAAATAACAGTGGGATTTGTTTATATTAATAATGTTTATTTCCAAATAGTTGATAGTTTCCTCATCTGTCTTCAATACCCATGACCCACAGGGCCTATTCACAAGCCCTTCCATAGCTTTGGACATGTTTCTCCACTGGCCTCTGGCTGAATTTGTTCTATGGCTTGAAATATCAACACTAAAAACCAAAGAGGATCATATTTAGCACCACACATTTTAAACGAATCTTTCTCAAAGTGTAGTTCATGGACCATAGGCATCAGAATCACCCAGATTAGTGTTAGAATGCAGATGCCTTGGATTCATGACAAAATAATAAGTCATATTCTCTGAAAGTGGAATGAAGAAAACAAATTTAACAAAACCCATTGTTTAGACCTCTAAACTACAACTTAATATGTAGCTGTTCCCAAATATATTTAAACACTGAATCGCTTTTCCCAAAAACTATTGATCAAAGAATAAATCTTAAGAAATTACGGATGAGACTATCATTGCCTCTAGAATATATCTGAATCTCTTATGTCCCTTTGCCTGCCTATGGTAGAGCCACAATCAGTACTTGTTGAGCTGAACTGAGCCAAACCAAGGAAGGAAGAACCGATTTATGAGTCCACTAGAGTCTACTCCCATGACTTTTAAGCATTTTAACCATTCTTTTTTCATTTTACTTTCTCAGTAATTGTCTATGGAAAAATGGATACCTTGAATTCATATTTCTACTTATAATGTGAAAATGTTATTTAGATGATATATCACATAAATATTTGCAAACAAGTTTAACAACTGCTGCCTGAGAGGATAGAGATTTATAGGAGGCTGGCATCATTAAGAAGGTAAAGAGACATACTTTTCAGTGTATATCCTTCAGCACGTTATGAATTCTGTCATAGGCATGTCACGTTATTTCAATATGGAGCCAAATGTGTAAAACTTATTTCATGATCACGGAAGATACAATTCTTTGAAATGTAAGTATATTTTCATCTCGATTTTATTTTAGTCTATCATTTTCCACAATAAATCTTAAACCTAAAAAATTCAACCTTTCTGTATACTAGCCATATACACTTCATAAATTCTGTAGATCTTATAAAGTTTTAGTTTCTTTCTTTACAAAAGGGGGATAAAATGAAGCAGAAAAGTTAAGCAACTTCTACAAAGTCACAAAAGGAGTAAGAGCCAAATCATTCAACCACTTTTAATCCTTAGAACATCCCTGAGAGGAAAGAAAGGAAAATAAAATTATTTAAATTTTACAGGAAATTGAGTTAATAGCTGAGTTGTGACTTGCTCTATGTTTTTAACAACTCTTTTCAATATTTCACACTGCCTTCTTAATCTTCTTTTGCTGTCTCTGGCACCTTCCAAAAACATCAAATTTGCCAAAAAAGATAATGTTAATTAAATGAGAATATTATGCTTTAATCTCAACATTACATTTCCCTAACAGGTGAATTGGGTCTAAGAGATGGAATAAATTAAGGTCTATATGATAAATTCAGGAAACTTGTTCCTGGATTATTAATCCATACCATATCAAAGTAGATATAATTTTGGTTTTATGTCTATACTTTTCAATTTATAATAAATGCATACACATTTAAGGAAAACAAAAATGTCACAATTCTGAAAACCAAGTTGTCTTCCAGTCTCCATATTGTCACACTCCCAGTTGTCTAGGCTGCCACACACTGCTACTTTCTAAACCTGTTATAAACATTTTTTTAAATCTAGAGTTAAATATTATTTTCCAAAACCCAAATAATCCTAAGTCCCATCTTTTGGTGAAGGCTGCCTCTCTGTGGCAGAATGCAATGTGTCATGTTTTCAGAGGGACAATTTACTTTCTCACTTTTTTTTAACTGGTAGAAAAGATCCACATGATGTTTTAAAATACATAGATTTAAACACAGTGTTTTCATCACTCTTTCAGGATATTTTTGGCCCCATGTTTGGAAAGGGCTTTGGACCCCCAGGAATCACCTCGCTCACATGAGAAAGAGTATGTAACAAGAGGTGAAAACAGTATTTATGCAAGTAACAAAAATCAAGTAAAATAGAATTGCTCAAATAGAATGGTCACGTCTCCTGTCTTTTTTGAAAGCTGAAGTCATTTTTCACTCTCCTCTGAGTGACTCTGCTGGTCAGAAGGACACTTATTAATAGATATTGTACCTGCCAGAAAGCAGCTGTTGTCTTAATTTCCTGAAGAAATTACTTTAAAGTAAATACTAAGTGTGCCACAAGATAATGCCTCCTATTCACTTAAAGAGAGATGATAGAGGAACATATCCTATTCAAATACTGAAAGCAAACATCAACTGGATATGTTTTAAAAAATATATTGAGTTAATCTTTCTTTCTCTACTAGTGACCTTTGTTAGTTGAAATGAAGTAGGCTCAGAAGACCTTATTATAAAACATATTTAGGAAGGCAGACATATTTAGGAAGGACATATGTTCTAATAATAACATTTTTTAAGATTTGATACTTTTGACCACATGATAACTGAAAGATTAACATTTGCACATTTTAACTAAAAGGAACAAAATCTCTATCGTAAGCATGTGACTTGTTATATCTCAAAAGTAAATGATTTATTTAATTAAGCAATATAGTCACAAAAATGACATTTACCTTCTCTAAAACAGAACATGCTAACTAATCAGTGAAAACAGTAAAAACTAATTAGGAGAAGATACACAGAGGGTCACAGTAAACATTTCAGTAACCAATATCAAGCTGCTTTGTTGTTTTTGTTTGAAGCATAAGTATATCAAAAAACATCACTCAGAAAACTGTGCAGATTCTTTTTTAAACAATGATTTTAATACAGGTCAAAACCTTTGACATGAAGTAAATGAATGAAAACACCAAAGAAAGTTACCTGCAAAAATTTCTGATCAAGAAAATTATTACAAATACTGATTGCTAATGCTAATTATTGCAATGTTGCCTTCCCCTCTTTTTTTTTGTTTAACAATGTCTGGGGGCCGGGGAAGAAACATGTTTTGTCTCTGCTTCAACAAATACTGAAATCTATTTATATGCAAATAAGCTATCCATTATTAGTATGAGAAGAGACTTGTGCATAAAGGGAGAAATAAATTATCACTAGAAGCCATTAATGAAATCTATTTCAAAACATAACATTTTACAAGAGCTCTCACCCATGTAATATTTGTTTAAGGCTTGAGGGGAAATGGTGAGTTCTACACTTAGATGAAACCCAATACTACGTTATTTCTCATGCCAATTTGTTTTGTAAAATGCATTTATCCTCTCCTTAGAAATGACTTGATAATTGTAACTCCAATGAGTTTCTTTAGAGAACCTTATCATTGAAGTCAGGGTCCTATGTGTTTGTCACACAACTGTCAGACTTTTTAGGGTAGTCTATTTTTGTTGTTACAGTAACTGTTATTCCCTGAGATTTAAAAACATTAACATTCATTTTTATACTCTAATAGTAGTAACGTAAAAATAAATGAGCTTTAAGAAGAAGGAATATGAGTCTTTCTGGAATCAGTTGAACTTCTATGGAGAAGACTAAAATAAAAAATAATAGAGACTATAAAATAATTTCACATGCTTTGACGATTTTCTCTTTGGGTTTCTTGTTTTGTTCTTCTTGAGCTCATAAATTCCTTGTTTAGCCCATACTTGCATCTCTGTCAGTTTTAAACATTGCAGATACATTCTTCCCTCTGTCATCTACTTAACTTTGCCAAGGGTGCCCAATGTTGAACTGAAATACTTAGGTTTTGATATATTCATGCTTATACCATTCTTTGCCTTATGGTTCCACTTTTGAAGTTTTTAAGAAGTCTTTCTCCACTTTTTAGGTTGCAATGGTATTCCCAGTATTTTCTTCTACTAACTTTGTAGTTTTACCTTTACTTGTCTTTAATTCATCTGGATTCCATCATTGTATGTGATATTTGGTAAAGACCTAATCTGATTTTTCTTTAGTTATTGTGTCCGTTTCCTCAGTGGGCCCTACTAAATTTTTCCTTTATCCATTGATTTGTGGTGCCAACTTTATAAGAAATTGTCTTCATATATGCATACATCTATCTCTGAGCTTTTTTCTTTGCTTCCTTATTCATTATCTTATTTTTTTGCCAAAACCACATTTTTATTAATACAGTTCTGCAATGCATCTTAATAAATGATATGGAAATTTCTCCCCTTTCTTTACTCTTCTTTTTAAAAATTATTCATGTACCTTTATTTTTTACATACATTTTAGTGTGTTTATCAATTTCTTCAAAAAGTCCAACTGGACTTTACATTTATAAATTAAAGTGGGGTTACATTTATAAATTAAAACAGGGGAAATTAATATATTCATTATATAAAGTCATCCCATTCAAGAGCCTAGAATTAGCTCTTCATTTATTCAGACCATTATCTCTGTCCATTATTAGAATTTTCAAATTCTATTTATGGAAAACTTTGGCCTTAGTTAATTCCTAGGAAATTTATTCCTTTTAGGAGTTATATTTAGCCTTTCATACATGATCACTGCTGGTATAGAGAAATGTTATTCATTGTTAGGTCATTCTTATATTTAGCAAGTGTACTTAATTTTATAAGTTCTAGCAGTTTTTGGATTTTTAGAAATTGTTTTGCAATGATGCTATAATCTGAAACTAAAGATAGTTTTATCTCTTTTCTTTCAATCCTTCCATTTCTTCTGTGTTCTTAGGTATTCTCTCCTTAGGTAATAGTGTGAACTACCTATTTTGTTAAGAAGGTATGGTAATAGTGGATATCCCTGTCTTCCTGCCTTTATGAATAATATTTAGTGTAAGTTTCAGATTTATAACCTTTATCATGTTAAGGAACTTAGTTGTATTGACAGTTTTCTGAGTTTTTGTTTTTTTTAAACACAAATAGGTAAATTTAATTAAGATCTTGTTTCTGCAGCTCTTTATTAAAGTACTTTTTAAACAGTATGGTAAAGAAAACTGAAAACACCTTGGAATGCACTGCTACCAAAATTCCTCTTATCTCTCTTCCTGTTGATTTATCTTTGCTCTTAGATACTAAGAAGTTTAACATGCAATGTTCTTCTGCCCATCATCCTTTACAATTCTTCATGCTGGCATTTCATACAAAAGAGCATATGAAAGTAGGATGAGGTAGTAGAGTAGAAAGGAAGTTGGCTGGTCTACTTGTTTATTCTAAAGCAAAGCTCACTACTCAACATATCCCCTGCCTCTGCCAAACAAGACAGAGTGGTGAATCAGAACTGTAAAAACAGAGAAAAAGAGAATAATACCTTTTGTACTGGTGTACCCAAAGAGCATTGAAATAGACAGATAATCTGTTTTTAAGTAGATGAACAGACACCAAAGATCACCTGGCATATGTGAAGAGCTAGCAGCATGAAAGACAAAGACCAAAATAAATAAAAATCTGATTCTAGAGGAAAACTAGATTGTTTAGGAAAAATAGAACTTTAAAAAGTTAAATAAATAATATGCTAAAATACATTTACAATAATACTGCATCTATAAAACAAAGAACAATCAGAGAGTAAGAATGTATTCTAAGAGCACAGAACTGTTGGTATAGAAAATTCAATGAGACAAAAATAGCTAAAGAAAAAAATCCTTGCTTAATATAGAGCAAAAGGACAAAAGAAGAGAAAGAGAATATGATAGAAAGGTAAAGACATATTTTTTGAAAAACCATCCTGTAGGTCCAAAATCCAGAGTTTCCAGAGGAGACAATTTTTAAAATGCTGAGGGGAAATTATGGAATAAATTCTTTTTAACTTTATTTTTTTTAATTGGAGTACAGTTGATTTACAATGTTGTGTTAGTTTCAGGTGTACAGCAAAGTGAATAAGTTATACATATACATATATCCACTTTTTTTTTTTTGGTTATTTTCCCATATAGGCCATTAGAGAGTGTTGAGTAGAGTTCCCTGTGCTATACGACAGGTTATTGTTAGTTATCTATTTTATATATAGTAGTGTGTATATGTCAATCCCAATCTCCCAATTTATCCCTCCCCCCCCTTATCCCCTGGTAACCATAAGTTTGTTTTCTACATCCATGACTCTACTTCTGTTTTGTAAATAAGTTCATTTGTACCCCCTTTTTTTTAGATTCCACATATAAGCGATATCATATATTTGTCTATCTGCATCTGACTTCACTCAGTGTGACAATCTCTAGATCCATCCATGTTGCTGCAAATGACATTATTTTGTTCTTTTTTATGGCTGAGTAATATTCCACTGTATACATGTAACACATCTTCTTTATCCATTCCTTTGTTGATGGACATTTAGGTTGCTTCCATGTCCTGGCTATTGTAAATAGTGCTGCAAGGAACACTGGGGTGGACGTATATTTTCAAATTATAGTTTTCTTTGGATATATGCCCAAGAGTAGGATTGCTGGATCATATGGTAGCTCTATTTTTATTTTTTTAAGGAACCTCCATACTGTTCTCCATAGTGGCCGTACCAATTTACATTCCCACCAACAGTGTAGGAGGGGGTTCCCTTTTTTCCACACCCTCTCAAGCATTTATTGTTTGTAGATTTTTTGATGTATGGAATAAATTTCTGGAAAAGGACAGAATTCTTCAAATGTAAAAGGACTCTAAAAAACATAAAGGGCCTGCGTAAAAATTGATAAAGATACTCAACAACAGATACATCATTGTGAAATTGTAGAATAGTGAGGATAAAAAGAAAATCCTAAATGTTTCCACAGCAAGGAAGACAAGTCACCTACAAAGGAAAAAACATTCAAAATGCCACGTGACTATATTTGCATCAGTAAAACTGGATATTAGAAGATGATGGAGCAAAAAAAGACAATGTAAGAGAAAAGTAAAGACACTCTGAAATATAAAGTCCTGCCACCACTTCCATAAAATAATAGGCCAGAGCTAATATACATCAGTCCTAGAGGAAAACCAATGCAAAAAAAAAAAAAAAAAGAGGTGATCAACAGAGCTCCCAGAAAGAGGTCTCCAGGTTAAAAAAAAAAAAAAAGTGTGATGGACACTTTGGATAAAATAATAGCCAACTCAAGAAAAAAGAAAGATAATTTGTATGATTTCACTTACATAAGGTACCTAGAGTAGACAAATAAATAGAGACAGAAAGTAGAACTGTGGTTGCCAGGGGCTAGGGGAGATAGTATTTAATGGGTAGAGTTTCAAGTTTTGCAAGATGAAAGGAATTCTATGGATGGATGGTGGTGATGATAGCACAATAATGTAAATACCACTGAACTGTACACTTAAAATGCTTAAAACGGTAAATTTTTGGTTATATGTATTTTACCACAATTTTTTTAAAAAGATAACTTAAAGTTCCAGATAACTATAAAGACAGTTATGGTCTAAATATGAAACTAATCAAAATGTGGCAAAATTTAAGCAACTAATGGAATGTAGAAGAGAAAATCTTATGTGATTTCTAACAAGATAACAAGAATATTCTACTTTCAGAAGCCTAAAGATCATGGCATTGGAGCCACAGAAAGAAGCCATCTTTACATTCTACTTGCTTCAACACTGAGTAATTTTAAAAAGTTTGCCCCTGGTAACATGAAAGAATGAGGAGGCAAGATTCTATTGCTTTTCTCTAGGCTCTTCTATACAATTTGGTTTGTTATCATGTACATGTATTACACACACACACACACACACACACACACACACAGACACATATACACACACCTCTGTGGCTTCTGTTTCTAAAATTATATGTTCTGCAGAGATAGAAACAGAATTTTGAAAAGAAAGGAATTGTGCTTCAGGTTGAAATATCTGAGTCTTTAAATGTATGTGAAATTGACAAAGTCATCAGAAGAAATAGGTAAAAATTATCTATACTTGGTTTCTACAGTAAAATATCATTAAAAAGGTAAAATTGTGTAAATAAATCTATTAGGCATGTACTGCGTAGTATATATATTTATATATTAATGATATATCCATCTCATGGTTCCAAATTAGTTTTACATTTATCTTTATAAATATTCATGTTCTTTAACAAATCATTTTGAAATTTAAATAAAATGTCTTTTATGTGAGTGTGATTGTCTATAACGAATTTTCCAGCATGGGTTTTGTTGTGTTTTGGTGAAAAGGTGATATGTTTCTAAATGAATAGTCTAAAGTTGGGCAAAGATGACAATGTCTACTTTGTCTTTTATCAGACATTCCAAAAACTGAAACTTGCTGTTCTAAAGCATTGAAGCAATATTCCCTCAGGTTTTTTTTTTTTCTGCAGAATTCAAATTTTCACAGAGTGTTAGTTGATGTGACATATATAAAGTGTTCTCCAGTCAAATAAATTTGAGGAAAGTTGGATTAAACAAGGTTCAAACAGGTTTCTTTACTGCAGGTCATGGCAGGGTCTGTGATATTCTAATCCACACATAACAAAGGATCAATATGTGCATTTCCCATCACATGTTTCATCACAGACTCCCTATTGTCCCACAGTCTTCTCATCGAGTTAATGTTTATGGAACATATTTTGGAAAATTTTAATTTCCAGGATAGCCAACTTAGTTCCCCAATTTCTAGTGTCGTTTTCAATGTACTAATTCTGAAATTATAATTTAAATCTTAGCTATGGTGCTGGTTAAAAAGCATAAATGATAGCAGAGGCAAAATTACAATAAATATATTTTCCACTGACTTTAAAAAATTCAAAGTAAATTATAGTCAAATAGTTCACTTTAAAAAGCCATTTACATCATCTTTGGTTTGGGATGTTATGGAACTGTCCTCCTCATTTTGCATAATCAGTCACCTTTAGCAATGCATGTTATTATCTAATAGACAATAGCTTTGCCAGCTTCAGCATGTAGTATCTTGAGATAACCATAAAGCATGAACCAAAGAATTACATCAACAGTGAATGGTATTCTCTATAATTGGCCACAGCTGCAAGAAACTTATTCATTTATATTCTGTTCAACCTCTCTATCCTCTAATTAAAAAAAAAAATCTTAGAAGCACAGTGGTTATAGTCTGTCTGAAACTTGTACAACAGAATTATTACACAGCACAGTAAAAGCAAACATGGGTAATCAGAGAAATGAGATACTTTAAGGCCAAGAAGTTTATTTATTTATATAAAAATATTGGTTTAAAAAGAGCCTTCCATTCCATTGATGACATTTTTACTTTTATTAGTATTTTTAAAAGTTCATAGGAGGCAAAATAAGTCACCTAACTAGGTGGAAATTGTTTGGTTTTAGGTTAAAGAAATTTATATGTAGAAGTATTTTCCAAGTTGTTATTATCCTGACAAAGTATTTACTTCCTCTCCTATATGGCCAGTAATTTGTTCATGATACAGAGCAAATTTCTGGATCTAATATTGCTGAAAGGCTTAACTCACCCAGGAAACAGAGTCACTTTAAAATCTGAGCACACCTGTTAAAACAGCTGCCCAGAGCTGAGAAAAAAAGTTGATGAACTAAAAGCTCAGTTGAAATCATGCAAACTGTTTGACCAAACTGAACAAACCACTCAGCAGACCCTCTGGAAAGGCTCAGCAGTGTTAGACTTCAGAAAATATCATTCAAAATACAAACAAGCAAAGAAAAAATACTTCATCCCTAGAAATATCTTCTGGAGAACTTTTTATCAAGAAATCTGTATGTGTTTGTGTGTGTGTGTGTGCGTGCGTGCATCCGTGTGTGTGTGTGTGTGTGTATGTGTGCGTGTGAGACAGTGAAAGAGATACAGAGACAGAGAAAGAATTTGGGGAATAATGAAAAAAAGAGAAAATACTGCATAACTTTAGATCCTAAAATCCTCATCTCATTTCTGGGACTTGTGACATTAGCTAATTTCTGGAAAGCAAGCACCTGTTACCAAGACTCAGAGGAAACTATGATGGACACTGGTAGACTATGGGGAAGAATATATGATTTTTGCTATCTTTCAGAATTGGAGAATAGAATATAACTTGTGTCACCATAGTTCCTTTTATTTTGACGAAGCTACCTGAATGGGTGATCTAGTTGGAACTTGAGAATTAGATTAATTTTGTCGGTCATTATTGAAATAGAAATGTGAATTATTTAAATTATAAATCAATTATTGATTGAATTCATTACTGAATTAGAAACATATTAGATATTTTCTGTGTGAGAATGCTGTGCCTCTGCAGACTGGCTTTTTGGGGAGGAGTTCTTTCTTCTCCTGTACAATCAGGGGTTTGCAACACTGAACAAGGTGGATGAGGTGGACTAGAAATAGCCCACAGATGGAAGACTCAAAACCAGGGTGCCTCCAACATCTTAAACCCTTCTAAGAAGCATCACAGAGAAGGAATTTAGGTAAAAGGTCACAAGAAAAATAGCTAAAGAAACCAGACAACACTGATAAAATTTATCACAAGTATCTAGAAACACAGTCTTCATAAAGCCAAGTCATTTTAAAGTAGCTTTTGTTTCAGGCATGGATTGAAAGAGAGGTAGTAAGGAAAGCTACCCTATTTAAAAAAAAGAAATTGTTGTGCTGTGTTTCTTTTTAAGGTATGCAATCCAGAGTAGCAAGAGCTAAGAACTACATTTTGGCTGCACTATGAACAATAGTCATTTTTTAGATTGATGTTGCCAAAAAGGTTGGTTTATTATCCTCCACAACAAGTATCATGCATTTGTACAGAGCGGTTGCTTTTAAATACTATCAGAGCAAACAAAGGGGTGAGATCAGATTAAGTACACTCAATTCCAAGCTTTGGAAAAATGTTTAAATCTTGACCATTGTCTCATTTGCATTGACTTCCTCTTATTACACAACCAAAGAAATCTAAATTTTAAATCATTATTCTGGAAGACTATGATAAACCAAAGGTGATCATTCTTTTCCAAATTACTCAGAGCTTGAATAACCTATTAATAGTTGATCTCTCATTTTAAATTCCGGAGGGCTAATCTGTAGAAACTCAAGTTAAGGAAGATTCTCATATCTTATATCTTCTGCTCAATAAGGTGTTAATTCATTTAGCATTTTGGTGCACAGGGGATACAGAGAAGAAAAATAATCAAGTTCTACCGCAAGGAAATTCCAGTACAGTGCAAAGGGAAATAGGACAAATGCACAAATGTCTATATTATAAGGAAGAATAAGATTCGTATCATTAATTCTATGAGGCTCTAAAAGAGTGAGAGATTTCATCTGGTTGGCAGGATCAGAAAAGGCTTCATAAAAGGAGACATTTGAGATAGGTCTAGAAAATGACCAGGATTTTGTTAAACAGGTACGAACTATTCCTAGGTGAAAGAAACAGCATAAATAAAATCTTTACACAGCAAAGCATACGGCATGATTTGGGAATTGAATAGTGTAATTTTATTAGATGATACAGTAGAGAACAGAATAAAAGGAGGGATGAAGGATAGAGAAAATATGATTAGAATTGAAAGTTTGGGTCATAATATATAAGTTGAAACCTTTGCACTTATATAATAGTCAATAGTAAGGCATGAAATGTTGGTGAGCTTGGGAATGATATGACCAGAACTGTGTTCTAGGAGACCCTTGAATTACTCATCTTTCCACATATATTGAAAAAATAAAAACGGCTTCTGAGATGATGGTATTTTTTTCCCTCGTTCTGTCACATTATTTCCTATAGAGTAAATCTGACAATTTACCCATGCTACTAAGAATATGTAATACGTACTATTCTGAGAAATGTAGAATATGTGGTGACAAGAATAAGTCCCTAGATAAATTATTGTATGACCTTATCTTAATATCAAATGACTCTTTAATTGTTGGAGGTGAGGGATAGAAAAGAGAAGAGGAATAATAGTATCCCCTTATTTGTGTATATTAAATTTCAAAAATATTGCTCTAATTTTATTTAAGTTTACCAAAGTCATTCAGTTTTTGTATTAACAGTGGTTTTGTGGGTTTGAGCTGATTATTACTATATTCAGAAAATTAAATTAAATTGAATAAGGCTCAAATAGAAGACTCCAGTAAATTCCTTTTTCTTTTTTACCATCTGTTCTTCACATAAAAGAGCAATTCAATGCTTTTAAAAGTGTTACTCCAATTACCAGTGAGATTTCTATTCTTCTTAGTTATGCTGAGTTGGTACTTCCAGAAATAGTTCCTTATAAAATTGCTTATTCAGTCAATCTAAAAACAAGCTACCAATGGTTTAAGAAGACATTAAAGAAACGTGCCTGCAATATGGTATAATTTATGAACTAGTATTGACACTTTGAAACTGGGGCCTAAGCCAGAACTGCTTTCAGTCAAATTTAAATCATCCATACCTTCTCTTTGAGGGCTCACTGCACAAAAAAAATAAAATTGTACAGAAAAGTGTCCTTAATTGGTCCAATAAATCAAATTCACATCAGTAAAAAGCAATTATGGCATATTTAATTTTATTCCTTTTTAAATCAAGGGATAAAATTATGTGTTAATCTCTGTACAAAAGATATTTTTTTTAAAGTAAAGGTATTTTTTTCTTCTTCATTTTTCCCCTTAGTCTATTGATTTCACGAAATCATCTCAAATATTCACAAGGTCATTAAAGTATGCTACAATTATAAAATTTCATAGCTTGATAGATCTCATTAAACATTTTTACAATGAAAGATCTTTAGTAAGATTAATACTGTCATAAATAAAATGTCAAAAAAGCTGTTATCTTAATATCTATGGGAAAACACAATGTGTTCTATTAGAATTCAGGAAAACCTTGAATGAGTAAAAGAGCCTTATACTGATTTATATGGGACTACAAATTGTTCAATGAACCTAGATTAAAATCAGTTAAGATGGCTTCCCTGGTGGCACAGTGGTTGAGAGTCTGCCTGCCGATGCAGGGGACACGGGTTCATGCCCCGGTCCGGGAAGATCCCACATGCCACGGAGCGGCTGGGCCCGTGAGCCATGGCCACTGAGCCTGCGCGTGCGGAGCCTGTGCTCCGCAACGGGAGAGGCCACAACAGTGAGAGGCCCGCGCACCGCAAAAAAAAAAAAAAAAAAATCACTTAAGAAAATTTGAGGAAAGCTCATATCATATGTGCATATGATTTTATCTTTACAAAATACTTCTTGGAGTCAATTAAACACCAGTTAAGAGTAACAAAATGAAGCTTCTCAAAATTACGCTGCAATTCAATACTTGTTTGAAAAATAAAGAGTTAATCTTAACATCTGGATTTCTAATCTTCTATATAAGACGTAGTATGAGAAGATGAGAGTCATTTGAACTAATTTATCTTTTGGGCTTAAGTACCTCATCTTTTTTCTCTAAAAGTTCTTGGGTGTTCCAATTGCCCGTTTCGATGTAATGTTATAACCTTTACATCAGGTTTACTTTTCTTTATACAGATGGTCATTTGAAACTGATGGATAAAATGTGGCTGAATGAAAGTTATGAAACAGACATACACATGAGAATTACGGACAGCACCATTACTTTATAGTTAAACCTTCAATATATTTTGGTACATTGTACATACATAAAACCATAACAATTTGTATCTCTAGCTTACTAAATTAAAGGAATCCATTTTAAAAAGTTTAAAAACAAAGCAATATATAATAACTAGGCTGAAATGATATTCATACTTCAGTCCATAGATTTCAAAGCTAAAAGTACTAAAAAATTATTTGTTCAGGCTTTACCCAATGGGATTCCCTCTCAATATACTTGCAATCATTACCTAATTTAACAGTGGAACTTCTCCAATAAGTTATATTATTGGCAGAAAAGGAAGGAACAAAACTTCATCCACAAAGAAAAATACTGAGAAGTAGCTGTATTTCAGCTATATCACACATGCAAAAGAGCAAAGTCCTGGCTCATAGTTATGCCGGGATTTAATAGATAGCGGATGATATTGTGAGATAAGATCATATCCAACATCTAGTTAGCTACATCATAAAGCCATCAATTACTAGTAGTAGGATTTTTTAAAAGGGATTGTAAAGGGCTTAAACAAATTATACTGACATCATTGTTGCCATCTTTTTAAACTTTTGTTTACCTAGTATGGCAAAGGGCACAGCAGGTTCAACTCTCTGTGTACCTCTTAACATATCACAAATTATCACAGTAATGGAAAACTCATAAGCTCCTAAAATACCCTATTTCTATTTCTACACCATTTTCTAAATCTTCTGATTACTGTCTATTGTAACTCTTAACTGTTGTTATGTTTAAAGGCCTGTTATCCTCTAACTATACTGGACTGCCTGACCTTGAAACGCACATATAACTATTTGCCAACATGCTTTGAGCAACTGCATATACCAGCCACCAAACTAAGCACTTTAGTCAGGTATAGTTTTGTCAACAATAACAGAAAACCCACCTACTGGCTTAAACAAATGGGTAATTATTTCTCTCACATAGCAAGAAGTCTTGAGTTAGGTGGCTTCTAGTGATGGGTCAGCTGCCCAACAATGTCAGAGTAGGTTTGTATGTGATTCCATCCACCGTTCCCTTATGTTGGCAAGACAGCTGCCACAACTTAGTCCTCACATCTGTCTCTGATTTCATCCCTCTCTTCTCTTCCCCTCACTCATTTTAGTCCTACTGAACTCTGTTCCATTGCTGAAATAGAACTACATAATCAACCCTAGATGGAAGAAAGGATGTAAAAGAGAGCATTTAGCTTTTCCAGCCTCTATTAGTGGACAGTAAAGGGATAAGGGGATGGGGCGGGGAATAGGTGGGATGTTAGCTAACTAGGAGAAATCTCCCATGCATTGTAATATACCATTTCAGCTAAGCTTTAAAACCTCAGAGTAGGTACTTTTATTATATTCTTTGATTGAATGAGTAAATCAAAAGTTAAGATTATCAAGCAACTTGCTCAAGGCCCCACAACTGTTAAGAGTGGCAATGCTAGAGTTTTAATCTGTGTTGTCATATTATTTCCTGGCTATATAGATCAAGGATCAAAAGGACTAGATAATAAATATGTGGTCTCTGCTGCAACTATTCAACTCAGCCATTATAGCATGAAAGCAGCGTAGACAATCTGTAAACAAATGAGCATGACTGTATTCCAATAAGACTTTTATTTACAGACACTGAGACTGAGTTTCATATACTTTGACACAAAACAGTGTTCTTATTTTGACTTTTTTCTTTTTCAAACATCTAAAAATGCGAAATGATTTTCAGCTCATGGCCCATACAAAACTAGATAGATTTAAGTTTGTAGGCCACAGTTTGCCAAACCCTGGAGTAAGAAAAAGAATTCTAGTAGTCCAATTTGTTTCTAACTACTTCCTTACTACCACAGAAAGAAGTTTAATTCCATATATCCCCAAGGCTTTAGGAAAGTCTGTTTTGGGTATCTACTCTTTTCTCAGGGAAGGCTCTTATATAAAGAAGCAGTTCAGCTGTTATATAAAGAACCAGCTGTTATATAAAGAAGCAGTTCAGCTCTTATATAAAGAACCAGTCAGCTGCCAGACGATTCATTACAGGGACCTCAAATCAATGTGTGCGTCGAACAATGTCTATGAACAGAATAAATAAAATGATTCACACAATCATTGAATGATAAATGAAACAAAAAGTCAAGGGTCTTCCATACTTCTTACTACTAATAATTTTATCTTGCTTTATTTAAACCTAAAAATTTGGAAGCTTTGGGCCCTAATAAAGCTGAAGAGGATGCACCTTTACCCTTTATATCTACTTGATTATACTAGTTATATAGTACACACTTGCACTGCTTTTTCTTAATGAATATCACTACATGAGTGGCTTCTACTCACTCATTATTCACCATTTTATTCTCTTTTTGCTAACTAATCATACTAGGAAAATATCTGCCGAAGTATTAACAGCAATAGTATAAGAACTTACCAACTTAAGAAATAGCTCAGTCTGAATTAATGAAAATTATAAAGGAACTAGAATAATTTAAATAAATTTTATTTTATTGTTTTATTGACATATAGATAAATCCAAGTAAAAGAACTTTGGGAAGATTTATTTTAGATAGGGTGACCATATACCTCAGTTAGCATAGGACAGTACCTAATTAGTACCTTTGTACTGTGTATAATTATTTATAGTGGCCCATTTCATTCTGAAAAGCATATCCATGTGAGAAAATGAATTATATGGTTGCCATAACTCTAGGAAATATATGAGACTATTTTGTAGTCTATATCTACTAATTCTACTTTCTAAAGTTCTTGGAAAAGATTTAATTCTGATGTTTGTTCCTTCTGCAGATATGATATATTACTTGTGCAACTTTTAATTGTGGATTGTGAACTTATGTTCAGCAGGGTTTATTTCTGAGAATCTTGTGAGGACTGGGTAGAGGTAGTTCCCTGTAGAGGTAGTTTTGCTTCTGTCAAGCACCCTAGAGATGGTACCACCATACAACTACTTTATATGTCATTTTCCCAGGTTGAAGTCTTCCAAAATCATGAAAATCATAATGCAAACATGAAACTTGAGTGAATACAGACTTATGACTATGAATTCTCAGAGAATTTTTTTTATTCAGGCCAAAACAAAATGCTTTCCTATAGCTTTTCTTTGATGATATATTAGATATTTTTTCCCAGCCCATCCTTTAACTGACAATGTAGTCCTTAGAAAATCCTAGTTTTGTGTATAAGTATCAGTTTCTGCTTACTTTATGTGGTTATCAAAATGCCAACCCCCCTACCTTCCACAAGGCAGTCAAAGCATTAAGAAGCACTTATTACTAAGAGATGGTACCGCTTGAAAGCTAAGCTCTGAATTTCAAAGGATGTTTGTCTTATTTTATCCAGAGTTTCTTCACAGTGTAAGGATTTTCAAAATAGCTAATCTTCCATATTTCCAAAAGACCAAGTGGAATGGAGAGTGGAGAAAGAAAGAGTAAAACTAACATAGGATAGGTTGAAGAGGTAGGAAGAAAACCTAAAGAGTAGACAAAATTGATGTTAAGTGGAGAAAGATTTTCAAGAAAGACCTGATCAAAAAACTGATATAGCAACAACCAGAAAGATGAAATATGAGAAGAAGAACTTTAGCTTTATATAAAAGACTGCTAGGAACTTAAGAAAGCCATTTCAGAACTATATTTCAGGTGGTAACACCTAAAAAATATAAACTCCATTTATTTGAAGAAACTAGCTGAAAATAGACACTTTATTAATAAGATTATTGCACAGGTTTCCCCGGTGGCGCAGTGGTTGAGAATCTGCCTGCTGATGCAGGGGACACAGGTTCGAGCCCTGGTCTGGGAAGATTCCACATGCCGCGGAGCAACTGGGCCCATGAGCCACAACTACTGAGCCTGTGCGTCTGGAGCCTGTGCTCCACAACAGGAGAGGCTGCGATAGCGAGAGGCCCCGCGCACAGTGATGAAGAGTGGCCCCCGCTTGCCGCAACTGGAGAGAGCCCTCACACAGAAACGAAGACCCAACACAGCCAAAAATAAATAAATAAATAAATAAGACTATTGCACAGACTAAATGAAATAATTCATGTAAATCTTAAGCACAGTGCTCTGTAGACACAATATTCATAGTTACCTTGTCTAGACCCTTCCTTTCTTCCGTGAAATAATAATACAAATATTGTACGATGCTGTAAGGTAAGAACTTCAGAAAATAGAGTTCTCAGATATAAACTACTATGCAGGCAAGGGTCAGCAGGCCTGGGTTGCTTAAACCCTACACATTTCAAAGAAGGTCTGCCTTATGTGACTGATCCCAAATAAAAACTCTGGACACCAGGCTCAAGTAAGCCTCCTTTTTGACAACATTTTTCACATGTTGTCACATATGACTGCTGGAAAATTAGGTGCATCCTTATGTGACTCCACTGGGTTAGGACACCTGGGACTTTGTGCCTAGTTTCTCCTGGACTCCATCTCATGTACCTTTTCCCTTTGTTGATTTTAATCTGTATCACTTCATTGTAATAAATAGTAATTGTGAGTATAACAGTTTTTCTGATTCCTGGGAGTTGTTCTAGTGAGTCATCAACTCTGGGAGTGGTCTTGGGGACCCCCAACACAACTACAAAATAGTTTTATATGTTTCCTAAAGTTATGATAACCATGCAACTTATTTTCCAAATGGATATGCTTTTTAGAGGAAAATGAGACACTATGAATAGTTACCCACAGCACGAGATGAAGGATAAGGGTCAAATTGAGGGCATTTCTATTAAGAAATTTCTATCATAAGTGAAAGCAAAAAAAAAAAAAAAAGAATTCGATAGGGAATTAGATATTTTAAGGGAAGAGCCAAAAATTTGGAACAGCTAATGTGCAAAGTATTCACTGAGTCAAATAGATAAATATAACTGAATTGTCAAATAGCAGTTAAGGTCTAATTGTATATATGAGCATTGATTTGGAATGGGTCAGGGTATGCCTAATAAATGGAAATTTATTTGTGGTCCTCTCTAGTAAAGAAACTGAAAGAAAATAAAGTAGATAATGAGAATGATTTCAAATTCTCACCCAATTACTAAACCCTGACAATTGTCTTCAGATTTTCTCTCAGATCTCTTTCTATGCATACATATTGGCTATCTTTCAATTTTAGGTCCCTAACACCTTACCAACACTACAGTATTCTAGAATCCCAAGTTCTAATCTAGAACCAAAAACTCTTATTTGTTTTTAATTGAAGTAGTACATGCTCATTATATTTACAAAGTATAAAAATATTAAAAATATGAATAAATTACTTCTAATACAAAACTCCTTATGATTTTGCTGCATTTACTTCCATTTCTTTTAAAGTGAATAACATTCATTATTAACACACATAATTTTGTTTTAATTTTTTAATGGAATCATATTCTAAAGAAATTTTTATATACTTTTTCTTTAATTAATATTTTACTAAAGCATCTTAGCAGCAGATCATAGGTGTGCTTTAGAACTATGTCCTTTACCTGACTTTCTTATATTCCATCATAATGAAAAATTCAATCCCTTCATTTTACAGATAAGAAATCTGAAGTTTAGAGGAGCTAAGTGAGTTCCCCAAAGTCACAGAGCTGGTCACATTAGATTTAGGAAGAGAAAAATAATTTTTCTAGATTTCTTGTTTAATATTTTGTAACTTCACTTTAATCCACCCAACATAGTGTTACTCATTTAATATTCCTAAAATGTTGATTGTATCATATCACCTCTATGCTGTACAACACTGGCTCCCAGTTCCATAAAAAAAAAATCTGAATTCTTCACCCTAGGTTTAAAGACCATTTAAAGTTTAGTTTTACACTACCTTCCATGTCTTTATCCCATACATGTCCCAAGTGTCTATTCCACGTCTTTACATTAATCATCTGCTCAAACTTAGCCTGTATCATTACCCTAGAATATACCATGCTAATTACAGAATCCAAGACTAATGTACCTTGTTTTCCTTACCAAGATTTAATTTCCTCTTCTTTCGTAAATCCAAATACTTAAGTCCTTCAGGGCTCTATTCGAATCCTGTACCCTTCACAAAGCCTTTTTCAACCAGTCTAACTTATCCTAATTTCTTAGTTCTCTGAATTCCTAAAGCTTCTTTTTATATGAATAGTAGAATGTCTTCCTATAAGATGTAAATTATCTCAATTATTCATTGGCATGTCAATCACTCCTGCAATGCTAAAGAAAAATACTCAACCATACTGACTGGACTCACTCTAAATCCATGAATGCAAACTTCAGATGGGTTCCTTCTTAAAAAAAATTTATTATGGTAAAATATACACAGCACAATATTAATAACTTTAGCAATTTAAAAGAGCACAATTTGATATCATTAAATACATTCACAATGTTGTGTAACCATCACCACTATCTATCCCCAAAATGTTTTCATCATCCTCAACAAAATTCTGTACCCATTAAATAATAATTGCCCCTTCCACCCTCTCCTCAATACCTGGTAATCTCTATTCTACTTTCTGACTATGTATTTGCCTATTCTAGGTACCTCATGTAAGTGGAATTATACAATATTTGTCCTTCTGTGTCTGGCTTATTTCACAAAGCATGATCATCTCAAAGTCCATATATCAAAATTTCATTCCCTTTTATGGCTGAATAATATTCCATTGTATGTGTATAACACATTTTGTTTATCTATTCATTGTTATAGACACTTGGATTGTTTCTACCTTTTTGGCTATGAACATGGCTGTACAAATATCTGTCAAGTCTCTGCATTCAATTCTTTTGGATATATACCTAAGCAGTGGAATTGCTGGGTCATATGGTAGTCCTGTGTTTAACCACTGCAAAACCACTAAAGTGTTTTTCACAACAGATGTGCCATTTTATATTCCCATCATCAATGCACATGGTTCCAATTTCTCCACATCCTTGCCAACACTTGTTATTTGCTGGGGTTTTGTGATCCTAGCCATCCTAGTAGTTATGAAGTGGTATTTTATTTTGCTTTTGCTTTTCATTTTCCTAATGACTACTGATATTGAACACCTTTTCACGTGCTTTTTGGCTACTTGTATATCTACACTGGACAATGTCATTTTAAGAACTTTGCCCATTTTTTAAGTTGGCTTGTTTGTTTTGTTATTATTGAGTTGTAGGATATATAGATATATAGACATAGATATAGATATACATATAACTTCATTCTTTTGGATGTGGATATCCAGTTTTCCCAGCACTATGTGTTGAAAAGACTATCTTTGCCCCATTGGATGGTCTTGGCACTCCTGTGGAAAATTAATTGATCATATATGTAAGTGTTTATTTCTAGGCTCTCTATTTCACTGGTCTAAATGTCCACATGCAAGTACCATACTATTTTAATTACTATAGCTTTATTTTAAGTTTTGAAGTCAAGAAATGTGAGTCCTCCAACTTTATTCTTCTTTTTCAAGGTTGTTTTGGCTGTCCAAGGCCCCTTGAAATTCCTTATGAATTTGAGGTTTGGCTTTTTTCTTTTCAGATAAAATGGCTGTTAGAATTTTGATACAGATTGTGTTGACTCTGTAGATCACTTTGAATGGTACTGACATCTTAACAAGGTTAAGCCTTCCTATTCATGAACAAGGCCTCAAGTCTTTTCTAAGCCTCAGTCTTTCCCTGGCATGCCCAGTTGCCTTACAAATCCCCTGTGTGCATGGCTGTTTTTGAACGTCAAAAAAAATACCCAGGTTCTGTCTTTTTAAGTCTCCTGGAAGCTGCTTTAGCCCGTAGGGATTAAAACAATGGTGACTTGCCTTTATGCACTAAGTCAGAACACATAGCCCCAATAATTGAAATACAAGTTCCTTATTGCCCATCCTGGCTCCAGCAACCCAATCTAGAAACATGGGTTGACATCTCCACAGCTGCCTGCCATGGGGCAGAGTGAGGGCTGGTTAGTCTCTACTGCACTGAAAGCTGAAATGGACAGATATTAACAGCAATTTACCAGCCAAGCTTTCCTCTGGATGTTGCAGTGTTCAAAGAGACTCCAGAGTTCCAAAACAGACACTTCAGTTTCTGCCAGTACAATTGTTTTCTAGTGAAGAGACAGATTCCTAGTGCTTCCTACTCCATCACTTTCCCTGACTTCACACCTCATCAGATGGGTTCTTGATTCCCAAATATATACATCTAGCCCAGACTTCTCTTCCAGTCCCCAAACTCAGATATCTAACTCCCACCTCTAAGGACTCTTAACACTGCCATTCAATCATACTATTTCTGTCTGGTCTATGTAGTCTCCCACTCCTAAATGACTATTTCACACCTTCTCTCTTCTCAATCACCCAATAAATCTTTGCTCTCAACCAATTACAGTACTTTCTACCTCACTGAGAAAATTAATCGGAGGAGACTTCCACACACGCCCGTTACCATCTGCCTGACTACCAGCATCTGCACCTGCATCCTTTTCTCCCTTGTCTGTTGTCATAGATCCAAACTCAAGGCCACAAATGCCAGGAGGTGAGAATCACTGAGGCCACCCTAGAAATCCGCTCACCACATTCATGACACAGGAATACCCTGTGGCTGGCTTTGCTTACCATATTTTTGGAAACACCACTCTGGGTGAATGGGTGACTGAGGTTAGTGAGGTCAAATTAAACAAACGACCGAAAGGGTTAACTCAAGGTTTCTGCTTACCTTCAAACTTCAAAAAAAATCTTTTTTTTTTTTTTGTGGCAAGTTTTTGGAGAAATGGGTATACTTTTTCACTCATTATTTTCATTTATCTAATAAATACCTAATAAAAATGAGTCTTTACCTATAGCTTCTCAAGCATAAAATATTTTTTAAATATTGCAGAGAATGGTACACCATGTCTATTAGTAATTAAAGCATGTCCTCTAACAATATACTTATAACTGCAATCAGAGTGTAATGTATAAAACCCTGGAAAACATTCTACTTAATTACTCGTTCATGGAAAGCAACATGATAGTTCAAAAGGGGAAAATGTGCTCACACTGCATGCTCTAGCATTTTTTTCTATTGTAAGGATTTATCAATATCTGCTCTACAACTGTTATCTTTATTTACTCTGACATAAGCCTATTTTCCACAGACATACTGCATTTTCTTTTCCCTAGTAGTATGAATTGTCCATTTCCTTAAGAAAAAAATAAACTTTATATTCCCTTTATTTCTCTTCATCTTTGTATGATACGTTTATAAAGCATTTGGCTCTCAAGAATAGACTGGCACTGTATGTATATCTAAATTTGACCAATACTTTCTTAAACAAAGAAATAGTATAGACCTTTATATTAATTTATATTTACTGGGCTCCCTGAATATGCTGCAGACTAGTCAAAAGTTCTAAGCTTGAATTCTTACAAAATGATCCTCTGTGAAAGATGTATTAAATCCATCCTATTTTTATGTATTCCTATCTTTATTCCATGCTATGTTCTTTGGTTTTAAATGTAAAAAGTCCTTGGATGAGAGTCTTAGGAAGCAGAGTCTGGTAAGAGATGCTCTAAAGACATAAAGTAAATACTCATGACACCTGGCAGAAGATTCGCATCAACAGTGAAAAACTTTGACCATGACATGGATTAGCCCTTCAACTGCATGACTTCTATTGGGCCAACCAACATTGCCTGAGTATGTTTCTGACTTGTTTCTTATCAGAATTTTTTCTCTCTCCTCTGCATTCTCTTTTCTCCGTCTCCATTTATAAATTTTTTTCTTTCTCTCCTTCCTCTCTCCCCACAAGAGTTACTACAAATCCTCCTACCTTTTGAAAAAATCATAGATATTTTCTCTATTTACACTGACTACGTATTACATGCATCATCCACGAAGACGAAAACTCGGTACAGGACTCTTAATTGATAATTCATGTCCATCCCTTCATTATCTCATCCTTTCATCTTTTCTTCATGACAAAAAACCCTTTGAAAACTTCTCCCTGACCACCCCCCCCAATAAAGTTAATTATGTCACAAGCAGCTCTTCTCCTAATTAAGATCGCTCCAACCACAGATGCCTTTTCTTATTTTATTATCACTCACACTAGGCGGCAATTAGGTGCATGCTCTGCTCTGTGAGACTGACCCTCAAGCGCCGTATGGGATTAACTCAGGTTTGTGGTTACAAGAAAGTAGACACTTTGCAAAGTAAGTCCTTCTTGAGATATTCTTTATGACACTCAACACCTTCCAGAATTCAACGAGTTTTAACGTTTTCTATTTTTACTTTTAAACAAACACATATATATCCCTAACACAAAACAATAGATCTCCTTCTGATTAATATATACAACACTTTATGTACAATGGGACTAAAACCTCCGCTCACTCAAACACATCAAGCTTCCAAACACATGTATTCATGCCTGATTAGTGGTCAAGGACTTCAGCCTGTTTCTGTGTAATGTGTGTTTTCCTTGTCATTTTCTTATACATATTTAATAGAGGTGTAGATAGGTTGACTAGGTTGTGAGTTTAGCATCTGTGACTATATCATTGGTCTTATATTAGTCCCAATTTACTATATAAAATTAAAAGCAAGACACTGAATTTCTCTGACATTAAGTCACCTTCAGTGAAGAAAAGAAAATCTACATTACAAAGTTGTTAGTAAACACTGCTAAATGAAATATATTGTAAAAAATTAATTTTAATTAAAACTATTATAGTTATTATTTTTGTACATTATTTGAAGCTGTCAGTCTAGGCTTTAGAGGTTCTGAATTATTGGCCTTTAGTCTTTTAAATGAGATATAAAATGATATATTAAGAAGTGGTTTTCAGGAAAGAATGACCTTAGTTTTTCAAAGCATTTTAGAAGGCTATTTGTGTGAGAATAGAGAGGCCCTACAGGGTGATCCGTAAAAATATAAAATAAAATTAAAAAATAATAAAAGACTCTGTTAGAAAATGAAAGATATTTGATTTTATTTTGCTCTGGCATTCTACACAGGAAAGGGATGAAGAACCCAATAAATTAAAGAGACAAGAAATTTTAGATGGAAAAACAGAAAAGGGCTTTAGCAGGATGTAGGGAGGGGCAGTGCAAAAGTCTTAGGAAAAATGGATACATAATACATTTAAATTGTTAGCTGATGAGAAAGACACAATACATTGAACAATTAAGGACATAGTTATTCAGGCTATTGCAAAGAAGATGTCATTAATGAGAAACTTCTCAAAGAAACGGAAAGGGTCTTCAAGTTTTAGAGAGAGAGGTAAATGAGAGCCACCTATGAGTCTTTTGGGTGTCATGAGAAAGAATGGCTGTTGGTCATATATCAGAGGATGTCAGGGAAGGATGGTCCTTTGCCATTAGCCTTTACACAGAACACAAAAAGGTAGGGGATTTCTTAATCTCCACTGCTTTCCCAGAGTACAGGGCTCAGAAAAAAGGTCAGCATTGTCACTATTCTCTGAAATAATTCCTCTTTCTTACTACCTACCTTTAGCAAAGTCTGCAGTGTATGGTACTTCAGGGGAAGGAACAAAGAGTTGAATTCTGTGTTTCAGATTAATGGAGTGGAGGGAGGAAAAAAGAATACAGGTAGTGAGACATAAAGCAGCGATCAAGGACTGAGTGGAAAGAGGAAATTAAAAGGTAGTCAGAAGAAACGTAAGTCATCAAGAATCTTCAGCAATATTACATGGTCAGGGAGTAAAGAGCTGAATTTTTCAATGTATGTGGAAAGGAAGGTTGGAGGATTTAGTGATTCCCAGGCAGTTAACATTTGTGCAATTCAGATAAAACAAGAAGAATCAGGTGTCCATAAGGAAATATAAAAATATTTAAGGGACCAGCAAAATACCTGCTTGCTGAAGGTTCAGGAACTTGTTTGCTGAAGTTTCAGGAACTTGTTTCCTAGAGTTTCAGATGGAGTCTAAAGATGAACCACAAGAAAGGATACTATATATCTTTATCTAGGTAATAAATCAGAGAGTTTTGGAGATGCCAGAGATTCTAAGAAATAGACACCTGAACTATTGCAAGAGCCTCCTAACTAGTCAATTGGCTCCTCTTTCCAGTCCATTCTCAACATTAGCACAAGTTTTCTCAAGTATGAATCTGATGTGTCACTCCTTTACTCAATAGCTTCTGATGGCCCACCAAGACTGTTTCTGATTTATCTTATCTTCTGCCACTGTCACCACCACATTCACGTTATATAACTTGCTGTCCCTCAAATATGCCAATTATTTCATACTTTCGTGTTCATCTATCGGTCTTCATACATCTAAACAGAATTGATTATTCCTATGTCTTTGTTCCCAGTGTATGCTATTAGAGAACTCATTGCAATAAGGTCCTTGCTACTGAAGTTCGAATCCGCCCCCCCCCCAATTTAAGGGATCAAGGACAGGAACTAAGGTTTCGGTTTTATGTACCCATCTCATACAATATACCCTAACAAGAACCTAGCTCTAGATGTGTGGTCAATATACGAATTTAAATGAATGAACCAAGATGCTATAAGTATCTCTTCCCTGGTAAGTAATTGAGCCAAAGCAAGACCCTATTTGGATACGTGTATTCCTCAGGAGGTGGTAAATCTCATTTTACATGGTACACTCGTCAAAATCTCGATAACCTCTCAAGAATGATGTAGAGAGGCCATAAGCTTGAAACAGTGGGTTGAACCATAGGGTCTTCAAAGTTTCTTCCAAACTTATGAGTTAACAATTCTATGGTTAATATGTTAGGAATGGAAACAAAAGAGGATCTGAAAGAAAATATAATGCTAAGCATCTAAAGATAGTCATATTGAAAGAGAAGTTACTCAAACCCAAGTCTTTACTGTCTCTGTATATACCTCATTAGCTAGGGTCAGTGTGTTTGTTTCCTATTGCTGCTATAACAAACTAATACAAACACAGTGGCTTAAAATAATGCAAATTTACCACCTTATAGCTCTGGAGGTAAGAAATTTTAAAATTGGTCTCACTGCAGGGCTGCACTCCTTTCTGAAAGCTCTAGGAGAAAGTCCATTCTTACTTTTTTCTAGCTTCTAAAGGTTACCCACATTCCTTGGCTCATGATTCCTTCAATCTTCAAAGCCAGAAATGGCAGGTTCAGTCTCTCACAGTGTTTCCTGTTTCCCTCTTTCACTTTTAAGGACCCTTGTGATTACACTGGACCCCCTTAAAAATCCAGGATAATCTCCCCATCTCAAAATCAGCTGATTAGCAACCTGTAAACTTAATTATTCCTGCCATGTATTATGGGTTGAATTGTGTCACCTAAAAAATATGTTGAAGTTCTAACCCTCAGTACCTCAGAATGTGAACTTATTTGGAAATAGGATTGTTGTAGATTGGTTAAAATGAGCTCATATTGGAGTAGTGTGGGCTCTTAATCCAAAATGACTTGTGCTCTTATAATAAGAGGAGACAGACAAAACACACAGAGAAAGATGGCCATATGACCATGTAGGCAGAGGCTGGAGAGGTGCATCTACCAGCCAAGGAACATCAAGGACTTCCAGCAAACACCAAAGCGGGAAGAGACAATAATGGATTCCCCTCTACAGGTTTCAAAGGGAGCATGCACCCTGCTGACACCTTTATGGGAACTTGTTGCCTCCAGAGCAATGAGACAATAAATTTCTGTTGTTTTAACAGTTTGTGGTATTTTGTTATGGCAGCTTTAGCAAATGAATACACCACGTAACAGAACATATTCACAGGTTCTGAAGATTACAATATAGACATCTTTGGAGAGGCCGTTATTCTGCTACCATATTCAGTGGGGAAATGACAAAAATAGAAGACATTTGCCCTCTAATTAAGAAGAACAAGATAAATCTTTTTGAAGAAATGGAAATGATGGTCTTTTTTTCCTTCTAATTTACATAGCATCCTGAGGCTTTTACCTTCCTGGAACTTCTAGTAAGAATTCCAGATCACTCAGCAACAATTTTTAACCACTGCTTTTTTGCTGATTTTACCATTAAGCGAATTAAATGCTTAACTAATATATGTGGCTACAATTTAGGAAAACATAAGTGAAATTTTAAAAATGCATAGCTGAAGTATAGATTAGTAGACTGGGAAAAAAATCCTTTCCAGCTCAGTGTCCTTGAGTTTTAAAAAATGGGAAAAAAAAAGTTACCACTTTCAATTTTTCAAGGTTATTTTAAAAATTTCATCTTACTGTGGTAAGAACGCAACATAAGATCTACTCTCTTAATTATTTTTTGAGTGTACATTACTGTTTACTACAGGTACAGTGTTGTATAGCAGATCTCTAGAGCTTATTCATCTTGCTTAACTGAAACTTTATGCCATTGATTAGTAACTCCCCATTTCCCCTCCTCCTAGTCCCTGGGAACCACGATTGCACTCTGATTTTATGAATTTGACTATTTTAGATACCTCATATAAGTGAGAACACACGGTATTTGTCATTCTGTGACTGACTTATTTCACTTTGTATAATGCCCTCAGGGTTCATCCACATTGTCCCACATTGTAGAATTTCCTTCTTCTTTAAGGCTAAATAGTATTCCAGTGTATGTATACACCACATTTTTTTTATCCATCCATCCGTCAATAGACATTTAGGTTGTTTCCACACCTTGGCTATTGTTAATAGTTCTGTGTGCCTGTGGGAGTACTAAACTCTATTCAGGATTCTTCTTTTAATTTTGGGGGATTAGAAAAAGTGAAGTAGGATTACTGGGTCATATGGTAGTTCTATTTTTAATTTTTTGAGGAACCTCCATATTGTTTTCCAGGGCAGCTGCACCATTTTGCATTCCTACCAACAGTTTACAAGTGTTCTCCACATCAATGCCAACGTTTGTTGTCTTTTGCTTTTTTTGATAAAAGCCATCCTGATGGGTGTGAGATGATATCTCATTGTGGCTTTGATTTGCATTTCCTTGTTGATTAGTAACAGAGAGCATTTTTTCATATACCTATTGGTCATTCGTATTTCTACTTTGGAGCAACATTGTCTATTCAAGTCTGCAGCCCATTTTTAATAGGGTTATTACTTTTTTGTGCTATCGAGTTGTAGGAGTTCCTTACATATTTTGGAGATTAATCGCTTATCAGATACACGGTTTGCAAATATTTTCTTCCATTCCTTAGGTTATCTTTTCACTTTGCTTCATTTGCTATAAAGAAGCTTTAGGGTTTTTAAGGACGTATTTAAATCTGTATTCAGTGCAGCTAGTGTCTAACAACACTTTTAGATGTGGCAGGATTTCTTTCCTTTTTCTTATTTTGAAAGAAAAATATAATTCTGAAGATCTTTTAACCCTACATAAACAAAATGGCTCATTTAGCATTTTTTCATTCTGTCAGATTTATCTTTCTCCTTCTTTATAGAGTAGGATTAACACATTTGTCTTCTGAGATAAAGCACATTCTGTGCTGTCCCCTGGTGACCAATTTTACAGGAACATTAGGTTCAGACCTGTTTTGCCCATACAACTAGTAGCTGATAACAGAAGGGACAGGAGAATGTGAATAGGGACAGCTAAAAAAAAAATGAGAGCGTTTGGCCTAATAGGAAGCTTTCTCCCTATGAAAAGGATCTCATTTGCCATATAGATGTGCACACCATTAACAAATATGCACACTTACTTCAGTTATGAAGGGCATGTAGCTAAAATGCCCCAGGAAAAAAAAGTATAGAAAGAAAATCTTATTTTACAACAGCAATGGAAAAGAAAATCAAAGCTATTGGCTTGCTCCTATTTGAAAAATATTTTACATTAAATCCAAACTAAATACGGACTTAAAGTATCCCAAACTGAAAATAAAAATATGTCTCAAGACAAAAAGAAAACAGAATAAGCCATTCAAAAACCCTCAATTTCTTGTGAAATATTTTCATTTCCTTAGCTATCATTATCAGATTATGAAAAGGTATTAGGGCTTCCCTGGTGGTGCAGTGGTTGAGAATCTGCCTGCTAATGCAGGGGACACGGGTTCGAGCCCTGGTCTGGGAAGATCCCACATGCCGCGGAGCAACTAGGCCCGTGAGCCACAACTACTGAGCCTGCGCGTCTGGAGCCCGTGCTCGGCAACTAGAGAGGCCGCGATAGTGAGAGGCCCGTGCACCGCGATGAAGAGTGGCCCCCGCTCGCCGCAACTAGACAAAGCCCTCGCACAGAAACGAAGACCCAACACAGCCAAAAATAAATAAATAAATATTAAAAAAAAAAAAAAATGAAAAGGTATTATTCTTAAAATCATATGGCTAAAAAAGAACAATGCATTATAGTTTTGCATAAATGTTAATATATCTTTCTCTCATATTCAAAGCTTCTTGAAGAAATCTTGCTAATATTTTCTCAATCTTGACTCTCAGAAGACCTAACTGTAAATATAATAATCTATGCTATATTTTCAAAAAGAAAAACTGGACACAAATATTAATACTAGAAAATAATCAGAGCCTTCTACCTCAAGAATGAAATAAAGACCAACATATAGTTTCCTATATAGTGTTAGTTACTTGTATAGCATATAGGTGATAAGTGGTAAATTTAAACATGTTGCCCTAACTCCTGGTCCTTGGATTTTAGAAAACAAGAGACTAATCATTTCACAAACAAAGGCTAAAATTCTAGAAAAGCAAGAGATGATTTAAATCCGATGGCAAGGATTTTAAAATAAAGCATTTGTATATATTTAAACGGCAATTAATGCTACACATTTCTATTACATAGTTTACTGAATTTCAGGCCAAAGCTTCATGAGATGCATGTAACTAAGGACAAATATAGGACCTATAAGTAGTGTACCCAAATGTCCCAGTTTGACTAGGACAGTCTTATTTTATGACTTTTGTCTGAACATTATTATAGAGCCCCTTTCACACTCAAAGGCCTCTTAGATGACAAATATTATATGGTCACCCTATACAAAAGAACTAAATCAGGGAGGCTAACTCCCCCAAATGAGTTGTACCTTCTAAAAATGTTTCAAGTTATGTTTCTAATTTAAGAAATAAAAATATATAGGCATAAGACAGACATTATTTACATCTAGTGATTTATTCATAGTACAGTACCACTTACTGGTAACAGAGGCCTCTGCTGTAAGTTCATTCCAACTCTAAGTTGATTTTCTTATCTCAACTCAGTATATATTAGGTAATTAAAAAGAGCAGGGAAAGGTTGATAATGAGGGGAATAGAAATCCAAATGGGGAATGAACCTATCTGCTCAGAAATCCAAATTTAAGAAATTCAAGTCTACCACTTTGGTTGTATTATAGCCCAGGAAAGTGAAGCAAAATGAAATTTAGATTATGGGAGCATTACAGTTATCTAGGAAGAAGTATAAAGAATGCAAGAGGTGTGAGGAAGCAGAAATGGATTAAAGTAATTCCAACAGTTTTTTCTAATTGGAACAGAGTAGATTCTACAAACAATAGATCAATGCTCCTCAGTTTGCTAGTCTGTGGAATACAGTCTATCCAGACTTTATTAAGGCATTTAATAATGTCTTTCACTGTATCAATGCACAAAAGGTATATAATTTTTTATCTGGTTATGTACTTCACAGTTGGCTACTCCATATAACACACTGTAATTCTCATAAGATCAACCCAGACAAAAGAACATCTATTTTAGACAATTACTTAGGCAAAGCCGAAAGCAAAGCTTTCACTTTGCTTTCAAAGAGCTTTCACTCTTTGACCTCACTTGTTATTTTTTTAATACCTATAAGAATTAATATTTCTTTAGACTCATTTGATCTTTGCTTTCACAGTTTATTAAACTCAGCTTCAAAATTCATTTCAGGGTCTTATTCCCCTAGCACAGTCATTTGCAGCATTCTAGAGAGAGGCACTAACCTCTTCTAACTCCAGTCCTATGGAGTGAACCTGGTAGGGCCAGGAAAGGGAATTCAGTCTGTACGGTATTATGGAAATTGCTGATTAATTATCAGCATTAGTCAGTATGGATATTTCTTTTGATTTTCTTGACATCATTGTGTTCAACGTTTCTTATCTTTATCTTAAATGATGATTCTGAAGTCACATTTTTCAATGCATAAAGATTAAGGTTAAACATGCTTTTGCACAACAAAGGAAACCATAGACAAAACCAAAAGACAGCCCTCAGAATGGGAGAAAATATTTGCAAGCTAAGCAACTGACAAGGGATTAATCTCCAAAATACACAAATGGTTCATGCAGCTCAATATCAAAAAAATAACGCAATCAAAAAATGGGCGGAAGACCTAAATAGACATTTCACCAAAGACATACAGATGGCCAACAAACGCATGAAAAGATGCTCAACATCACTAATTATTAGAGGAACGCAAATCAAAACTACAGTGAGGTATCACTTAACACCAATCAGAATGGCCATCAACAAAAAATCTACAAACAATAAATGTTGGAGAGGGTGTGGAGAAAAGGGAACCCTCCTACATTATTGGTGAGAATGTAAATTGGTACAGCCACTATGGAGAACAGTATGGAGCTTCCTTGAAAACTAAAAATAGACCTACCATATGACACAGCAATCCCACTCCTGGGCATATATCCAGAGAAAACCAGAATTTGAAAGGATGTATGCACTCGCTGTTCATTGCAGCACTATTTACAATAGCCAGGACATGGAAGCAACCTAAATGTCCATTGACAGAGGAATGGATAAGAAAGATGTGGTATATATATAGACAATGGAATATTACTCAGGCATAAAGAGGAATGAAATAGTGCCATTTGCAGAGATGTGGATAGACCTAAAGACTGTCATATGGAGTGAAGTAAGTCAGAAAGAGAAAAACAAATATCGTATATGGAATCTAGAAAACTGGTACAGATGAACTTAATGGCAAAGCAGAAATAGAGTCACAGATGTAGAGAACAAACTTATGGTTACCAAGTGGGGAAGGAAGTGGTGGGACGAATTGGGAGATTGGGATTGACATATACACACCACTATGTATAAAATAGATAACTAATGAGAACCTACTGTTTAGCACAGGGAACTCTACTTAGTGATCTGTGACGACCTAAATGGGAAGGAAATCTAAAAAAGAGTGGGTATATGTATACATATAACGGATTCACTTTACTATACAGCAGAAACTAACACAACATTGTAAAGCAACTCTTCTCCAATAAAAAATGTTTTTAAAAATCCGAAAAGAAACCCCCCAAATCAAAACAAAACAAGAGTAAGGTTAAACATTTTTAACATGGTCTGCAAGGCCTACATGATTTGGCCTGAGCCCACTTCTTCACCCTTGTCTTGTACCACCCTTCCCTACTCTCCATTTTAGCCACACTTCCCTTTTTTCACTACTTCGAATGTACTGTGCTCAGAGTTATAAGACATAGTGGTACCTCTGCCAGGATCACTCTTCAGACCCAGCCTCCACAGCACACATACACACAGAGTGAACTTTTATGGACCTCAGATCAGCTGAATATTAGAGAGAATCTTCTAACTTGCAGAGGTGGTAAAAAATGAAATTGGCAGTTTTAATGTGCGTGCAAAGTTTCTAAGTATTGGGAGGGTCACATAGCTCAATACATTTAGTTGGGGATATTTTAAAAGGATTTAAACATTGGTTGGGCTGAAGGATTATATGGCCTCTTTTTAAAAACAAAATGCAAAATGCAAAAAAATTTTGGCTAACTCCCAGCCAAAATCCAGATGACTCAAACCCACCTTTCTCAGACTCGCTGTCCATTGTATGTTGGTTTTCTTCTCATTCTGTTCTTATTCAGTCATTATGAGCAGCTATTGGTAAAGAGAGGAAAGATTTATTTAAAATAAATCATATGCTTCCAAAATTAACAATCTAAGACTGGGTGTAGAAGTCAAATACAAGAAAATAACATCATTCACAAAGATTTAGATTAAAACATTTAAAACAAAGTAATTGAATTTTAAATTAAAACAGGGAATTACAAATACAAAATTGCTTCTATTCCTAAATATTCAAAAATAAAACACTCTTACTAATGAGTACACAGATTTATAAAATGAACCTTCATTGTACGCAGAATATGATTTCTACTTCATTTATGAGTGTACAGTGTATGTACAGGTGTTAACATGACAACTAATAGGATATTCGATGATTTTACTTTTCTAACCAATGTAGAATTTGTTAAGGAATTTTAATATCAAAATGAACTAACTTTTCAATTAAAAATTAATGAGTTATATCTTCAGAAGAATGTTAATTCTTGCTTTTATAAGAAAAATAACTATCAAATAAGTTTTCTTTTGGTACTTGTTTTTGTCAAACAGAAATTCAATGTATATATAAAATGTTAAATAATTAACATGTTAACTGTGGCTGCCAATATCTGTTTCTTCTATCCTAATTAATTTTTTTATATTTAATTTTAACCATAATATGTTCAATTTTATCATACACTGTATTTTTTTTCAAGTAGGTAGTTTACCTAACAAGTAAACATTTATTAAATTTCAATAATAAGCACAAAATAAATATAAGTATCTTTAAAGTGTGAGAAATATCTCACTATCATATCTGAAATCTCAAAATATTCAGCACGAGGAACTATAATACATTTTTGGACACTCATAAGAAAATTTTCTTTTAGCCTCCAATTTAGAAGCTCAGTGATTTTATGACCTAAAAAGCAAATGAAACTCAACTGTTGATAAATTGAGAAAGAGGCTTTGTAGTGTTTATTCCATTACTAATTATGTTTCTCTTTTTCCTCTATTAAAATGTTGACTAAATACCAAGTACAATGCATTCTTTTAATCAGTTTTTCCATTTTATACCTATAACAAACCCACAAAGGAGTGGAGTAAATGAACCAGGGAAAGTTTTATTTTCCTTTATTCTAGTTTAAATTTTTTTAAGGTTTTATCATTTATCCTCAATGACTCCCATATCATTTGGAAATGGAAAAAAATTTAGAAGATCCTGAGTATCTCTGACAATTAAACATGGCAGCATGGTTTAATAATAAACTATAGCTGCTACTAGAATTTAAATTTTATACTATTTGCTATGCTTAATTACAAAAGGAAGTAAGGAAATAAATCCCCCATAATTTATGTTTCTATGTAGTTTGTTATTCACGTTTAACATTTAAATTAATTGCAATTTTGTAAGCAATTTTTCCTAAATTTAGTTAGTTTTTTGTCTTCAAAATTAGGAGATAGCTTTACATAATGAGCATCTGGATAATGTGTTAATCAGTTTTTCCATGTTATAACAGGTCCACAAAAGAGTTAATTTGATTTTGTCTTCACCTAGAAATTTGGCATGTTAGAGGGGAAAAAAAGTGATTGAAACTCAAAGGTTAAGAAAGTATCAAGTGATGGAAAGAGAAAATCAGAAATACTGTAACAAAGGTAAAACATAGAGGAAACCCCTTGATTCCAGGCTCATACAAATGACTTGCTATGCCAATGAAAATTTTAAAGACAATGCAAACAGAAGCTTGAAATGGGTGGGTGTGCACAGTGAGGCTTGCTCTTTTTCAACCTTGACAATAACAGAATATGCCTGGATTAATCTGCTGGAGAATGAGAGCCACATGGAACACATCTAAACTACTCCAGTTGCCCCAACAATGGTTAGTTTAGATCAGCCAATAGTCAGCTAACTCCCAGCCAAGATCAGATGAGCCTCCTTCACAACCTCTAGCTGTTGCTAGAGTGATAAACAGTTGCTATCCAATTTTAGGATAGTTTGTTACATAGTAAAAGTAAAAAAAATAATACCAAATGGTTTGTAATTATTAGGTGCAAATTTTGGATATTCTAAGTACAACTGGTACTCTAACTAGAATAAAGTACACCTAATATAACACTTAAACATGAAATGGACCTACCCTTACAAAATAAGTGGCAAAGAAAATATTCTTAGTTTCAAGTATACTTTAAAATATATATATTCTTATATTGTCATACATTTGATTATATTTATTTATATATGTGTTAGAAATTCTGAGACTTCTCAGAATTTATATTCATTATATGCTAAATACAAATTTAAATATAAGAGAATACAACAAGTTATTTGAACCTGAATGCAGAGAATAAATACTTTATTAACTGATTACAGTTGAAAGTCACAAGCAAAAAAGGGATATATTAAGGCCGAGCCATACAGATACACACACACACACACACACACACACACACACACACACACACACACACACACACGTAGATATATATATAGAGAGAGAGAGACAAATCCAAAGACTGTTACCGCTTTACATTTTAACAACCTCTGATTTTTCTTTTACACATTTAGGCAGTGTGTTTTCTTTCCTTCTCAGTTAAAGAAACAAATCTTGACCAATATTTCTAAATCATATTTTGATGACAACTTACAGGATCATGGGTTGAGACAATGACTAGTGTATCAAATGCTATCTGATAGTTTTCTCAGCATATTCCATGTGTGGTGGTATATTTACGTTGGTGTGGAAAATCTGACAACTGATCATCTTCTCTTTTCCAGCAAAACTAACACGTAATTTTTTTAATGATTTTTTAATAGTCTTAACTAAAATAAGCTTAGACTTCCTTCCAAGTCAGTCGAATGCCCAAAGCATATTATTTTCTGCCCTTCTCAAACCCTCCTATATGTTTTTTTTTTTTTTTTGCGGTACGCGGGCCTCTCACTGTTGTGGCCTCTCCCGTTGCAGAGCACAGGCCCCGGACACGCAGGCTCAACAGCCATGGCCCATGGGCCCAGCCGCTCCGCGGCATGTGGGATCTTCCCGGACCGGGGCACGAACCCATGTCCCCTGCATCGGCAGGTGGACTCCCAACCACTGCGCCACCAGGGAAGCCCCCTCCTATATGTTTTAAGTAGCCTTTAGAATATGATTGCATGGCTGTATTTCAGATCTATAAATTTGAATTTTTCAAAATTACTTCCTTATGCAAAGTGGCAATGCAAATAGCAATCCTACATAGTGTAGAATAATTTTTCTTCTGTATAGTGCCCTTTTATAAAAATGGGTAACCACTTACACAAAAAAGACATGAATTTAGTCCACCTGAAAAAGCACTCCAGCTCCCTAATTCCACTTCTGAAGGAGAAGGCAGAGGCAAGTTTACATTATCTCAGAAAACTGAGATTTAGTTGAAGGTCATGCATGGGCTTTGGTTACAGATAGGCTTGAATTCAAATCCTGTCTCTGCCATTTATTACTACTGTTTATTATTAATAGCTGTTTATTTATTATTGCCATGGAAAAATAACGAAAACTTTCTGTGCTCCAGTTTTCTCTCTGTAAATTGACATTTGATATTATTCCATAAGATCAATACTTGAATAAAATATTATAGGCAACCAATTTATTCATTAATTCATTCATTCAACAAATATTTATTGAGCATTTACCACATGCCAGGCACCATTTTAGATGCTGAGGATATGGCAGTGAACTAACTAGACAAGGTGTTGCCCTTATGAGGTTGACATTCCAGGAATAGCAGACAGATCGTAAAAAAAATGAACATGTAAATATTAAATAAGCAACATGAAAAAATACCACATATAAAATAAAATGGGGTAAAGGGGACTATGAATCTTGAAGCAGGTGAAGAAGTGAGCCATGTGGATGTTTGGAGGAAGAACATTACAGGAAGGAGCTCACTTGGCAAGTTCAAGGAACTGTCTGCCTAGAGCACAGTAAGCAACGGAGAGAGAAGGAGGTAAGTTCAGAGAGGCAGAGGAGAGCCAGATCTACCAGGTCCTTGTAGGTCATGAAAAGGTCTTTGCCTTTTACTCTAATGCTGGAAGCTATTAGAGGTTTTAAACAGAGGAGTGACATGAGAGTCGACTACAGGCAAGAGAAGAAGTAAGAAGATCGGTTAGGAAATGCTTGCAAATATGCAGCTAAGACAGTGGCTTGGACCAAAGTGTCAGCTTTAGAGGAGATGAAAAGTTGCTGAAAACTGGATATATTTTGAAGATAGAGCCTACAGGATTAGCTCATGGACTGGATCTGGGATTGAGAGTACCAGAAGAATCAAGGATGAAGGTTCTAGTCTAAGAAACACGAAAAATGAAACTGCTATTATTGAGATGGAAAGGACAGTTAAAGGCAAAGTTGTAGGACAGGATAGGGTAGGATAGATGAGGCATTTGGTTTGGGACAAGTTTTTTTTTTTTTCTTTTTGCCTGTTTTGTTTTTGAGGGGGACTGTCAACCATCCAAGCACTTGGATATACAAGTTGGAGTTCAGGAGAGAAATGCAGGCTGATGTGTACATTTGAAAGTTGCACACCAATAGTAGGAGTAGCCTAAAGTTCAGCTTTAGGTTTGGTTTTGAGGTAAATACTGTTATTCACTTTTGGAAAAGCGAACATAGTGAATGTTGTCATTATTTCTGGTATGTGTGATCATGGATGTTACCATCAGATCCTGTCAGCATCACAACTATTGTAAAAATAAAGCATGCTGTATGAATGTCAGGCCAATCAGGAGTGATTGAAAGCAAACAGTGGTTTAAACAGGGAAAGTTTAATATAAATAATTATTAACTATGATAAAAAAGTGACTCTAGGATATAAGAACACTCTGTATCTTGCCTAGGGCTAAGAGAGAGTACCCAAGGAAGGACAATCATGGAAAGGTGGACCTCCTTCCAAAGGTTGGGTTTCAAACCTTTTGGGGGAAGGTGTAATCCAGCTTACTGGATGACAAGGCAGTTTGGTGATTTTCCCAGTCCAGAGCTGGTCTGGAGTTGGTCGGCAAGAAGGAAGCATCCCACTGGAGTGCAGTAAGGGGCCAGGGGAGGTACAGGTGGGACACCGGTGAGCATAGTCAGGTATGTGAGCATGCAGAGGGAACGGGGGTTCCGATGCAGGAGAGGGCTTGGAGCACAGTATCTGTGAGGTGAGCCACTGCCAACAGCCAGCATGCAGGCTTGCGGAGGGAGTGGAGGCAGGGGTGTAGACTCACCGCAGCCGGGGGACTGGGCACATAGATATGCAGAGGGAACAGGAGCCCTGGTGTGGTCAGGAGGGCCATGGCATAAGGACCATAGGAGACAAACCTGGGGTAGCTTACACGCAAACAGGAAAAGGGGTGCCAATATGGACAGGAGGGCTTGGGAGTATGGTATCCATGTTGAGAGGGCTATGGAAAATGATCACCAGGACAGATAAGGGCTGCAAGGTTGCATTCTGGGTGGATGGCCATAGCAGCATACCACCCAGATGTCTTTCCACCCACGCTGCTGACCCACCACCCAGCAGCCAGAAATAGCAGGAAGCCCAATCCTCCTTCAATGTCCCTTTAGTGCCCTCTACTGAGAAAGTTCAACATCACACTCATTGTAAAGGAGAGAGGCTTAGAGGAATGCCATTCCATCCATTTGCCCAGAACGTGTTAAAGGGTAAATCTGGAGCTGAGAGATAATAAACTGATAACTGGCATACATGTCATTAAGATTTATTATTAATATCTGAATAGTCATTCTCAAATATAGGTAAGCATTCTAGAAATAACTTTAAGTAAAACTCCCTGTGTGCATTATATGCTGAAATACTATCTTTCAAAGTGTAATTGCATGTTTATTGTTGTAAGAGGAAATAAGGATGATTGTGGAATCTGTAATGTTATACACAGAACAATTATTAATAACTCTCATTTAAATAAATAGTGAAGAGATTGACAGTCAGTATCCCTCTTACCAGAGAGTTTGCCAGCTAGATAACTTTAGGAAATATATGTCCCCTTTTAAGAGTAAATGCCTATAGAAATTTAAATAACAAATCAAAAAGAAGTATTTGAATATTAGCTTACACCATAATTATATTTTTTGTAAAATATTTGGTATATTAGCTCCAAATATTAAATAAAATTACCCTTTCAGCATATATTTATTTTGTAGTCATTTAGGCCATAAGTCTATTTTAAGAATTCTTCTCAAAATTGTAAGCATGAAATAAAAACAGAATATCAACTTTGCTATTTCACAATTTAACCAAAAAGAAAACCTCCACAAATAAATACAGCATCCATTTTGAACTGTCTTCTACTATACATAAAAAGGAACATAAAAATATAATGACAATTTAAAAATGTTAGAGTTACAAGTGAAAATTCAGGGATAATTTGTTTTGAAAATCTATTATTCTGCTCCACTGCTACATTTTTAGGTCCAAGAATTAACAGATTAAAGACAATTTTCCCCTAAGTTATTATGTGAAGTATCAGATGTATGCACTAAGAGGAACAATTTTAAGTTGGCTTTGAGAAATGTTCAGAAAGATCTATGTTTTGTACGTTAATGAAGCTGTATCAACATCACTGCTTTTATAAAGTCAACAAACATATTCCTTTCATATGCCTTTTTTATGATTTCTTAGTTTCAATCTCACTTTTAATTTCTTTTCAGAAGCAACCCTTTTCACTTTCCTTTTTACAAAACAGTATAAAAATCCATGACGGAAGGAAGTAAGACTATACTTTTGATCATACATTTATGTGATTCAACAGTAAGATTGTAGTTGATGTTATTTCTAACACTGACATTGAAATAACGGTATCATTTTTTAAGCATACATTGTAGCATTTAAAGTCAATTTCATAAAGAAAAATGTTCACATACTTTAGGAATGTAGAACTTGAAAGACATATCATTCAGTGATAAGCACAGTTTTTAGTATTCATGCCATTCCATTCACATTGATCAAAAAGCAGCAAAGTGAATTTCATTATTTTACCACTTAACATTGTTTAATTCAGAAAGTAAAATATCCTTTATAGGTATGTCATTCCAATTGCAACACTCAAAAAAGTTTTTAAGGTAATACTTTAATAGCAGAATTGTTAAATTTATGACTTTTGTAACATCTATAAATGTTAAATGTGAAAAATTCATATTTCATGGGATAATTACTTTTAAAGTATTACCTTCTTTTAAGGAAATTAAAAGTATGTTAGCAAAAACACTCACATTGTACTATAAAATTAATATATTCATACTGTTCTTTGAAAAGTTCAATGAAAGAACCAAAAAAAATACTTTAATTAACTTTTATAAACATGTGTTAAATGCTAACCACTGCAAGTTGATGCAGGAAATGCAAGAAAGAATAATATAGCACAATAACCCACACTCAAATTTCTCACAACCAGTTGGGGAAAGAAAGGCACAAACAATACTAAAAATAATGCCAGAAAGACTACAATAAATGCCACAATGGAACTTCAGTGATCATATCCCTTCTCTTTTAAGCAATTTAGTCTTTTATTTATACAATTTTCTATCAAAATGTGCTTTTACTTTTGCAGCACTTTTCGGCAGTCCTCAAAGATTTTTGCTTCATTACAAATGAAACAGTAATTGTAACCTACTCTTAGAGTAATTTCTGTTATCTTTATATCATCTTGTGGTCTTTCTACCCTTTTGAGTTTTAAAGTAAATTTAGGATAAAACCATACTTTACAACCTTTGGGGTATAGGACCTTCTACCATCTCTGTAAATTCTAAGACTTATTTCCTTACGACTCTCTCTCTGTTTTTACGGTCCAGTGAACCATTTAATTTTCCTCACACTCACCACTCCTCTTCAAACCAAACCAACAAATACATATTTTCAATACAACTCAATTCTACCATTTGCTTGCTGTCTTCCAAAAGAAACTCACTCACACCAATCACATCATGGTTGTATTTTTGATGAAAATGATTAGGTTCACAGTGAGAGTAGGATCTAAATCAGGGTTTCTGCTGTTGTCCATTATCTTACTGGTCCCCTCAACTTTCTCTTGGGGTTACTTTGCTCACTCTAACAGTTAGGATTAAATTCAAGTGCACATAACCAAAAACCCAAAAGAGAAGTGATTTTTACCTCTTTTTCACATACAAAAATTAGAAATCAGCAGTCTCTAATGAGTGTTGGCTTAGTGCTAGTGAGGAAATGAGTTCCCTTCCAAATTCCTCTCCGAGCATACATGGAACATACCTTTTAACCTCAAAGTCACAAGGAGCTCCAAGGAGAAAAATGGCTGCTAGAGCTCCAGAGAGCTGGAGGGTGGGGCAGGGGGTAGGAGGAAGAAGATGAAGTGGAAGGGCAAAGAGCATCTTTTGCCTGTCTCTCCTTTAAGCAGTCTTCTCACATGTCCCACACACTGATGTCCAAACTTAGACAATGGTTACACATCAGCTGGAAAGGGCTACTAGGCTTGCAGTCTTTCATCTAGACACATTACTGCTCTGAATAAAATCAGATTCTAAGGAATATTGAAATGTAACTAGTCCATCCTATCTATCATCTTCTTATAATAGAAAGGGTTAGTAAATAGAAAAGGATAGAAAGCATATGACAGAGATAGAATTGAAGAATTTTTGTGACCAACAGAAAAAGATGAAGTCAAGTAAATATGATGCTTGGAGAATAGCACTTCAGGGTAAAAAGAACTGACCAAGGGATAAAGACGAAGAGAGCAGGATAAAAACAAAAGGCAATCATTTATTTATTTGCCTACTATACATCAAAAACTATACTAGGTTACAGAGTATATAATAGCCAACAAGAGAGATACAATTCCTGCCTTCACGGAATTCATATTCTAGTGGATACTCTGAGAACACTACAATCACAATGACTCTAAACAGTTGATTGGAGGACCAGACATAGAATAAAATGGCCCTTGATACATGTGTTATGTAAAACAAAGCAAAATGAATTCTCAAAGTCTCACTAAAACTTTAGGGAAGGAAAAGTCTCTCTCTTTTTTTTTTTTGAATTTTTGAATTTTTATTTTTATACATCAGGTTCTTATTAGTTATCTATTTTATACACATCAGTGTATACATGTCAATCCCAATTGCCCAATTCATCACACCACCATCGCCACCACCCCGCGGCTCTCCCTACTTGGTGTCCATACGTTTGATCTCTACATCTGTGTCTCAACTTCTGCCCTGCAAACTGGTTCATCTGTACCATTTTTCTAGGTTCCACATATATGCATTAACATATGATATTTGTTTTTCTCTTTCTGACTTACTTCACTCTGTATGACAGTCTCTAGATCCATCCACGTCTCAACAAATGACCAAATTTCGTTCCTTTTTATGGCTGAGTAATCTTCCATTGTATATATGTACCACAACTTCTTTACCCATTCGTCTGTCAATGGGCATTTAGGTTGCTTCCATGACCTGGCTATTGTAAATAGTGCTGCAATGAACATTGTGGTGCATGTGTTTTTTTGAAATATGGCTTTCTCTGGGTATGTGCCCAGTAGTGGGATTGCTGAAGCATATGGTAATTTTATTTTTAGTTTTTTAAGGAACCTCCATACTGTTCTCCATAGTGGCTGTATCAGTTTACATTCCAACCAACAGTGGAAGAAGGTTCCCTTTTCTCCACACCCTCTCCAGCATTTGTTGTTTGTAGATTGTCTGATGAGGCCCATTCTAACTGGTGTGAGGTGATACCTCATTGTAGTTTTGATCTGCATTTCTCTAATAATTAGTGATGTTGAGCAGCTTTTCATGTGCTTCTCGGCCATCTGTATGTCTTCTTTGGAGAAATGTCTAGGTCTTCTGCCCATTTTTGGATTGGGTTGCTTGTTTCTTTAATATTGAGATGCATGAGCTGCTTTTATATTTTAGAGATTAATCCTTTGTCCGTTGATTTGTTGGCAAATATTTTCTCCCATTGTGAGGGTTGTCTTTTCATCTTGTTTATGGTTTCCTTTGCTGTGCAAAAGCTTTTAAGTTTCATTAGGTCCCATTTGTTCATTTTTGTTTTTATTTCCATTACTCTAGGAGGTGGATCAAAAAAGACCTTGCTGTGATTTATGTCAAAGAGCATACTTCCTATGTTTTCCTCTAAGAGTTTTATAGTGCCCGGTCTTACATTTAGATCTCGAATCCATTTTGAGTTTATTTTTGTGTATGGTGTTAGGGAGTGTTCTAATTTCATGCTTTTACATGTAGTGGTCCAGTTTTCCCAGCACCACTTATTCAAGAGACTGTTTCTTCTCCATTGCGTATCTTTGCCTCCTTTGTCATAGATTAGTTGACCATAGGTGCGTGGGTTCATCTCTGGGCTTTCTATCTTGTTCCACTGATCTATGTTTCTGTTTTTGTGCCAGGACCATATTGTCTTGATTACTGTAGCTTTGTAGTACAGTCGGAAGGCAGGGAGTCTGATTCCTCCAGCTCTGTTTATTTCCCTCAAGACTGCTTTGGCTATTCGGGGTCTTTTGTGTCTCCATACAAATTTTAAGATTTTTTGTTCTAGTTCTGTAAAAAATGCCATTGGTAATTTGATAGGGATTGCACTGAATATGTAGATTGCTTTGGGTAGTATAGTCATTTTCACAATATTGATTCTTCCAATCCAAGAATGGGATATCTCTCCATCTGTTTGTATCATCTTTAATTTCTTTCATCAGTGTCTTACAGTTTTCTGCATACATGTCTTTGGTCTCCCTAGGTAGGTTTATTCCTAGGTATTTTATTCTTTTTGTTGCAATGGCAAATGGGAGTGTTTCCTTAATTTCTCTTTCAGATTTATCATCATTAGTGTATAGGAATGCAAGAGATTTCTGTGCATTAATTTTGTATCCTGCAACTTTACCAAATTCATTCATTAGCTCTAGTAGTTTTCTGGTGGCATTTTTAGGATTCTCTGTATAGTATCATGTCATCTGCAAACAGTGACAGTTTTACTTTTTCTTTTCCAATTTGTATTCCTTTTATTTCTTTTTATTCTCTGATTGCCATGGCTAGGACTTCCAAAACTATGTTGAATAATAGTGGTGAGAGTGGACGTCCTTGTCTTGTTCCTGATCTTAGAGGAAATGCTTTCAGTTTTTCACCATTGAGAATGATGTTTGCAGTGGGTTTATCATATATGGCCTTTATTATGTTGAGGTAGCTTCCCTCTATGCCCACTTTCTGGAGAGTTTTTATCATAAATGGGTGTTGAATTTTGTCAAAAGCTTTTTCAGCATCTATTGAGATGATCATATGGTTTTTGTTCTTCAATTCTTTAATATGGTGTATCACATTGATTGATTTGCATACATTGAAGAATCCTTGCATCCCTGGGATAAATCCCACTTGATCATGGTGTAAGATCCTTTTATTGTGTTGCTGGATTCTGTTTGCTAGTATTTTGTTGAGGATTTTTGCATCTATATTCATCAGTGATATTGGTCTGTAATTTTTTTTGTAGTATCTTTGTCTGGTTTTGGTATCAGGGTGATGGTGGCCTCATAGAATGAGTTTGGGAGTGTTCCTTCCTCTGCAATTTTTTGGAAGAGTTTGAGAAGGATGGGTGTTAGCTCTTCTCTAAATGTTTGATAGAATTCACCTGTGAAGCCATCTGGTCCTGCACTTTTGTTTGTTGGAAGACTTTTAATCACAGTTTCCATTTCATTAGTTGTTATTGGTCTGTTCGTATTTTCTATTTCTTCCTGGTTCAGTCTTGGAATGTCATACCTTTCTAAGAATTTGTCCAATTCTTCCAGTTGTCCATTTTATTGGCATAGAGTTGCCTGTAGTAGTCTCTTAGGATGCTTTGTATTTCTTCAGTGTCTGTTGTAACTTCTCCTTTTTCATTTGTAATTTTATTGATTTGAGTCCTCTCCCTCTTTTTCTTGTTGAGTCTGGCTAATGGTTTATCAATTTTATCTTCTCAAAGAACCAGCTTTTAGTTTCATTGATCTTTGCTATTGTTTTGTTTCTATTTCATTTATTTCTGCTTTGATTTTTATGATTTCCTTCCTTCTGCTAACTTTGTGTTTTGTTTGTTCTTCTTTCTCTAGTTTCCTTAGGCGTAAGGCTGGATTGTTTGAGATTTTTCTTGTTTCTTGAGGCAGGCTTGTATAGCTATAAACTTCCCTCTTAGAACTGCTTTTGCTGCAGCCCATAGGTTTTGGATTGTCATGTTTTCATTTTCAATTATCTCTAGGTATTTTTTGATTTCCTCTTTGATTTCTTCAGTGATCTCTTGGTTATTTAGTAACATATTGTTTAGCCTCCATGTGTTTGTGCTTTTTACAGTTTTTTAACTGTAAATCATTTCTAATCTCATAGCATTGTGGTCAGAAAAGATGCTTGAAACAATTTCAATTTTCTTAAATTTACTGAGGTTGATTTGTGTCCAAGATGTGATCTATCATGGAGAATGCTCTGTGCGCACTTGAGAAGAAAGTCTAATCTGCTGTTTTTGGATGGAATGTCCTATAAATATCAATTAAATCTATCTGGTCTATTATTTCACTTAAAGCTTCTATTTCCTTATTTATTTTCACTTTGGATGATCTGTCCATTGGTGTGAGTGAGGTGTTAAAGTCCCCCACTATTGTGTTACTGTTGATTTCCTCTTGTATAGCTGTTAGCAGTTGCCTTATGTATTGAGGTGCTCCTATGTTGGGTGCATATATATTTATAATTGTTATCTCTTCTTCTTGGATTGATCCCTTATCATTATGTAATGTCCTTCCTTTTCTCTTGTAACATTCTTTATTTTAAAGTCTATTTTGTCTGATATGAGTATTGTTACTCCAGCTTTGTTTTGATTTCCATTTGCATGGAATATCTTTTTCCGTCCCCTCACTTTCAGTCTTTATGTGTCCCTAGGTTTGAAGTGGGTCTCTTGCAGACAGCATATATATGGGTCTTGTTTTGGTATCCATTTAGCAAACCTGTGTCTTTTGGTTGGAGAATTTAATGCATTCACGTTTAAGGTAATTATCAATATGTATGTTCCTATGACCATTTTCTTAATTGCTTTTGGTTTGTTTTTGTAGGTCCTTTTCTTCTCTTGTGTTTCCCACTTAGAGAAGTTCCTTTAGCATTTGTTGTAGAGCTGGTTTGGTGGTGCTGAATTCTCTTAGCTTTTGCTTGTCTGTAAAGCTTTTCATTTCTCCATCGAATCTGAATGAGATCCTTGCCGGGTAGAGTAATATTGGGTGTAGTTTCTTCCCTTTCATCACTTTAAGTATATCATGCCACTCCCTTCTGGCTTGTAGAGTTTCTGCTGAGAAATCAGCTGTTAACCTTATGGGAGTTCCCTTGTATGTTATTTGTCATTTTTCCCTTGCTGCTTTCAATAATTTTTCTTTGTCTTTAATTTTTGCCAGTTTGATTACTATGTGTCTCGGCGTGTTTCTCCTTGGCTTTATCCTGTATGGGACTCGCTGCACTTTCTGGATTTGGGTGGCTATTTCCTTTCCCATGTTAGGGAAGTTTTCGACTATAATCACTTCAAATATTTTCTTGGGTCCATTCTCTCTCTCTTCTCCTTCTGGGACCCCTATAATGCGAATGTTGTTGCGTTTAATGTTGTCCCAGAGGTCTCTTAGGCTGTCTTCATTTCTTTTCATTCTTTTTTCTTTATTCTGTTCTACAGCAGTGAATTCCACCATTCTGTCTTCCAGGTCACTTATCCGTTCTTCTGCCTCAGTTATTCTGCTATTGGTTCCTCCTAGTGTAGTTTTCATTTAAGTTACTGTATTGTTCATCCCTGTTTCTTTCTTCTTTAATTCTTCTAGGTGTTTGTTAAACATTTCTTGCATCTTCTCGATCTTTGCCTCCATTCTTTTTCTGAGGTCCTGGATCATCTTCACTATCATTGTTCTGAATTCTTTTTCTGGAAGGTTGCCTATCTCCACTTCTTGTAGTTGTTTTTTGAGGGTTTTATCTTGTTCCTTCAACTGGTACATAGCCCTCTACCTTTTCATCTTGTCTATCTTTCTGTGAATGTGGTTTTTTTCCCACAGGCTGCAGGATTGTCAAATAAAAGTCTTTAAAATTGCTAGCTAGCACAGTTTAGTAATCAGTATTAATCATTAGTATTTTAACGTATGCAAAATTTCACTTCTTTTCTACTCCCACTTAATTTTGTTACTTTTAAATTTTCTTTGACCCCAGAAATTGTAAAGGGGCTGATGACTAAAGAAAATATTATAGGGAGATGAATGGATTAGAGAGAGGAGTGAGGAGAAAAAAGTTGATATCTGCCAAGGGTGTGGAGGAAGTGGTACTTAATACATTACTGGAATGATGGGTGGAATTTCAATAGAAATGTGGACAGAAGAACATTCCTTATAGGGAAGAAGAGCATTTTTAAAAGCATTAAAGCCATTAATATCTACTGTTTAATAAAATTTAAGGAGATCCAACAAACATAGAAAGATTATCTCTTAAATATCTCCAAAAGCAAAAAAAAGTTCATTATTGTTGTAATTTTTCAGTGTAGAGGGTTTGGAGAGGCAACACTGTGAGACTAAAAAAGCACCCAAGTACATGCAAAAATGCCTAGAATTTTGTGCTGGTTCTTCTACTGATTACGTTTAGAATAGTAGAATAAGACAATCTATACTGCCTACAACACAAGTTTATATTAAAAAGGTTTTTTTTCAGCACTTTGAAAACTATTAAATACTACAGAAAAATAAGGTTAAGTCATTATGCTTAATCACCATCACTATACATGAGCTCAGGAAATGAAGGTTAGAGGATGACCACAATGCACTTTACACTGGAAAACTGATCCAGGAATAACTCCACAAAAATGCAGAAATAGATCTTCCCATTTAGTCGTAGAGGAAATACTGTTGTCCCTGTTGATTTTATAGTTTATAGTTAAGTTGTAACAACAGCTACCTTTATAGGTTTGTCAGTTTTTGTCAATTTTTAGCCAAAATTATACCAGAACATAGTCCCTCCTTTAAGATCAAACTGAAAGGTCCTATTCAGATCTTACTTAAAAACAGGGCCAAGGGGCAATTTAATCATGAATCCCAGGCAGCAAAAACTGAGTCAAAAAAAACTCCAATTCCTATCAGGGATCTCCGTTATGGACTCTGTTCTGTGAATAAAAGTAGTTTCCTGGTCCCGCAAAAGAGTTTTCCAGCCACGTTGCTAAACCAGGTGCTATTAGCTCTAGGGAACCAGAGAGAAGTTGCAAAATCAGTGATAAGTTTTCAGTTTCTTACTTTCTTTCTGCCGTAGAGCTACTCATTGGTTGGTTTTAGAGTAAATCGAAAAATTATTGTAAACCCCTATCTTTCTGTTGATTAAAAAAATGTAATCAATTAACTTCTCTACCTTTCATTGTTTTAGATTAAATACTATTTGCCCTAATACCTGCTTTAACTAGGATAGGAATTATCTTTCTTCAGTCATTATTCACAGTGAATTAACCATTCTCCTTTATTTCTCACATTATACCTCTGGTAAATTATCATCCTAAGATATCAAATTACTATAGACATTTTCTGCTTTTAGAATCTATCAATCAAAGATGAGGATTACATGCTCTATCTACGGCTTATTCCTTATTTGTAAAATTAAAATTTAACTGTATCAAATTAGAAGTAACATGATAGAATAGCCCCATAATTTGGGTAATTTTCTATGTGTCAGAAATTCTATTTTTGCTAAAGGACTGTCTGCTACTTTTTTGAACTAAATCTTCTTGATTCACTTTTAAATTGCCTCTGTCAATTATGTATGATAATAACATTTCATTATTAATGATTTAAGTATGATATTCATTTTGCTATAGTTATATTGTGATATTGAATATAGGGGGGAATCACTAGAGAAATTAAGACACTGAGCTACATTGCCAATAAAATTTTCGCTTATCATCTCTGAGTATCAATCATCTCTGAAACAAATAAAACAACTATAGATGGTTTAAGTGTAGTTCTATATTGAATCAGTAGAAACATAGCAGAATCTTGACTCTGGAATTTCTTCTTGCCTTATTATTCAATGATTCATGTTGCTTAATATTATTATATTATAAAGAAAAACACTGAAAACTAACATATGAAATAATATTTTTTCTAGTTCAAATAATTTGGACTTATATAATCAGTTAGCAATGATCAAAGAGAATTATATAATGAGTTAACACATAATCTATGAATGAATCCTTGTTATTTGTTTTATGGATATACTTAACTATATTTCCTTAAAGTAAAAAATCAAATGATTATATATCTTGTTATACTGTTTATATCTATATTTATATCTATATCTATAATGTAGCTGCTGAAAAAGAGGAGGGAATCTATCTACCCATCTATCTATCTATCTAGATAAAAAATTTTCCCCTGTAAAGTCTATAGCCAGGGATAAAGGCCATGAGACTACACATAGGAAAATGGAGATTTTAGTCTTGGCTCTTTTTTCTCACATACTATGTATGGTTTGAACATCCCTTAACACTTGGATTCTCACATTCCTGATTGTAAGCAGAGATTGGATCAAATGATATATACGATCCTGCCTACCTTTGGGATTCTACAATTCCATGACATGTAATTTCAAGATGTGCTCAAAGCCTTTATCCTGCACAGATAAAATTCACAAGAGTCATCTCTCTTTTTCTTTCACTTTGATCAAAGATGACTAAAACTGATAAAAGCAACTTGTTAAATTCTTCATGATGACAAGTAATTCCATCAGTTCTGACCTAGGTGTCTATCAAATTAAACTTCTGATTTAACAGTTTGCCAGTTACATTCTTAACTACCATAAAGTGCTCATGAATGAATGAAAATTTTCTAATAGTTCACTCCACCCCATCCCTGTTTGTAACTTTAATCCCAATAATATATATGACCTTAGCAACATTGTCCCATGACATGAACTAATGTTACTAATATTTTGAATAATGCATTGAAAGGAATGCACACAGTCAACTTTTCATCAGTAGTTCATTAGAAGACTATTTTCCAAATATGAATGAATAACTTTCTTCCCCTAGATACTTATAGTTGAACTTTACTCTGTATCACAGAAAACAATTGAGAGCTCAATGATGATATTTACTATATTAATCTTAATAGATAGCAGAGAGAGATACACAAGATAGGGAAATTGCACTGTTTATTATGTCATTTCATGCAATCAGAAAAACTACTAAAACGTAAGATAACATTATGAGAGAGAATGTGTTATTTTTCAAAACCATAAATAGCACTGCTAAACAACAAAGGGGAAATAGATGAAGTCTTATGTGAATTACATCTATAAATCCTGACAAAATTTATTCTAATTTAATCTTTCTGTATTGCTTCAAAAGGACAATCATCTATAAAAATGTTTAATGAACTCTGTCTGAAATGCTTTTGAACTTTCTGACTAAAGATAAAAGAAAGTATTTTGCATGTGAAAAACTAGAGATGCAACAAAGTTCTTATTTCCTAAAACTTGCCAAGAGAACAAAAATATATCTTTGAAAGTACAGGCAGCATAATTTTACTAATATTTAAAGATTATAATTATTGTGTTAAATCATGTAATATTTTTCTGATGTTTTTTAATTAATGGAAATTAGTTGAAAACAAAGCTTGGCATACATTTAAAATTATTCATCTAGAAATACATAGTATCCTAAACATAAAGTACTGTGAAAGGAAATTCCAAGCCACTTGCTTGTTATAATATAAAAATACATCAGAGCATCATGTGATAAACAGTCTATTTATAGGAGAGAGTTTTTCCTTAAAGTGTACTACCACAGATTGCTCTTACTACTATGAAAAGAATGATTCTAAGTCACTGTTTAAGTTTTTCCAAGTATTTTCCATTTCAAGTTATACTGTAATTTGTAATAAATATAATTTTATATAGATTTGTGTTCATACAAATGAAGAAGCTGATGACTAGAGAGAATGGATCTCTTTTTAAAAACTGTGTTCAGATATTATGGTGGTTATTACGGAAAGATAAATGTGAAGGAGAAAATGGTAGAAAAGTTAAAGCAAAATAAGTGTATCAGGGTTAAACACACACACACGCACACATAAACAAAACAAAAACAACAACAACAAAAAATCTTTTCCCCATCTGGCACTAGAATTCTCTTAAAGACAACTGCTATTGATTAGAAAATAGCTTATCTGTGGCTTAGAGTTGGAAGAGAAAATTCAACAGGCATAATCATTATAAACACAGTAAAACAAACACACAGCAAAATTCAATTTGATAATATTTTGTTAAGGAATTTTGTGTCTTTGTTCTTGAGGGATCCAATTTGTAGTTTTCTTATAATGGGATATAACTGTATGGCTTTGTTATCCAGGATATGCTGGATATCATTAAAAAATAAATAATATTCCCATCTTTTCCATTTTCTAGAAAAGTTTCTATAGGATCACTATTTTTTATTCCTTTAATGTTTATGCCTGATACTTTTTTTCTCAGAAGATTTTTTCTTTTTCAATTTCTTTAGTAAATATACAATGGAACTAATCAGATTATCTGTTTCTTCTCAAGACAGTTTTGTTAGTGTATGTCTTTCAAAAAAATTGTCCATTTTATCTAAGCTGTCAATTTCTTTTGCATAAAGTTTTCCCAATAATTATATTACTATCCTTTTAATGTGTGGAGAATATGGAAGGTGTGAACTTTTAAATTTCTGATGTTACATAGTATTTTTTTGTTAATTCAGATTTAAAAATTTTTATTGCCACTATATAAATATATGGTTAGGTTTTGTTATGCACATCCTTTGTATCATTTCAATGTGTGTTGTCTCTTTATCTTGATGAGTCTACCTAAAGGTTTATCAATCTGATTAACTTTTTAAAGTAACTAGTATTTGTTTCATTATTCACTGTCTGTGTTTTGCTCCATTGAGTTTAAACCTTTTTTCTTTCTAATGTAAACATTAAAAATGGCTGATTAAGTCTCCTGGACTTCAGACTGTACTACAAAGCTACAGCAATAAAGACAGTACAGCAGTATAGGACTGGCACAAAAACAGAAGAATACATCAATGGAACAGGATGGAAAGCCCAGAGATAAACCCATGCACATATGGTCACCTTATTTTTGATAAAGGAGGCAAGAATATACAATGGGTAAAAGACAGCCTCTTCAATAAGTGGTGCTCGGAAAACTGGACAGCTACATGTAAAAGAATGAAATTAGAACACTCCCTAACACCATACACAAAAATAAACTCCAAATGGATTAAAGACCTAATGTAAGGCCAGACACTATAAAAGTCTTAGAGGAAAACATAGGCAGAACACCCTATGACATAAATCACAGCAAGATCCTTTTTGACCCACCTACGAGAGAAATGGAAATAAAAATAAACAAATGGGACCTAATGAACTTCAAAGCTTTCGCACAGCAAAGGAAACCATAAACAAGATGAAAAGACAGCCCTCAGAATGGGAGGAAATATTTTCAAATGAAGCAACTGACAAAGGATTAATCTCCAAAATTTGCAAGCAGCTCATGCAGCTCAATATCAAAAACACAAACAACCCTATCCAAAAATGGGCAGAAGACCTAAACAGACATTTCTCCAAAGAAGATATACAGATTGCCAACAAACACATGAAAGGATGCTCAACATCATTAATCACTAGAGAAATGCAAATCAAAACTACAATGAGATATCACCTCACACCAGTCAGAATGGCCATGATCAAAAAATGTACAAACAATAAATGCTGGAGAGGGTGTGGAGAAAAGGGAACCCTGTTGCAGGGAATGTAAATTGATACAGCCATTATGGAGAACAGTACGGAAGTTCCTTAAAAAACTAAAAAAAGAACTATCATACGACCCAACAATCCCACTACTGGGCATGTACCCTGAGAAAACCATAATTCAAAAACAGCCATGTACCACAATGTTCACTGCAGATCTATTTACAATAGCCAGGACATGGAAGCAACCTAAGTGTCCATCGACAGATTAATGGATAAAGAAGATGTGGCACATATATACAATGGAATATTAGTCAGCCAAAAAAAGAAATGAAATTGAGTTATTTGTAGTGAGGTGGATGGACCTAGAGTGTGTCATACAGAGTGAAGTCAGAAAGAGAAAAGTGAATACCGTATGCTAACACACATATATGGAATCTAAAAAAAAAAGGTTCTGAAGAACCTAAGGGCAGGACAGGAATAAAGTCACAGACGTTGAGAATGGACTTGAGGACACGAGGAGGGGGAAGGGTAAGCCAGGACGAGTGAGAGAGTGGCAATGACTTATATACGCTACTAAATGTAAAACAGATAGCTAGTGGGAAGCAGCCGCATAGCACAGGGAGATCAGCTCAGTGCTCTGTGACCACCTAGAGGGGTTGGAGGGAGAGGCAAGAGGGAGAAGATATGGGGATATATGTATATGTATAGCTGATTCACTTTGTTATAAAGCAGAAACTAGCACACCATTGTAAAGCAATTATACTCCAATAAAGATGTTAAAAAAAAAAACCCAGCTGATTAAAGTATGGTATATAGGGAAAAAAATCACTGATTTTGTAATCAAGATAGATCTTGGGTAAACATCAACAAAACAAAAAGACAGCCCAGAGAATCTGAGAAAATATTTGCAGACGATGTGACCGACAAGGGCTTAATTTCCAAAATATACAAACAGCTCACACAACTCAATGTTAAAAAAAACAACCCAATCAAAAAATGGGCAGAAGACCTAAATAGACATTTCTCCAAAGAAGACATACAGATGGCTAACAGGTACATGAAAACATGCTCAACATTGCTAATTATTAGAGAAATGCAAATCAAAACTACAGTGAGGTACCACGTCACACCAGTCGGAATGGCCATCATCAAAAAATCTACAAATAATAAATGCTGGAGAGGGTATAGAGAAAAAGGAACACTCCCACAGTGTTGGTGCGAATGTAATCTGGTGCACCCCCTATGGAGAACACTATGGAGCTTCCTTCAAAAACTAAAAATAGAGCTACCATATGAGCCAGCAATTCCACTCCTGGGCGTATATCTGGAGAAAACCGTAATTCGAAAAGATACATGCATCTCAATGTTCATAGCAGCAATATTTACAATAGCCAAGACAAGGAAGCAACCTAACTGTCCACTGACAGAGGAATGGATAAAGATGATGTGGTACATACAAATAATGGAATATTACTCAGACATAAAAAGAATGAAATAATGCCATTTACAGCAACATGGATGGACCTAGAGATTATCTTATAAGTAAGTCAGACAGAGAAAGACAAAAATCATATGATATTGCTTATATGTGGAATCTAAAAAAATTCTACAAATGAAATATTATAAAATAGAAATACACTCACAGACAAAGGAAACGAACTTTTGGTTACCAAAGGGGAAAGGGGGTGGGAGGCATAAGTTAGGAGTTTGGAATTAACATATACACACTATAATATATAGAACAGATAACGAACAAGAACCTACTGTATAGCACAGGGAAGTATAATCAATATCTTATAATAACCTTTAATGAAAAAGAATAGATATATATACATGTATGACTGAATCACTTTGCTGTATACCTGAAACTAACACAACATGGTAAACCAACTATACTTCAGTAAAAAAATAAATAAATAAAATAAAAACCTGAAAAAATAAAATGTGTCACATCGAAAAGTAAAACATTCATATATCAATTATCTTAATTCTAATGCTAATTAAAATATAATGAAAAAGATATAACTCACTCGTCATTCACAATATACAGTTGTTTCATCAACTAAAACATACTAATTTCCAAAGCCAAACAACAAAAAATTATCTCAAGACCACTTGGTTTCCATTAACTAGGGAAAATCATTTTATAGTTGTTATACTCTTATTTAATCCACATTTTGCACCATCATTACATCTGTCAGTGATCAACTGTTAGCACCATATATTCACTATATTCAAATTTTATTAATTTTCAAATTCTCAAAATATGGATGATTATATAAGAACTATTATATAAAACCAAAATGAAGTCTCACAATTTTCTGGTAAATGGATGGAAATGTTTACAGTTTTTTAAAGAATTTTTAACTGTCATAATTCTTTAATGGGTTTTTCTTTTAAACCCCTATGAATAAAGATTAATGTGTAAAATGTTAGCCAATCCATAACTCCCTGTACAAAACAGGCTAGGTTTCTGCCCATTACACTACGATAGTAGACTGCAAGGACAGCAGCTTATTTTTTTTTTCTAACTCCTTCCTTCGAAATTTCCCTTCTTGTTAGTCTTCTCTTACCTCTAAATATGTAAAAACTTAACGTCACTAGAGAAATGATTGCCCATTTGGTTTCTATAACTCCCACTAGAGTGCCAACCCCATGTACACAGGGGTCTTGTCTACTTTTGCTCATTATTATTGTCCAGCATCTAACAGGGCACATCAATAATAAACTGTTCAATGCATTTGTGGGATAAATAAATGAATTAATTGATTAACTAACTGAAACTAATGAGTCAGTCTCTCTCTCTCTCTCTCTCTCTCTCTCTCTCCCCGCCCCCCCCCCCCCTTTCTCTCTCTCTTTCACCCAAATAAAAGCAGTTACGGGGGAAAAAAGTAAAATTTCCCTTTAAATTCCCTTTTCTCTTGGAAAACTGAAAATTCTCTCCAAAAAAATACCAAAAATAAAACAAAAAAAAAAATAAAAATTTATCATCCAGGTAGTTTGGTTAAATAAGCTATTCTGAAGACTTTGAGAAAATATCTAGTTTATACAAGATTCTTAAGATGCAAGCCAAAGAATGAAGAGATCCATTTTTGTTTTCTCATCTCTAACTCCTACAGTTTTCTGACTAAGTGTGTAAAATGTTCCACAGAAATGGGTTTGGGACAGACAATTACAGAAATACACAAAGAGGACTGATTACTGGAGGTCCTCAGAGATGCAGCTCTCACTTGGATGCAGGCTGATTTTAAATAGCTTTTAGATTAAATAAACTTCTCCCTCTGAAACTCCTGACAGATAGTAGGAAGTGACTGGGATTACAGAGGATGTTTTCAACCTAAACTTTGGAGAATATGACTGCAATTTTTATCTCTACAGCATGGAAATTAAAGTGACAATGTAAACCAAGACATTAGGAAATGAGATTCTTAATGAATGAAAGCTTCTAAGTTTGCTTTTTGTTTTAACATACACTTCTAAATACATTCTATACTGCTATGTGTTGCTCTACATTGCTTGACCCTATTATGTTTCACTTGGATACAAATATCACTAACTCATCCACAGTATGATATATTTTTGCTGGATTTCAAAAAGTGATGACTTATATTGCATTCTCCAGACTCCAGCCCGGTCTCCCTTGTGACTCAATTGTTTGTACCTGGAGAAAGCTTAGTGAAAGCAAAAAGTAAGATCTATTGTGTTAAAGGAACTGAATTTTCATCTACGTAAAGGAGCTGAACTTCAAAGGAATTTAGCTGGTGATTTGGGGCTTATTAACACCAGACTTTTAAAATGCGCTAGATTTCCTAAGCAGCTAGATTTCCCTAGGCCCACTGTTGCAGAAATTGTATTATCTAATTTTTTTTTTTGCTTCATTGAAGTATAACAAATTAAAATTAAATATATATTTAAGGTGTACAACATGATAGCTTGATATATGTATACATTGTGAAATGATTACCACAAGCAAGCTAATTAGTACATTCATAGTTACTTTTTTTGTGAGAACACTTAAGATTTACTCAGCAAATTTCAAGTATATAATACAGATTATTAAATATAGTCACCATGCTGTCAACACATTAGATCCTCTGAACTTATTCACCTTATAACTGAAAGTTTGTGTCTTTTGACCATCCTCTCCCCTTTTTGCTCAACCCCAACCTCTGACAACCAACGTTCTGCAGTTTGGTTCTATGAGTTCATCTTTTTTACATTCCACATATAAGTGACATCATACTTGCCTTTCACTGTCTGGCTTATTTGACTTAGCATAATTTCCTTCTTTTTTAAAGCTGAATAATATTCTATTGTGTATATGTATACAACATTTTCTTTATCCATTCATCTGTCAATGGACACTTAGGTTGTTTCAACATCTGGCTATTGTGAATAATGCTGCAATGAACATGGAAGTATAGATATCTCTTTGAGACACTGATTTCATTTCCTTTGTATATGTACCCTGTAGTGGGATTACTGGATAGTATTTTAGTTCTATTTTTAGGTTTTTGAGAAACATCCATAATGCCTATACCAATTTACATTCCCACCAACAGTGCACAAAGGTTCCCATTTTTCCACACCATACCCAACATTTGTTATCACTTGTCCTTTTGATAATGGCCATTCTAATAGGCATGAGGTGATATCTCACTGTGGTTTTGATTTGCATTTCCCTGATGATTAGTGATATTCAGCATCTTTTCATGTACCCATTGGCCATTTCTATATCTTCTTTTGAGAAATGTCTATCCAGGTCCTTTTCCCATTTTTAAATTGGGTTGTTAGGGGGTTTTTTTGCTATTGAGCTATAGGAACTCCTTACACATTTTGGATACTAACCCCTTAACAGATATATGGTTTGAAAATATTTTCTCCCATTCCATAGGTTGTCTTTTCATTTTGTTGACTGTTTCTTCTGCTGTGCAGGGCATTTTAGTTTTATATAATCCCACTTATTTATTTTTCCTTTTATTGCCTGTACTTTTGGTGTCATATTCAAAAAGTCATTGCCAAGACCAATGTAATAAAACTTTTTCTCCATGTTTTCCTCTAGGATTTTAGGGTTTCAGGTATTTTTTTGAAGTCTTTAATCCATTTTTAATTTTGTTTATGGTGTGAGATATTGGTCCAGTTTCATTCTTTTGCATGTGAATATCCAGTTTGCTAATACCATTTATTGAAAAGATGATCCTTTCCCCATTGTGTATTGTTGGCACCCTTATCACAGATTATTTATCAAGATATGTGTGGGTTTATTTCTGGCCTCTCTATTCTGTTCCACTGGTCTATGCATCTGTTTTTATGCCAGTACCATACTATTTTTTCTACTACTATAGCTTTGTAATGTAGTTTAAAACCAGGAAGTATGATGCCTACAGTTTTGTTCTTCTTTCTCAAGATTGCTTTGGCTGTTCAGGGTTGCCAGGGGCTGCATATAAATCTTAGAATTGTTTTCTCTATTTCCTTAAAAATGGCATTGAAATGTTGATAGGGATTGCACCGATAGAATGTTTTGGGTAGTATGGATATTTTCATAATATTAACTCTTCTGATCCAAAAACACATATCTTTGCACATATTTGTGTCTTCTTCAACCTCTGTCATCAATGTCTTATAGTCTTTGGCGTACAGTTTTTTCACCTCAATGGTTAAATTAATTCTTAAGTATTCTATTATTTTTAATGTTATTGTAAATGAGATTTTTCTCTTAATTTCTTTTTAAAATAGTTATTTGTTTAATTTTTAAAGTAATTTTTCAGGGCTTACAGGTTCACCACACATCCTAGACTGTGTACTTTCTTCACCATACTCATTATTTTAAGAAAGAAAGGAAAAGTTACAAATATAATGAATGTAAAGAGATAGAAATGGATGCAGGGATAAAATTCAGAAAGAACAAGTAAGGTATTTCTCCCTATCTTTTCGGTTTATTTTATATGATGAGATTTTTGCCCTTTTCAGAGGTCTCATTTCAGAATAAAAAAATACTGCCAATTGTATTAGTTTTCTGTTGCTGAAGTAACAAATTACCACAGATTTGGTGGCTTAAAATAACACAAACTTATTATCCCAGAGTTCTTTAGGTCAGAAGTCTGGTGGGGTTGGCTTCTTTCTCTGCCTCTGCCTCACAAGGCCAAAATAAAAGTGTCTGCAGGGCTGTGGCCCTTTCTGAAGGCTCTAGGGGAGAATATGTTTTAAGAAACATTCAGATTTCTGCCAAAATTCAGTTGTATACAGATGTACGAGTCTCCATTTCCTTGCTGGCTCATGCCTAGGGGTCATTCTCAACTCCTGAGGCTGCTTGATTTGTTCAAGGCCCCTCTCCTCCAACTTCAACATCAGTAAGGGACAGTGGGATTCATCTCAGATTTTAACTCTCTCCTCTTCCTACTATACCTCTCACTGACTCTTCTGCCTTCCTCTTCTAATTTTAAGGGCCCATGTGATTAGACTGAACTCACTTGAATAATATAAGATAATCTCACTAATTTAAAGTCACCTGATTAGCAACCTTTAATTACCTCTGTAAAATTTCTTTCCCATGTAAAATTAACATATAGTCGCAGGCATTAACCAAATAATACCTTGAGACAAATGAAAACAAAAATACAACAATCCAGAATCTATGGGATGCAGCAAAAGCAGTTCTAACAGGGAAGGTTATAATGATACAAACTTACCTCAGGAAACCAAAAACAATCTCGAATAAACAACCTAACCCTACACCTAAAGGAGCAAGAAAAACAACAACCAACAAAACCCAAAGTTAGTAGAAGGAAAAAAATCATAATGGTTTTTTTGATTTAATGATATTCATTTATTCAGAAATAAATGAAATAGAAGCTAAAAATCAACAGAAAAGATCAATAAAACTAAAACCTGGTTCTTTGAAAAAACAATATTAATAAAACTTTAGCCAGACTCATCAAGAAAAAAAAGATAGGCCCAAATCAATAAAATCAGAAATGAAAAAGGAGAATTTACAACAGCACCATGGGAATACAAGGGATCATAATAGACTACTACAATCAACTATGTGCCAATAAAATAGACAACCTAGAAGAAATGGACAAACTCCCAGAAATGTACAATCTTCCAAGACTAAACCAGGAAGAAATAGAAAATATGAACAGACCAATTACCAGCAGTGAAATTGAATCAGTAATAAAAAAAATTCCCAGAAAACAAAAGTCCAGGACCAGATGGCTTCACAGGTAAATTCTACCATTTAGAGAAGAGTTCTTCTCAAACTATTCCCCAAAAAATTGCAGAGGAAGGAAGACTTCCAAATTCATTCCATGAGGTCAGCACCACCCTGACACCAACACCAAAGAAATCACAAAAGAAAATTATAGGACAATATCACTGATGAAAATAGATGTAAAAATCCTCAACAAATACTAGCAAACTGAATCCAACAATACATTAAAAAGATCAAACACCATGATCAAGTGGGATTTATCACAGGGATGCAAGGATTTCTCAATATCCGCAAATCAATCAATGTGATACACCATATTAACAAATTGAAGAATAAAAATCATATGATCATCTCAATAGATGCAGAAAAGGCTTTTAATAAAAGTCAACATTGATTTATGATAAAAACTCTCCAGAAAATGGGCACAGGGGGAACATACCTCAACATAATAAAGGCCATATAGGACAAACCACAGCTAACATCACACTCAACAGTGAAAAGCTGAAAGCATTTCCTCTAAGATCAGGAACAAAATAAGTATGCCCACTCTTGACACTTATTCAACATGGTATTAGAAGTCCTAGTCACAGTAATCAGACAAGAAAAAGAAATAAAAGGAATCCAAATTGAAAAGGAAGTAATAAAGCTATCACTGTTTGTAGATGGCATGATACTCTACAAAGAAAATCCTAAAGATGCCACCAAACAACTACTAGAGCTCATCAATAAATTCAGTGAAGTTACAGGATGCAAGATTAATATACAGAAATCTGTTGCATTTCTATACAGAAAAACCAAACTGTCAGAAAGAGAAATTAAGGAAATGATCCCATTTACAATCATATGAAAAAGAATAAAATAACTAGGAATAACCTTACTTAAGGAGGTAAAAGACCTGTACACGGAAAACAATTAAACACTGAAGAAAGAAATTGAAGATGACACAAACAGATGGAAAGATATATCGTGTTCATGGATTGAAAGAATTAATACTATTAAAATGACCATACTACCCAGTGCAATCTACAGATTCAGTGCAACCCCTATCAAAATACCAATGGCATTTTTCACAGAACTAGAAAAAATAATTTTAAAATTTGTATGGAGGAGACTTCCCTGGTGTTCCAGTGGTTAAGACTCTGTGCTTCCACTTCAGGAGGCAGAGGCTCCATTCCAGATCAGTGAACTAGGATCCCACATGCCACACAGTGCAGCCAAAACATTTGTATAGACACACAAAAGATCCTGAATGCTCAAAACATTCTTAAGAAAGAAGAACAAAGCTGGAGGAATCATTCTCCCTGATGTCAGACTACACTACAAAGCTATAGTAATCAAAGCAGTATGGTACTGGCACCAAAAAAGACACATAGGTCAATGGAAGAGAATAGAGAGCCCAGAAATAAACCCATGCACTTACGATCAATTAATCTACAACAAAGGAGGCAAGATTATACAATGGAGAAAAGACAGTCTCTTCAATAAGTGGTGCTGGGAAACCCGGACAGCTATATGTAAAAGAATGAAACTAGAACACTTTCTAACACCACACACAAAATAAACTCAAAATAGATTAAAGACCTAAATGTAAGACCTGAAATCATAAAACTCCTAGAAGAAAACATAGGCAGAACACTCTTTGACATAAATCACAGGAATATTTCTTTGGCTCTGTCTCCTAAAACAAAGGGAACAAAAGCAAAAATAAACAAATGGGACATAATTAAACTTAAAAGCTTTTGCACAGCAAAGGAAACCATCAGCAAAAAAAAGACAACCTACTGAATAGGGGAAAATATTTGTAAACGATATGATTTTTAAGGGGTTAATATCCAAAATATATAAACAGCACATACAACTCAACATCAAAAAATAAAACAACCTGATTAAAAAATGTGCAGAAGAACTGAATAGACATTTCTCCAAAGAAGACATACAGATGGCCAAGAGGCACATGAAACGATACTGAACATCATTAATCATCAGAGAAATGCAAATGAAAACAACGAGATATTACCTCATACCTGTCAGAACAACTATCCTCAAAAGTCCACAAATAAGTGTTGGCGAGAATGTGGCAAAAAGGAAACCCTTGTGCACTGTTGGTGGGGATGTCAGTTCGTGCAGCCACTATGGAGAACACTATGGAAGGTCCTCACAAAACTAAAAATAGAACTTCTATATGATCCAGCAAACCCACTCCTGGGGATACATCCAAAGAAGACAAAAACATTAGAAAAGATACATGCACCTCAATGTTCATAGCAGCATTATTTATAATAGCCAAGATATAGAAGCAACCTAAATGTCCATTAACAGAGGAATGGATAAGATGTGGTATACACACACACATGTGCACAATGGAATACTACTCAGCCATAAGAAAGAAAGAAATTTTGCCATTTGCAACAACATAGATGGATTTGGAGGGTATTATGCTAAGTGAAATAAGTCATGGAATCTAAAAAATAAAACAAACTAGTGAATATAACAAAAAAGAAACAGACTCACAGATACAGAGAACAAACTAGTGGTTACCAGTGGGGAGAAAAAACGGGGGAGGGGTGAGACAGGGGGAGGGGATTAAGACATACAAACTGCTATGTATAAAATAAATAATCTAGATGGATATATTGTACAGCACAGGAAATATAGCCAATATTTTGTAATAACTATAAATGGAGAATAACCTTTAAAAATTGTACACCTGAAACTTATATAATATAGTAAATCGAATATACCACAATAAAAAAAGAAAAGAAAAGTAAAAGATGGTCTGATAAAAAAAAATATTCACAGCCTCTTTAGGTTAAGGGATAGGTATCTTGGAGGGGTAAGGCTGAGGGATAGGAAGGCATTATTCCATCTACAAAACCTAAGATTTATATTATTAGTTATTCAGCATTCATAATATTCAAAACATAGCAGCTACTCAAATTCTACCAAACTTTGCACACTCTCTAAGTAATTCTGAATTACAGTTTATGCTCCTACTCTAAAAAAAAACCCAAAGCAGTTCTCTGAAGGTTTGTTTTCATTATTTCTTACTGACATAAGTTCACTTCAATTTGTATTTAATAAAAACTTGTGGTTGAGGTATGAGAACTGTTCTGAAAAGGTACATTGAGATGGAAAACTGTCTTTCTGAACTGTTTCCTACACTAAAAGAAATTCACAGTATAGTTCCAACAGATAGGAATTGTTACAATCTCTGAAAGCATGTAACCTGCAACGAATTTAATGTAATCTTTACAAAATAACTTGACTGGAAAACACAGTTCAGTAGGCCATGCTGAACAACGAATTTCATTTATAGAGAAATAAAATGGTTAACAGTAAAACTATGATCTCTACTTCATACACTACGCTGATGTTGTGATTTTATATAACACCATTTTTCTGCCTAGTACTGAGTGCAATTTTAAAGTTGTCAAAGTCAAAAATACTTTAGAATACAAATAATTTCTATGAAATATAGTTTACATCACACTGAAGCCTCAAGCAGATAGTTTTCCTTTCAAATTTTTTACTAATACAGTTATCTTTTTTAGCTTATTATATTCAATTAAGAAAGATTAGGCACACAATACCTTTACTATTATCACATAAATAGAACAACTGTGAAATTATCAAGACAGTAATCATATAAAAAACTATTCTTGCAAGGTGACCTCAATATACAGGAGCCTGTTTTTTCCTGCAAATATACATATTATGATGTGCTTTATAAATAATTGTGTGAATTGCATTTTTTGAAAATAAATAGACCTGTATATCAAATCTACAACTCTGTTTACCAATACTAACCTTTAAAAGTAAAACTATATTCATATTGCACATCACATTTCTTGAAAGATTACTTCGTTAACTGTGTGAAATGTACATATCATACAATTTGACTAGTCTAGATACATTATAGTAGTAATTAATAGCTTGCAATACTACTATAATGATATCAACTCTAAAACTGACAGTTACTAAACAGCTGGAAATATCTCCTAAACAATAGTACCAATGAATTTAGTAACTGTCAGGTTTAAGATACAAACTCTAGAAATGAAAAGCATATAGATATTATATTTTTTTAAATGGGCATGAAAAATTCCTGAGAGACTGAAAGTAGATAAGGTTGAAGAAAACCTCAGTCTAGAGTATGCACTGGAGGAACAAAAAACATGCAGGACAGAACTTAGGTTGTTATCTGAGCAAGGTTGTTATCTGAGCAAGAACAATTAGGCGCTACCACTTCTCTCTCCCAAGAAGCCACATAAGTCTCTGCCCTGTGTTGGGCCAGAGGTGGGGGTAGGGAGGTGACAAGAACAGAGAGAACAAGTGGAAAACCTTGGACAAAGACACGGGGAGTGTTTCAGATGGCTAGTGAATCACAGTATGTGAAGACCAAATGTCAAAGTATCCCATTTATTGGCACATATTAACTATCTTTCCTTCTTAGTGGAAACAGTTCAGAGAGCAAGGCCTAACAGCAGCACCTCCTTCCCCTGGCCCAGGTGGGCTATACCGGCACATGCAATCCAGAATTTAACAACTATGTGACCATGTGTCCTGGTTTTGCCAGCATTTCGATCTGTATCTGTAGTTCTGGTGTCCCATCCAATTTAGCACTTATTTTGAAAATAGCAGCCACGTTTGAAAGATATATAAATGCTCTATTTAGCAAGAAATCCCAATTACAAAAATGAGCACAAAATCAAGTACTGACAAACATTTGAAGACAATTCAATTAAAAGGATACTTTTAAAAAATGCATAACCAAAGAAATAAAGTGAAAACATCATTCAGAATCATAGTTTAAAATGAGGATATTTAATGTCCTAAGAGAGATAAGCTAACACCTATAAAATACTAGAAAATGTAGGATAAATAAAAACAGACATTTATGAAAAATACGAATAGAGACAGAAATAACTTCTCAGACTGTAGAACAAAAATATAAATACATGGTTTGAATAGTAGAATGAAAATTTTTGCATGACTAGGCTGGAAAAGGGTCAAATTATGGTCAAAGAAATTACAACAAAGACATAAAGAGTTAGAAGATAACTAAAAGAAAAAGTGATCTAGAGGCTTGATATTCCAACATTAGCTAGCAAAAAAATAAAATAAAATAAAATAAGAAGGCTGGGGAGGCAATATGAGAAGAAATAATTGCTAGGAATTTCTGAGAATGAGAGAAAAGCATATGAACTCAAACTGAGAGGTCTCAGCTAGATTCAAACAGAATTAACAAAACCTTCATATATATTCAAATTAATGAAAATTGAGGACAAAGAAAAATTCCTGAATGATTACAACAAAAGGAAAAAATTACATTAATAGAGAAATTCTGAATACTGGCATGAGAAGACCACCAAGCAATGTGAAAGATAAAGAGATCTCAAAAACAGGTAGAGAAGACAGATTACCTTATAAAATGACGACAATTAATTTGAAGACTGAATTGTCAGCAGTGTCAATGGAAGTTTGAAGTTAGTAGAAGGACACCTTAAAGTGCTAAGAGAAATTAAATATCAAATGAAATGATACAGCTAGCAAAACTATATTGCCACTATAAGGATGGAATTAAGATTTTTTTACATGTTTTTTAAAGTTAATTTGTTCAAAATTAAGCTAATAATCTTTCCAAAATCATCATCTCTTACATTTGTTTTCATCTCAGTTAATGGTAAATCTACCCTGACAGTTGTTTGGACCTAAAATCTCTGTCACCCTTAGCTTCTCCCTTGTCTCCCATCCTACATCGGAACCAATGGCATATCCTATCAGCTAGCTTTACCTTCAAAAAATGCCTAGACTGTGTCACTTCTCACCACCCTCTCTGCCAATACTCTGCTCCAAGCTACCATCATCTTTCACTGATATGGCAATAACCTATTAATTTTTTCTACTTTTGCTCCACTCCAGTCTATAATGTACAAAGTGAACCTACTAAAACAGATCATATCAATTGTCATTTCAAAACCCTCTAATAGCCTTCCATATCACTGTGAAGCATGACCTACTGAGTCATGTGTCACCAAGATGTACATTAATCTCTGGGCACATGTACTAATCTCCAAATCATTCTTTCTGCTATAGCCTTACTGGTTTCCTTGCTGTATCTTGAACTTTCCAGACCTTGTAGAATCCGTTCCTTTTGTCTGCAATGTTTTTTCATTACATACCTTCATATTCCCTCAGTTCTTTTGGTCTTGATTCAAAAGTCACCTTCCCAGTAAGGCGTTCCTTGACACCCCCCAAATAACATTCCATATCTCATTTTTCTGTTTTATTTTTTCTACTACACAATGTAAAATACTACATACAGTTGTATATTATGTTTTATCTTGCTTATTGCCTGTCTCCCTTCCTAGAGTTTTAGCTCCATGAGAGCAGAGATTTTTGCATGTATTATTTTACGCCCAGCACATAATATATACCGGTTTGAATGAACAAATGAGTGTTTATCACTAAAAGTCTATAACTAAAGGGATTTCTAAAAGATATACTTCAAGAAAAAGGAAAGGGACCCTAGAAGTAATGTCTGAGATGGAAAAAAAGCTAAAGAAAATAATAAATATTGGTGAATCTAAACAGCAACTTATTTCATAAGATGATGTGTAAGGTTAAAGCAAAGTAAACAAAGCTGAAGCATTGTTTGGGAGAGCAAAGATCTTGATGAAATATAAACTTTATTAAGTAAATGTGCATGTAGCAACACTGAGGGTATTTTCTAAAAACGCAAGAATAGAGTATATAGGATCCAAACCAGTAAAGCAAACAGATGAACTAGGGGTGGGGGTAGAAGAGAGAATGAAGACCCTGAATCATTTCAAAAACAAACAAAAGAAAGCAAGCAAGAAAGAAAACAAAGAGATACAGAAAAGTGGAAAACAACATAAAATAGCAATTTTACAACCTGGTTATCAAAATAAAATCCACCTAGTTCCTGAATATGTTAGTAACAAAAGGGAACCACTAAAAACACATGGTCAGATAATAGGTGAAAGTAAAAGAATTAAGAATGATATACCAAACATATCCTAATAACAAAAAAAAAAAGTTTGGTATAGCTAAAACGCATGAGTAGAGATCAAGAGGTTCATTATAACATGATAAAAGGTTCAGTTTAACAGAAAGCTATAATTTGTAGTCACCTAATAGTACTGATTCAAAAATTATTACGTAAAATTTAAACAGACCATGAGGAGTAATCGTAAAATATATCTCTACAGTGGGAATTTTTGGCACACCACTCAAAGTAATTAATACATTAATCAAGATATAAAAGATATGAAAAATTTCATTAATAAGCTTGATCTAGCTGATATCGGTAGAGCATTATATCCAACTACTGGCAAATGCATATTATTTTTAAATGCATGTGGAATATTTACAAAAATAGTAAGTATTCAGCTATAAATCAAGCCTTAAGAGATTTCAAAAAATGGGCAGCAGATATATCAAATTTCTTTGTTTTTTTAACATCTTTATTGGAGTATAATTGCTTTATAATGGTGTGTTAGTTTCTGCTATATAGCAAAGTGAATCAGCTATACATATATATATATCCCCATATCTCCTCGCTCTTGCATTTCCCAGATTGAATTTCTTGACTACAAAATTTAAAATTTAGTTAATAATCAATTACCAAAAAACTGTATGATTAATTAATAAGGCTACAAACATTTGGAAAATTTAAACACAATCTTAAAAAACTTATAGGGCAAAGAAGATATCATAATGTAAATTAGGATAAATTTAGAACTGAATGATACTGAAAACACTATAAACAAAGAAGCATAAATAAGTAAATAAATAAATACTATGTTTAAGCCACTGAGATTTTGAAACTGTTTAACATAGAGCAATAACTGGTTACAAACTTCCCAAATCTTTTTTCTTGAAGCCAGAAAGGAACAAACAAACGTTAACAAAGACAGATATGAAAAATTCAAGACAATTACAGGGTAACCTCACTCATAAATATATGTGCAACATCCACTGAGATAAGATCACAGATCTAATTGTGAAAAGCCAAACAATAAAAGTTCTATAAAAATTATTTAAGAACTATGATAAGGAAAGTATTCTTAAACAGGATGCTAAAAGCAATAACTGTAAGGAAAAGATGAATAAATTTGATGCTAAAATTAAGAAGTTATGTTCATCAATAGAAATCATTAAGAAAGCAGAGGTCCAATCACAGAGGAGACATATTTACAGTATGTATAACTATAAAATATATCCATAATATATCAAGAACTACTAAAAATCAATAATAAAATAATCTAAAAGATAAATAGGCAAGAGACATTAAAAGGCAGTTTACAACAGGCTATCCAGATAGCCAAAAAATATATGCAAAAGTATTAAACTTCATTAGCCATCAGGAAAATGCATATTAAAGACTCAGTGAAATACTCCTAAAGCAGAATGTCTAAAATGAAAAAAAAAAAAAAAATGAAAATACCATGTGTTGATGAGATTGTAGAGCAATTGCAACCCTAGGTATATAATTTAGAGAAATGTATATTTATGTGCACTAAAAAGTATCTACAAGAATGTCTACTATAACAGTATTCATAAAAGCACTAAGCTGGAAACAGCCCAAATTTCCATCAGTAGTAAAATGGATAAAGAAAATGTGGTATGTTTTATACTGCGAATGAACTAATTATTGCTACCTGCAGCAACATGGATTACAGCCTACAAATTACAAGGTTGAATGAAAGAAGCCAGACACAAAACAGTACCCACTGTATTCAATTTACACATAAATTGAAACACAGGGAAAATAAACCAATGGTGTCAAATGCCAGAATAGTGGTTGCTTTGGGGCGATGGTATTGATTAAGAGAGAGTAAGTGGAGGAGTTAAGGATGCCTGTAATGTTCTATTTCTTCATTTGATAATGGTTACATGGGTATTTCACTTTATAAAGACACAGTGAGATGGGAACTAATAATTTTGTACTTTTATATAATATTTTTAATGTAATAAATGTTTTTATTATAAACAGTGCATTGTATGGAGGTTATCGATTATAATTAGTAGGTAAAGGCTTCTCCTGAAATTATAAATTTAGTATTTCTGTTATTGCTTTGTAATATATTTATAATAAAAATTACATCCACAATTCCCCAAATGCTAAGAGATAGACACATTGAACCTATGCTAGCATAATTTAGCTTTACATGTAAAAAGAAGGCTTTTAAAATATGTTTTCAATATCCTAACATTTCTTAGAATTCCACATTTCATTACATTTCCTCAAAATGCAAATAACTCTGTAGTGAAGAATAACGTGCACATATAATCTCAAGTTCAGACAATGAAACCTTCTAACAACATCAAATAATGTTTTAAGAGAACTGTAATGTATTCAGGTAACCAATGCTGACTCTACAAAGTATGCTACAAAAAATCAATTTTCATCACTTGAAATCTATTGCAATTAGAGAGCAATGCCAAGTCACTGACACACTAATGGGTTTCAAAATATTTCAAAAAGAACAAGGAAATTGCTAAGTGTTTTAATTGAAATGCAGTTCCAATAATTATAACAAATTGGACAATATGAGCTTTCTGTAAAGCTACTGTATAAAGCTATCATACCATACACTATTGAGTTTTAATAAATTTGCTGAATCATCTAGATGCACTTTATATAACAATTATCCTACATTGAACTATTTAAAATCTTTTATTATATCTTCTAATATAAAAGGAGTTTATTACTGTGTTTCAACTGTTTGAATTTTAATTTAACTTTAGAACAACAGTGTGGCATTTCCAAAGAGGATCTGCTCCACAAAATTCAACATGGCTTGCTTGAAAAGAATATTATATCTGACTAAAACGTATTTTTCATGTATCCAACTGCAACACTATCCTACATGGAAATGTTTAAACTTAAATTAGTAACAGAGTTTTCTAATTCCTGGAGTGTTAAATTAACATTTGTAAAATCATAATTTCTGACCAAAAAGTTGTAATAATTAGACATAAAAAGTAGAACCACTTCAAGAATATCGTAATCTTCAGTTTTCATATCTCACCTTATTCCCTTAACTTTGTTTTCTTGTTAGTCAATGGTCTTTCATCCTTTGATCCTTCTAATTTCTATGATTATATCTCCTGGTCTTAGAATGAACATTCCACCCCACTCCCCCACAAACACACACATTTCTACACTTTGCTATCGCTCAACCAGGTCAAGATAATCTATCTTCCTCCTTCCCTTCCCACCTTTCCTTCCTTCCTTCCTTCCTTCCTACACCTCTCCCCCAACCCTAATGCTTATATCACATTATTCTCAACAAATCCCTTTCATTTTGGAATGGTCTTTCAAGGACTAGTACAACTTGTGCCTGGTGCATTCAGATTTCTTGCAACCAGCAAGACAGAAGCTATGGTGAATATGTAAGCCAGACAGGAATCTAGGATAGTAGTCTGGGCAGTGATACAGCTGGATACTATTCAGAATTAAAATTACAACAGATGGAGCTAATATTAATCTTCCCCCAAGTTTATTTTTTTCTTTCTCCTTTAAGATTCACTTCATAGTATATGCTGGGGAAGGCATCCACTTCCCCTCCATCCACTCTCAGGTTTGTAGAGGCTGAGGGATGGGGCAATGGGAGTAATTTAATGAGTACAGAGCTTCAGTTTTACAAGATGAAAAGAGTTCTGAAGATGGATGGTGGTAATGGTTGAAGAACATTATGAATGTATTTAATACCACTAAACTGTACACTTAAAAATGGTTAAGATGATCAATTTTATATCATATGTATATTACCACAATGAAAAACAAGAATACCAAACCAAAGAACTTAGTAACCAGTGCGCTAATGGATACTGTTCCAACCCATTAAAAACAGTGCAGTTAAATTTCCGCTTGGCATCAGTATCATCCCATCCTTTGCAGCCTTTAACTCTAGAGATTATGCTTCTTTCTGTCTCAAAGACCAAGTTCTTGAGGACATTTACTCCTAATAAAAACCAGTTCCATCAGTAATTTAAAAAGCGGTAAAGACTTCATGAATCAAGGTTTGATTGTTTAGGGGGGTGGTTTGGCTTTTTAGTACGAAGAGAAATGTCTTTGCAACATCTTTATCTGTTCCCTTAGCTTCCTTAAAATCTTAACATGGTGAAAAGTGTAAAAGCGCAATGACCACAAGCACCAAGAAGGCACAACTGTGCAATCTTCATATTGCTAAGTCTTTATCATTAGTCATAAGAAAGGTTGCTAATGGTTGCCTCAAAACATATATGCAAATGAACCAAGGCAACTTCTGAGGTTTACTGACTTCTTTGCCCTATTCTTTAATAGCATATGAGTTAATTCACTTTAAAGAAACATGCACTGCAGCAGAATAAACTGTATGATTTTTCATCCTCAAATAATGTTCCATTGACTTGATTCTCTGTATTACGTCAAATATTCTATTATTTCGAATACTTTCCAATTTCTTTCTAAGATATAGATAATACTGTACTTAACTTTTATTTTCTTCTATTGATTTAAGAAAAATAATGTAATTTGGATTTTCATCTGACACTGGATTTCATTCTCAAATAACATTGATTTGTTTAATACATCAATATTTATCAGCTCATTTAAAAATAATATGTAAATTTGTTTATACATTTTTAATATTTCTTTCTGGCTGTTTTCCATTTCTGCCTTTAAACTCCTGGGAGCAAAAAATAGGTACGTTTGTTTTACTTCCTTTATATACTACAACCCTTTCTGAAAAACAATTCTTAAATCCTTCAGCCATGATAATCATTATGAATAGTCAACAGACTCCCAATTAAATGGACTGCCTCAAAATGTTATCATTTAGAGATATACTGCAAATTGCAGACATAAAAATATAATAAGGAAAATTAAGAATTTATTAAATTGTCCAAATAGCAAATTATACACAAAAGAAAGAATTAGTGAACTGGAAGAGAAGGCTAAATAAAATACCTGCATGATACATGGGGAAACAAAAGGATAAAAAATGAAGAGATTGTAAAAGAAAACAAAAAAGGATACATTTAATTGGAGTTGAAAAAGAAGGAGTAGGAGAAGGAGTAGTACAAGTAAAAGGAGAAGGAAAGAAAGAAGAGTGAAAAAGATGCAGTATTTGAAGATATAATGACAGAACTTTCCAAAATTGGGAGGAAAAAAGACATCAAGGCATAAACACAAGAAGTAGTATATAAACATATCAGGATAAACATACAGAAAAGCATACCTAGGTGCATCATACTAAACTTATTGAAAATCAAAGTCAAAGAAAACATATTAAAAGTATCTTTTTTTGCAGACGAATACTGTTTGATTCCACTTATACGAGGTACCTAGAATAATCAAATTCATAGAGTCAGGAAGGGCACTGGTAGATGCCATGGGCTGGGGGGTTTTGGGGGGTGGGAAGGGGGAATGGGGAGTTGGGGGAATGGGGAGTTAGTGTTTAATGCGGACAGAGTTTCAGTTTAGGAAGGTGAAAAATTCGGGAGATGGATGATGGTGAGAGTTGCACAACAATGTGAATGTACTTAGTACCACTAAACTGTACAGTTAAATATGGTTAAAATAACATGTTTTATATTATGTGACTTTTGCCACAATAAAAAACATTTTTAAAAAAGCATCCTTTTTTAACTTTTCATTTTATATTGGAGTATAGCCGATTAACAATGCTGTGATAGTTTCAGGTGCACAGCAAAGCGACTCAGCCATACATATACATGTATCCATTCTCCCCCAAACTCCCCTTCCATCCAGGCTGCCACATAGCATTGAGCAGAGTTCCCTGTGCTGTACAGTAGATCCTTGTTGGTTATCCTTTTTAAATATGGCAGTGTGTACATGTCAATCTCAAACTCCCTAACTATCCCTTCCCCCCTGGTAACCATAAGTTCTTTCTCTAAGTCTGTGAATCTGTTTCTGTTTTGTAGATAAGTTAATTTGTATCATTTCTTTTTAGATTTTGCATATAAACGATTTCATATGATATTTCTCTTTCTGTCTCACTTTCTTCACTCGGTATGACAATCTCTAGGTCCATCCATGTTGCTGCAAATGGCATTATTTCATCCTTTTTAATGGATGAGTAATATTCCATTGTATATAGGTACCACATCTTCTTTATCCATTTGTCTGTTGATGGACATTTAGGTTGCTTCCATGTCTTGGCTATTGTAAACAGTGCTGCAATGAACATTGGGGTGCATGTATCCTTTCAGACCATGTTTTTCTCTGGATACATGCTCAGGAGTGGGTTTGCTGGGTCATATGGTAGATCTATGTTTAGTTTTTTAAGGAACCTCCATACTGTTCTCCATGGTTGCTGCACCAATTTACATTCCCACCAGCAGTGCAAGAGGGTTCCCTTCTCTCCACACCCTCTCCAGCATTTATTGTTTGTGGATTTTTTGATGATAGCCATTTTGACTGGTTTCAGGTGATATCTCATTGTAGTTTTGATTTGCAGTTCTCTAATAATTAGCAATGTGGAACGTCTTTTCATGTGCTTCTTGACCACCTGTATGTCTTCTTTGGAGAAATGTCTATTTAGGTCTTCTGCCCATTTTTTGATTGGGTTGTTTGTTTTGATGATATTAAGTCACATGAGCTGCTTGTAAATTCTGGAGACTAATCCCTGTCAGACACATCATTTGCAAATATTACCTCCCAAAACTGTGGGATGCCTTTTTGGTTTTTTTATGGTTTCCTTTGTTGTGCAGAAGCTTTTGAGTTTAATTAGGTCCCATTTGTTTATTTTTATTTCCCTTACTCTGGGAGACAGATTGAAAAAGATATTGCTGCAATTTATGTCAGAGAGTGTTCTACCTGTTTTACTCTAGTTTTATAGTGTCCAGTCTCACAGTTAGGTCTTTAATCCATTTTGAGCTTATTTTTGTGTATGATGCTAAAGAATGATCTAATTTCCTTTTGTTACATGTAGCTGTCCAGTTTTCCCAGCACCATGTGTTGAATAGACTGTCTTTCCACCACTGAATAGTCTTGCCTCCTTTGTTGTAGATTAATTGACCATAGGTGCATGGGTTTATTTCTGGGCTTTCTATCCTGTTCCATTGATCTATATGTCTATTTTTGTGCCAGTACCATACTGCTTTGATGACTGTAGCTTTGTTTTATAGTCTGAAGCCAGGAAGCCTGATTCCTCCAGCTCCATTTTTCTTTCTCAAGATTGCTTTGGCTATTTGGAGTACTTTTTGTCTCCATACAAATTTTAAGACTTTTTGTTCTAGTTCTATGAAAAATGTCATTGGTAATTTGATAGGGATTTAATTGAATCTGTAGATTGCCTTGGGTAGTATAGTCATTTTGACAATACTGATTCTTCCAATTCAAGAACATGGTATATCTTTCCATCTGTTTGTGTCATCTTCGATTTCTTTCATCAGGGTCTAATAGTTTTCAGAGTACAGGTATGTTGCCTCCTTAGATAGGTTTATTCTTAGGTATTTTATTCTTTTTGATGTGACGGTAAATGGGACTGTTTCTTGAATTCCTCTTTCTGATCTTTTGTTGTTAGTGTATAGAAATGCAACAGATTTCTGTGCATTAATTTTGTATCCTGCAACTTTACCAGGTTTATTGATGAACTGTAGCAGTTTTCTGGTAGCATCTTTAGGATTTTCGATATATAGTATCATGGAATCTGCAAAGAGTGACAGTTTAACTTCTTCTTTTCCAACTTGGATTCCTTTATTTCTCTGTCTTCTCTGATTGCCACAGCTAGGACTTCCAAAACTATGTTGAATAAAAGTGGTGAGAGTGGACATCCTTGTCTTGTTCCTGATCTTAGAAGAAATGTGTTCAGCTTTTCACTGTTGAGTATGATGTTAGCTGTAGGTTTGTTGTATATGGCCTTTATTAGGTTGAGGTATGTTCCCTCCATGCCCACTTTCTGGAGAGTTTTATCATAAATGGGTACTGAATTTTGTTGAAATCTTTTTCTGCTTCTATTGAGAAGATCATATGGTTTTTATTTTTCAATTTGTTGATGTGGTGTATCATGCTGATTGATTTGAAGATACTGAAAAATCCTTGCATCCCTGGGATAAATCCCACTTGATCATGGTGTATGATCTTAAGAACAAATATATATTATCTTCAAAGAATCAATATTTAGATGGACAATATTTAGATGTTTCTGAATTCTACACTGAAATAATGGAAGCTAAAATATAATTAAATGATAATTATAAAGTGTTGAACAGTGATTGTCAGCATAAAAAAATTTTTTTAACATCTTTGTTGGAGTATAATTGCTTTACAATGGTATGTTAGTTTCTGCTTTATAACAAAGTAGATCAGCTACACATATATCCCCATATCTCCTCCCTCCTCAACATAAAATTTTAATCCAAAAATATATTTTAAAATATTTTCAACATATTAAAAAAGAACAAAGATAATTATCCACTAGTGGATCCACTCTAAAAGAATTACTTCAGACAGAAGGATACATTTCAGACAGAAGGTAATTGATCATAGACGGCATCGTGAATGAAAAGAATATGAAGCAGTGAAATCACAGATGTGTAGACTGATAAATCTGTAAGATAATTGACCACCTGTATAAAACAATAATGACCTCTTTGAGTTTAAGATATTAATGAATCAAAATACATGAAAATAATAGCAGAAAATGAGGAAAAGGGTAACTGGAATTGAAATGCTCTAGTGTTCTTGCATTGTCTAGGAATAAGGTAAAAATAACAATTGTACTTGACTTTGATAAATCAAGGATGATTTATCAAGAATTTTACTCAATTATATCAATAAAATTCTTAAATTTAAATTTACTAAAAAGTTCTAATAATAGATAAAATTTTTTAATTGGATTTAAAAAGACCAAAATTATTTACACAGAAAAAACATAAGGATGCATAAAGGTTGAAAGTAAAAGGATAAAGAGATGATATATCTTAAAAGCACTAAACCAAGGAAAGTTTATATAGTTTCATTAATATCAGAATGTACACATGCACATACACATACTGTCAAGCAAAAAGAAAAAAAAGAAAAAAAGCAAACACTACATATAGAGATACTTAAAACTTCCTTTCCCAGGAAGTTAAAACATTTAAAAACATAGCCTCAAAATATATAAAGCAAAAACTGACTGAACTACTAGAAAATCCAATATCTTAATGGCATATTTTAAAATACTTTCTCAGTAACAGAGAAAACAACAGAACAAATGCTTTTAAATGGTAGATTAGACAGCATAATTGGAAAATAAAAAGTATCTAAAACTGACCATTTAACATTTAAAACCCAAGTAAAATATGGAAGAAAAGAAACACAAAAATTAATGTCTTAACCAGCACTGAGATGGAGATATCTCAAGTCCTATGTACATAGAAACTAAAGATATAATGAGATCGAAAGAAGGAAAAATTATAGGAATGTGTTCACTGTAATTGAGTAAACTAACTGTGATAAGCAGAATTTTAAAGACATCATTCCAAGATTCCCATCCCCTGGTTACCCAAACAACCACAAATCTATCTACTACTATGAAGGGATTTTTGTCAATGTTATTGAAGTACCAGTCAGCTGATCTTAAAACATGGAGATTATCTGGATTAACCTGACCCAATCAGGTGAATCCTTTAAAAGCAGAGAGTTTTCTCTGGCTAGTGGCGGATGAGGAAGTCAAGAGATTTGAAGCATAAGATTTTGATGTGCCTCTACTAGCTTGAGGATATAGAAAGCCATGAGCCAAGGAATGCAGACAGCCTTTCAGAGCTCCTGTCCCACTGGCTGACTGCCAGCAAAGAAACAGGGACCTCAATCCTAAAACCACAAAGAACTTAATTCCGCCAACGACCTGAATGAATGTGGGAACAGATTTTTCCCTGGAACCCCCAGATAAGAGTTCAGTTTCACCAACACTTTGATTTCAACCTTTTGAGAAGCTAAGCATATAACCTCACAGAGCTGTCCAGACTTCTGACCTACGGAACTGTGAGCTAATAAATGAGGGTTGGTTTAAGCCACTGAGTTTGTGGCTTAAAAAACCTATGAATCACCAGCAAATTTTTAAAACTTTATTAAAGGCTGGTATAATACCCTTATTTTTTCCTAAGAATAAGAATTATGATGGCAAATATCAGTTTATATATTCATTTGTTCTCTTCTTAAAATAACATAACTTTTTTAGGGACAAGAAGTATAAATATAAGTTAATAAACTGGAAAATTAATCAAAGGTTGAAAAATTACAATGCCAAGAAATATCACATTCCTAAATAGTTAAATGCAGGGTCAAATATAAAAATAAATACTAATTAACCTTTCTAACCATAAGAAGTGGTAATTATTAAGAATGCAAAGATGAATCAAATTTTATATATATATGTATATATTTATCTTACTTCCTCATATATTACCAGCTCTTTACTTGTAATGGCCTAAAATTCAAAGAAGCACTTGTAGCCTGTCTGAGATCTGATTTTCAAGTCTTTAATTCCTACTTGAATATTTTATACTAGTTTATAGATAGACTTCAAACTATTCTCTAAATATTTCCTTCGAATTTATAGAAATGTTTTTGATAAGTGAAATCATATTTATAGTCTGTTCTACATTTATTTCTAAAATTAGAAGTTATAAAAGTGATTTTAATCCAGTGTGTCTAAGTGGTTGCTCATAATTATTTTGTACAATGGATTGGAATAAATAATTTGAACATTGGATTACGTTATATGGGTTTTCCAGTTCACTAAAATATTCATTGATTTGATTCTAATAGTTTAAAAAACGATTTTAAAACTTTTAAAAAACTGTACAACAAAATATACATCTAGTCTTTATTTGTTCTTCCTCCTATTAACCTCTGAAAGTTGTAATGTTGAGAGCTCAGATCTATGCCCTTTTTTCCTCCTGATTTCCCTAGAAGATCTCCTGCAGTCTCATGGACTTAATGTCATCTATACTTGATAATTCCCTAGTTTTCACTGTCAGTCCCGATCTTATCCCTGAAGTTTGTAATTCATATACCCAAACTGCAATTTAAAATTCAAGTAGACTCTTAAATGTAACATGTCCAAAACAGAGCATATTTCCCACTCTACATTACCCCTAAAAAACCCTCCCCACCAGTTATCCCGGCAAAACCAGTTGATCAAGTCAAAAACTGTGTAGTCATCTTTCCTTCATCTCCATATATAATGTTAACAAATTCTGTTTTACATATATATGTGTGTGTGTGTGTGTGTGTGTGTGTGTGTGTGTGTATCTTAACCCTGTCACCACTACCACCTTTTTCCAAGCTACTGTACTATCTTTGTTGCACTACCTTGCTCTTTGTCTTCCTGCTTCTACTTTAGCCCCCTGAATCTTATTACCAGCATCTTTTCTTAAATAACATTCTATAATGATGCAGGATCAAACTAAAAACAGTACAGAAGAGTTGAAGAGAAATAAATTGACATTACCGAGCACTTGCTATGTTATAAGTACTACGCTAGGAGCTTTAAATCCATTTTTTTTTAACTGAAGTATATTTGATTTACAGTGTTATTTAAGTTTCAGGTGTACAACATAGTGATCCACAATTTTTAAATATTATACTCCATTTACAGTTATTATAAAATATTGGGTATATTACCTATGCTGTACATTACACCCTTGTATCTTATTTATTTTATACCAAGTAGCTCTTACCTTTTAATCTTCTTCCCCTATCTTGTCCATCTCCCTTTCCCTCTCCACACTAGTTTGTTCTCTATATCTATGAGTCTGTTTCTTTTTTGTTACATTCACTAGTTTGTTTTATTTTTTAGATTCCACATATAAGCGAATTTAAGCTTTACAACAACTTTATGAAATAGATATCAATTGTTTCCTTTTATGGGTTGAGAAACTATGGCTCTGAAAGGTGAATTACTTGCTTAGAGTCATTCAGCTCATAAATAAGCCCCAATTTGAATGCATTCTGTTAGAATCTAGAGTCCATTTTTATCCCAGTACATCAAGTTGTTTTCAATAGAATGTGCTCAAGAAGGAACAATATATACTCACACCATTATATTACAACATACAAATACGAGCTCACAAAGAATAAAAATAGTAACAGGATATAGTAGCCTCTCTGGACACACAAAACATTATTGATATTTAGAACCAATATATTTTGTTTTTTATGGTGAGTACAACTGTGTGTTTATATTAAACATTAAAATACTCTCAGAAAATATTTTTACTTGTGTTCTAATGAATAGAAAAAAAAGTATCCCAAGTATTTAAAAACTGATGATAAACAATTTAAAATTATAAAACTATAAAATACAGACAAATTATAATTGCATGTTACTCTTAAAAGGCTTGTATTTTAAACTCCATTAATGCAGGAAATATCTTTTTTTCTAATTACTTTCAGAAATTTAGGTACTGTCTGGTACAAATTAGCTGCTCATTACATTTATTGAAAGAATGAATACATTAATTAAAGAATGAAAGAATCACATCAAATAACTGACACCATAGAAGGCAAGTCTGTCCAGTTATAATTCCTCACTTTTGTTGAGAGGTAATTTATTTGTTTTACTTTATTAACTTACGTTATTATGATAAAATAACAAAAAATACTTTGAGTATATTTATTTTAAATGTCAAACAATGGATTATTCTAGCAGTCATCATGCTTAGATTATTAATTTTGGACTTTCCAAGGTACATTTTGTTAAATTCCTTCCAAGATCCAGTCCTTGGGGGAAAAAAAACAAAAACCCTTAAAAAGAGAAATTGTTGATTAACTCATCTTACAAATATTTGATTAAACTGAATTTCCTTTTGCATTTCCAAAAACATTGTATCCAACACAGTGAAAGGCCAGAGTATAACCTTACAATATTTGTTGACTATTAAATTTCAGGTAAGTTGATAATGTCAGTGCTCCATCCAGATTTCTCAGATTCCTTTCAGTACATTTTACACACCTCCAGCTATTGTGTGCTTTTCCTTCCAGCAGCCAGCACCTATGGCTCTTTTTCAGAGGAATGCTGTCAGGAGCCCAGTTTGTCCATAAACATAGAGATCCAGACCTGCATGGGAATTTACGTGCCCCCAGGGCAGCCCTTTATCAATGATTGATTGATATAGCAGTATGAAAGCTTCAGCGCTTTTGCTTCTGGGTAGGACAACTTTCAGGTATAGCTTACACTGCAAGTATCCCCTTTGAGATCAAGCTAAAGCTAGGTTACCCTCTGCAGGACTTTGCCTCAGACTGCACGCTTGCTGGGCTTCCAACCCTTCCAATTCTTGTTTCTCCCAATCCTTTACCAGTTGCCAAGGGAGGCAGGGGTTGGGGGAGGAAAGGACTGGGAGTTTGGGATTAGCAGATGCAAACTATTACATATAGGGTGGATAAAGAACAAGGTACTTTATATACTTAAAGTACCATGTATATCACAGGGAACTATATTCAATAACCTGTGATAAACCATAATGGAAAAGAATATGAGAAAGAATATATAACTGAATCACTTTGCTGTACAGTAGAAATTAACACAACATTGTAAATCAACTGTACTTCAAGAAAATTTTTTTAAGAAGAACTTATACTGTAGTCTTGTTTTGCCCGCCAGTCCAATTATTCCATATTTTTACTTTCAACTATGTCTGCTTTCACTTGTCTTTTTTCTTTGTTTAGAATTTGTTCTGGTTATCTATTGCTGCATAAAGAACTAGTCTCCAAAACTAATGGCTTAAAATGACAATAGTCACTTATTTTGTTCATAAATTTGCACTTTGGACATGCCTCAGAGAGAAAGCCTCATCTTGGCCATACAGATTGTCATCTGGGGCACTTGACTGAAGGCTGGAGGCTCCACTCCCACTGCTGCTCACTTCCATGGCTGGCAAGTCTGTGCTGGGTGCTGGATGCTGGGTGCTGGGTGCTGGATGCTGGCTGGGGCTCTCCCAGGAAGAGGACTGAGGCTCCCTGTTCCTCTTCATGGGCCTCTCCCTGGTTGATTGGCTTTTGCACAGCATGGTGGCTACATTCAAGGGGGGCATTCCAAGAGGACCATCCAGAAGTGCAAGAAATTTTTATGATTTAGCCTCAGAAGTCACATAGCAACTGTTCCGCCATACTCTATTGGTCAAGGTAGTACCAAAAGTCCACTAGGAAACCAGAAATAAACTCCAATACCCAATGAGAGCAGTGTCAACACTGCGCTGTGTGAAGAACACAGAGGATGAAATATCCAGTGGCAAATATCTTTGGAAAACACATTCTGCTACTGTCCACTCTCCAGCCACAAGATTTCACGTCTCCCACATGCAAAACTCAAGCAATCCTGCTCTGAAGACTCCAAGATTTCATCCCATTATGGCATTAACTCAAAGTCCAGGGTCTTGTCATCTAATTCTAGTTCAGATGTGAATGAGACTCCCCTGTTGTAGTTCTTCTGGTGCATCCTTTTGAATACTGTTCCTTTCAATCTAAAGACCTTCAACTAAAGAGACAAATTATCAGGCTAATGGTATAACAGTCAAAAAATAAATGCTAAAACACATCTGTTCAAAGGGGGGAAAACAGGAGAGGCATAGCACTTACAGTTGCACAGCATTTCAAATCCAGCTGGGCACAAGTTGCCAGTTCATAGATGAGGGTTCAGTCCTACTTCCAAGGAGTTGTTCAGTATAGTATGTTCAACAACTCCATTCTGTGGGTTCTTGGTTCCGTCCTCTAAGTTATCCTTCCTTTTCCATAAAAAGTAACCCATGTTTGCAACTAGGTAGTTTTTTCAGCCAACTTCCTACCTACAGAAATTCAAGAGTCCGAGTCTTTTTATTTTATATATTGTGTCCATTCCTCTTAGTTCAAGTTGACATAATAATGTTTAAAACCATGTGGACTTTTTGTTTTATCAATTTATAATTCATTCCATTATACAATGCCAAACTTACAAGATGTTTGAGATAAGCTCTCCTCTATATACAAGCATACCTCAGAGATATTGTGGGTTTAGCTCCAGAACACTGCAATAAAAGAATATCTTGATAAAGTGAGTCACACAAATTTTTTGGTTTCCCAGTGCATATAAAGTTATGCTTATGTTACACTGTAGTCTGTTAAGAGTGCAGTAGCATTATGTCTAAAAGAATGCACATATCTTAACTAAAAAAGTCTTTATCACTAAAAACTGCTAAACCATCATCTGAGCCTTCAGCAAGTTGTAATCTTTCTGCTGGTAGAGGGTCTTGCCTCAATGTTGACGCTGCTGACTGATCAGGGTGGTGGGTGCTAAAGATTGGAGTGGCTGCAGCAATTTCTTAACATAAGACAACAATGAATTCTGGCATATAGATTGATTCTACCTTTCATGAATGATTTCTCTACACCATGCAAGGCTGTTTGATAGCATTTTACCCACAGTAGAACCTCTTTCAAAATTGGGGTCAATCCTCTCAAACCTTGCTGCTACTTTATCAAATAAGTTTATGTAATATTCAAAATCCTTTCAATAATTTTCACAGCATCTTCACCAGGAGTAGATTCCATCTTTTAAAAAAAACACTTTCTGTGTTCATTCGTATGAAGCAACTCCTCATGTGTTAAATATTTATCATGAAATTGCAGCAATTCAGTCACATCTTCAGGCTCCATTTCTAATTCTAGTTCTTTTACTATTGCTACCATGACTGCAGTTCCTTCCTCCACTGAAGTCTTGAACCCCTCAAAGTCATCCTGAGGGTTGAAATCAAGGTCTTACAAACTCCTGTTAAGGTTGATGTTTTCACCTCTTCCCATGAATCACAAATGTTCTTACTGGTATTTAGGATGATGAATCCCTTCCAGAAGGTTTTTAGTTGACTTCGTTCAGATCCATCAGAAGAATCACTACCTATGGCAGCTAGGTCCTTATGAAATGTATTTCTTAAATAATAAGACTTGAAACTCAAAATTACTCCTTGATCCATGGGCTGTAGAATTAATGTTGTATTAGCAGGCTTAAAACATCATTAATTTCATTGAACATCTCCATCAGAGCTCTTGGGTGACCAGGTACATTGTCAACGAGCAGTAATATTTTGAAAGGAATCTTTTCTTTCTGAGCAGTAGGTCTCAGCAGTGGGCTTCAAATGTTCAGCAAGCCACGTTGTTAACAGATATGCAGTCATCTAGGCTTTGTTATTCCATTTATAGAGCACAGGCAGAATAGATATAGCATAATTCCTAAGGGCCCTAGGGTTTTTGGAAAGGTAAATGAGTATTGGGTACAACTTAGTCACCAGCTGCATTAGCCCCTAACAAGAGTCAGCCTGCTCTTTGAAGTTTTGGAGCCAGGCACTGACTTCGCTCTACCTATGAAAGTCCTAGATGGCATCTTCTTTCAATAGAGCGCTGTTTTGTCTACATTGAAAACCTGTTGTTCTGTGTAGGCACCTTCACTAATTATCTTAGCTATGTTTTCCGGATAACTTGCTGAAACTTCTACTTGTTGCTTCACCTTGAACTTTTATGTTACAGAGATGCCTTCTCTCCTTAAACCACATCGACAAACCTCTTCTAGCTTCAAACTTTTCTTCTGCAGCTTCCTTACCTCTCTCAGCCTTCAGAGGATTAAAGAGAGTAAGGGCCTTGTTCTGGATTAGGCTTAGGCTTAATGCAATGTCGTAGCTGGTTTGATTTTCTATCTAGACCACCAAAACTTTCTCCATATCAGCAGTAAGGATGTTTAGCCTTCTTAACATTGGTGTGTTCACTGGAGTAGCACTTTTAATCTCTTTTAAGAACCTTTTCTTTGCATTCACGACTTGGCTAACTTGTGGAAGAGGCCTAGCTTTCAGCCTATCTCAGCTTTCAAACATGCCTTTCTCACTAAACTTGATCATTTCTAGCTTTTGATTTAAAGTGAGAGATGCAATATTTCCTTTTACTTGAACACTTATAGGTCATTGTAGGGTTATTAATTGGCCTCGTTTCAATATTGTTGTGAATCAGGGAATAGGGAGGAAAGGGGGAGAGAGATAGGGAACTGCAAGTCGGTGGAGAAGTCAGAACACATAATTTACCAGTTAAGTTTGCCATCTTATATGGTGCAGTTGATGGTGCCCCCAAACAATTACAATAATAACATCAAAGATCACTGACTACAATCACCATAACAAATATAATAGTAATGAAAATCTTGAAATATTGCAATTGCCAAAATGTGACACAGAGACAGGAAGTGAGCAAATGCTGTTGGAAAAATGGTATGGATAGTCTTGCTCGACGCAGGGTTACCACAAAACTTCAATCTGTGAAAAATGCAGTTTCTGCCAAGTGCAATAATGCAAAGTACAGAAAAAAGAAGTATACCTGTATTATGTCTCTATATAAAATCTATACATTTTCAGTTATTCTTTACAACTTACCTCCCCCCTCAATAAACAAAGTCCATTTTCTGTTTTAAGGCTACCACTCTACCTCAGACTTTGATTCTGTTATTCTTTATATTCTAAAATATTTTGCATCAGTTCTTTCCTGCCCCCCACCCCACCCAACATAGTCGATCTCTCCTCAGATTAAGCTTTTCCCATAGTCTTCAAAGATTCTTTTCTACACAAAAAGTGAATAACTCAGAAAACTAGTATTCTGTATATTACATTTAGGGTAATTTTACCCATGACATACTTATTAATAAATTGAACTTTCTCAAATTATGTATAAATAAGAATTTACTTTAAATATATATGAAGTACCCAAACAAAAATAACTTGAGATTGAAAACTAATAAAGTTAGCTCATTTTCAATAATAAAATTTCCACCATTCTTAATAATGATATAAAATCAACCAGTCTCCAAAACTGATCTGATCAATTTTTGCCTATACTCAGAATTATCTTGCATTTTAACAGCCCAAAAGCATTTCTGGAAGCTAAAGAAAAACAACCAAAAAAATTACATATTTATTGCAATAGGTTAACAGCACTCGGCAAGTGGGATGAACTGCATTTTCATAAATTCCATAGTATTTCTGAATCTATAATATTACAAGCCACTGAGAAAATAGAATAAATAATTAGTTTTCACACTACACTGATTTTTATATCAAAGGTATTGCTTATGTTTATTGAAAAGTGAACAAAAATATCTTCATGGGATATGTTCAATTAACTTCTAAGATAAATTATATTTGTTTCCTAAAATAATTTCCTGTGGGAATGTGATGCAGAAATCACAATGTTATTTTCATTAGAAATGATCTATACTTTCTACATAAAATAAGTCTCAGTACCTGTTATGTTCAGCCTACAAATGTTGTATTATATGCTATGTATTGCTTAATCATTCACTTAAATATTTGATTTTAATTAAAATTATGCTTTAAACTTCAACTGTTTTCTATTTAAAAATATTAAAATCATTTTTACTTACTTTAAAGCACTGTATGTTCATATAGAGAAAATAATTAAAAATTAAAAAGCAAAACACAATCTTTTACCACCCTAAGGCTATTTAATCACAGATCATTTTCTAAGTGAGGTCTTCACCAATAACATTTTTGAAATTGATGCAGAACGCACAATGAACTCCCAATCCTCCTTTTCTCTTATTTTTCTCCATAGCATTTATAGCCACCTAGTATTCATTCTTTTTCTTTCGCTTCCTTCCCTCATCTATCAATCTATTGGTCTATTTCTTCATTCATTTATTAAATGTCTCCATCCTAAAACTTTGCTCTATGAAACAACATTTATATTTTGTTCACTGCTCTATCACAAGTCCCTGGAACACTGCTAATACATAAGAAACTCTCAGTGCATATTTGTTAAATGATTGGTTAAATGATTAGTCAAATGAATCCTATCTTGTTATCAGGTTTAAGCAATATATACCATTTTAAAATTTTTCACAGGACTCTTCAGTTTTTACATCAGCGTTAACTAAACCCCATTTTTCTTTCATTTAGAACCTTAAAAACTTCATTATTAGTATTCTTGGATGAATATACTTGATGCTTAAAACTTTGGACACACTATTAATTATTTTTTAGGGTAATCCCAGAAGGAGAATTTTAGGGTTAAATGGCATGTATATTTGAAACATTCTGCCAGCCTGCCCTTGACAATCACTGATATCAACTTATACTTCCACCACAATGTAGGAGAGTGCCCAATTTTCCACACTCTCAAAGTTTTCTTCATTTTCTTTTCAAATTTGCTGAGTATTTTTCTCCTCTAAATGTCCAAAAACAGATCACTATGAGAGATAATGTTTAATTCTTTTCCACTTAACAATTTTACTTTACCTGAGCTAGATCAATCACAAAGTCATTTACGTGTCCATGAATTAAAACTTGGTGCATACAATGTTCACTGCAGCTCTATTTACAATGGCCAGGACATGGAAGCAACCTAAGTGTGCATCGACAGATGAATGGGTAAACAAGATGTGGCACATATATACAATGGGATATTACTCAGCCATAAAACGAAATGAAATTGAGTTATTTGTATTCAGGTGGATGGACCTAGAGTCTGTCATACAGAGTGAAGTAAGTCAGAAAGAGAAAAACAAATACTATATGCTAACACATATATATGGAATCTAAAGGAAAAAAATGGTTACGAAGAATCTAGGGGTAAGATGGGAATAAAGATGCAGACCTACTAGAGAATGGACTTGAGGACACAGGGAGGAGGAAAGGTAAGCTGGGACAAAGTGAGAGAGTGGCATTTACATATATACACTACCAAATGTAAAACAGCTAGCTAGTGGGAAGCAGCCGCATAGCACAAGGAGATCAGCTGGGTGCTTTGTGACCACCTAGAGGGGTGGGATAGGGAGGGTGTGAGAGAGGGAGACGCAAGTGGGAAGAGATATGGGGATATATGTATATGTATAACTGATTCACTTTGTTATAAAGCAGAAACTAACACACCATTGTAAAGCAATTATACTCCAATAAAGATGTTAAAAAAAAAAAACAACTTGGTGCATAAGAGTAGATTGCTTAAAATGTGACAGACCTCATTTAATAATTCCTTCATTAAATGATTCAAATGTGTTTTTATTGGTTACACAACATTTAATGGCATATGGTATACTGATTGCAAATATACTACTTCCCTCTTTAGACTAATGAAAATGAGTTTTATACTTCTTAAATGTCTGCAAAGACTTCATTTGAATAAAATAAAATCACCTCAATACTGTTAATAAAAGTTCTCAGACAATTTGAAATAAATACACAGCTATAAAATGTTGAGTGATTGAATGTCCTATTAAGTATATGAGTCTCATGAGAAGAATACTATTTGTATATCAACCAAACTCATAACTTAGGTCATTTATCAACCTCAGTTCTTGACACTGTTACCTACAAATATACGACAGTCAGTAATCAATTTTAACTTGCCTATTATTCTATTCTAGGTAGAAAGATAACAATATACATGTTCTTTAAGTTCTGTAAGGCAAAGCACTCAATTCTTCTTAGTTATGTCATGACTCAAGGAACAAATAAGCATATCAAGCTCTGCAAATTAATTCAAACAATCTTATAGCTTCATATATATACATGCACACACACATAATAACAGAAAATAATTTTATCTGGCTTGTAAATAATTTGACATAAAACCCAAAAAGGCTCTTCTCACCAGTATTAAGGTTTAACAAAATTACCGATATTTAAATGACAAATAATAGGGTTAAAAAAACCCACTATTTTCTTATTTTATTTCTAAGAAGATATGATAGTAAAGGAGATCATTCATAGGATAAACATTGACACAAAGCGTATAACCAACAGAACTATTATCACTGTACCTTTTGATTATATAACAATGATTTTTTTAAAAAATCAAAAGACTTAACATACTAGTTGTACCCAGCAAAAGTTAAATGGTATTAAGAACTGTAAATATAAATGGGCTATTCTCATTTTATTTATTTATTTATTTATTTATTTATGGCTGCATTGGGTCTTCATTGCTGTGCACGGGCTTCCTCTAGTTGTGGTGAGTGGGGGCTACTCTTTGTTGTGGTGCACGGGCTTCTCATTGTGGTGGCTTGTCATGTTGTGGAGCACGGGCTCTAGGTGTGCGGGCTTCAGTAGTTGTGACACATGGGCTCAGTAGTTGTGGCTCGTGGGCTCTAGAGCACAGGCTCAGTAGTTGTAGCACACCGGCTTAGTTGCTCGGCGGCATGTGGGATCTTCCCAGACCAGGGCTCAAGCCCATGTTCCCTCGATTGGCAGGTGGATTCTTAATCACTATGCCACCAGGGAAGCCCTATTCTCATTTTAGAATCAAGAATTTTTTGTCATATTGATCGATAAAAAACCTAACCTAAATGAAAATTAACAAAAAAAGAGGAATTTATTTAGAGAGTTGATAGTATCACACCTGACTTCTTTTCCTTGATTGGATCAATGTAACAGGACAAATAGAAGTTAATCTTCAACTACCAAAACAAAGCATGGATATTAATTAAATTGGCCCTGGTCACCTATTAAATCTATGTTAGAGACATATTTTGGACTGTATACCTTAAGATAGCAGATTAAGTTCAAATGAATGAATTCTATAATTATCACAGTATCTACATATGTCAGAGGAAATCAGATTTCATAATCATCTCATCAGGTAATAGCTTTAGAAATCCATATGTTTTTTTCTAATGTGTTGATTATAGAGGCATGTGGGATTTCTGCTATCATTTATCTGAATTATAGGCTACTTTAAGATGCAGGATGGCAAACTTAATGAAGTATTGGCTTATTATGATAAACTCTTTTCATTTAGCAAGCTGGCTAATTTACAGTTGTATAGTGACTTTGACAGTCCATATGTCTTTGACTTCCAAATAATAATTGTCTTCATAATGAAGATATTTCCCTGTCCCAAATTCTTTCAGAAGCTAGTGTTGGCTTGGCATTAAGAAGAAACATGTTTCACATTATAATAAGATTTTATACTTCTAAGGAGCTTCAGCGGTTCTGAAAATGACTTTGAAATACAGTCTTATTAATCTTTAGTATTCTCATGAAAGCCAAGTAGGTGGCAAATATTATCTCACTTTTGTAAAATAGAAACTAATGAAACAATTAGTGAATTTACTTGCCCTAGGCTAAATACTGAAGCAATGAAAAGTCAGAGTGCCAATCCTGGAACTTAACTGAAGATCTTATTATGCATTGCATCTATAATAATTTTTATGGAGGTAAGAGTAAAGGCAAAGAGAAAAAAAATCTTCAGAAAATATGAAGATCAATCTAATCTACTTTAAGAGACTCTGCAATAGATATTTGTTACCTGATTGATCGTGCTTGGTCACAGCGACAGTGATAGTACCTAAACTTCAAAGAACTAATTTCCCTGCACCATTTCTGGGTGACCACATAACGAGTGTGGTCAGAGACAATAGTAAAGGAATTTGAATTCTACTTCAAAACAAAGCTAAAACCTGACAAAATCAACAATGGTACAATAACTCAAGAGAAGAAAAAGAAAATAAGAAAAGCTAAATTTGGACTTAAAATGGAACTTTAAGTTGGTAATATACTTGATTCCTGAAAGACAGTGAAAAATAAAGCAAGTCTCTATGGATCTCAGGGTCTCCCAAGTATTCTTATTTGCTTGACCCATCGTATTCTCCCGCTTTGATTTTTCATTAAAAACTCCATTCTGTTTCATTTTTTCTCTTCATAGTCTCATAAAGATCCATTACAACAGTTTGGTTACTTAATGGCAATACATTTGTAAATTGTTGTTGAAAACTCTTGTTCCCATTCTTTATCTAATTCTCTTGTGAGAAATAATCTACTTACCGGTTCATTTTCATTATCAGGGAAAGTTATTTCATTCTATTTTAGTATAAAAATGCCATTACTAGTAGATGAACTAATCCCAATTTTAAAAATCAAAATTATTTTTGGAATTTCAACCCCTCAAATAAATGTTTACCTTTTATATAGCTGCTTTCTTAATACTTGAGGAAAATTAAAGTAATTCCATGAGACTGGCATGATATATATCTTGTATACAACTGATCTTCCACATCAGTAGTTATTTCTCCTCTAATAACTACAGCATATTAAGAGTTTGGTTTTTTTCTCTAATAGGATATGACTTATTAGCTTTAGTAAAATTGTCTTTGGTAAAATTAAAAGACATAAAACTCCAAACAAATCTTCTTACAGTTGAAAAAACATCTAAAATCTTTCACTAAATAAGCGGTTATTTTTTTGTCCTGCACACTTAAAAGAGACATGATAAATGTATGTTTACAATTGTCTATTTTAATAAGGAAACTTTAGATTTTGTTTCCATTTCTTTAAAAAGACAGTCTATACTTACCTGGCCCATCATTCATTTTGTCCAGGCACTGACGAGTTGTGCTAAGAAACGAGGCATGTTTTATTCTGGCCACCAAACTACGAGGTGGCATGTATTTATGTTGAACTTGAGACATCTCATATGATTTTTGAACATCATAGGTGCCTGGTGCTGGAACATCCTGAAACAAATTTCAATGGACTAGCATAAACATATAGAAAATTTCCAAAAAGATATAGCATATGTCACACTAAGCAATGATAATAGAAAATATGAAAATTTTCTTTAATTAACCATTAAAAATAGAAATTTAAAAGAGTATCCCTAAATCTATGCCCTCCTTAAATTAACTTGTAAAAATTTAAGATAAAATAAACAGAATTATGAAGTATAGGTTCACATTCTTAAAAAAAATAGCCTTCATAATATAGATCAAACTCTAATTTTCAAATTTCATAATGAAAATCAAATTTTATACAGAAATGAGAGCAGTGATTACTTGTTTTCTTAAGCAGCAAAACTATTCCTGCTTAACTGTCCTATGTGAGCACACCTTACTTATTCTACAAATGAGACTGCTTATTTCATTTTAATAGATTTCAATTAAGTTAAAAGGCTTCCCCTTTCATCACTTATGGCTCTTTACGTGCTCTACAGTTATATTAACATTTTTAATCAACATAAACCACACAGATATTAATAACCACAATAATAATTCTAAACTAAATTAAATCAAAAATATCATATATTTGTTGCACAATTAATGCCTGGAAACCATTAGCTAATTACCTCAATGGAAACTTATAAAACTCATTTTCTTCAAATTATTTTAAAACATAACATATTATATATATAACAAATCTGTTCATCTGTATTATGTATAAAGACCAAACTTTTTAAGTTTTAATGATTTTCTGGCAGGCAGGAGACTTGTATTGTGGCTAAGGTTAGAGACTCTAGCACTAGACTTCTTTGGTTCCACATGTCTGCTCCTTACTTGCTGTGGGACCCTAAGAGAGCTGCTTAACCTCTGTGATCCCCAGTGTCCTTATCTGTAAGTGCGGAAACTATAAAATTTATGTTATATGTCATTGGGTTGCTGTGAGGATTAAATGAGTTAAAACAAGTAAAATACTTAGATTAGTTCCTGATTCTACAAAAGGGTTAGCTAATCTTACTACTCTACAAAAGCTAATTTCAACGTAAAAAACAAGACTGAACAATCAGGGTCTAGACCAACAGAGAAGAATTTTAATGTTTCAAATAATTCAAACAAATTTGGATACTGAGAAAGCAAACTTTTGAAGTCCATCTAGGAGCCATACTTTATAAAACATACTTTCTCTTGTTCCTTATATCCCTATTATCACCCTCAAGCACAAGCCAAAAACATTATCTCCCACTTCCAAAGAATCACTAAATACAGTAAAAGTACTGATCATGACTAGCAGAGGAGATTCTTACATGAAACCCCATATTTCTGGTTTAAGTACTGTGTCAAACACAAATGCCACAATCTATAAGTCAACTAAGAAATGTCAATAGCTGTTTGCTTCTTGTCTGCATTAGGAGTACATTTAGTAAAGGCAGGCAGAGGATAAGCAATAGAAGTAATAGCTCCAAAGATGACTTTTGGATCTTTCGGGGCTGCTTCTGTGGTATGTGAAAGGAAAGTAGAAGAGAGCACAAAGGCACAAAGAAATCATGAGTACAATGTACTCTGAGCATTTAGGAAAGCTTTACAAAGATCTTGATTATCCCTACTATGCATTTTCATTTTCTTATCAGAAGCTGTTATTGTTCTTGCTTCCCTTAGCACCCTGCCTGGAGTCACCACCTAGTCCCTCTTCCAGTGCCTAGCCTAGATATGACTGACGGGTTTGGCTGCTGCCACATAGGAACCTTTTTTTTCTTTTTCTTTTTTAATGCCTCGAAGAAAAAGTAAGTAACTGCACAAGTGATCAGTTTTCTTCAACAACACTGTGTTCCCCTCTAGAAAACTTCGTCAAACTAGCTACCCTAAATTTCATTAGATTCACTGGCTCCTCTACCAAGTGAAAATATACTACCCTCATCATGACCACATCTTTTTATAGCATTTTTATGCTTCTCTGAAAACTTATTCCCTACCTGTGTCCTTTACTGATGTTTCTAGGCTCTTCTTACTCATCTTCAACTCTCATTTTATCTGACCAAGAGATTAATATGTCAAATAAATTTTCTAGGCATTAATTAATTCCTAGGATTAGTAAGACAAATCTGAAACCCTGTTTAAAAGCAATAACTTAAACAATACCTATATATAGTACTTTATACACCATTTCAGGGAAAAATAGTATGTATAGATAAGATCATCAAATTTCTGTTGGTGATCCTTTGTACATCACAGAGAAGGCACATGATGAGTGGATATAATAGACATTTCTCATTCTTTTTTTTAAACCCAGTACTTGAATCCTGTTCCTGTGTTTGGGAAATTCCACATGCTTTGCAGCAAAATCTGAGTCCCAGCATAAAAGCCAAAATTACCTGAGTCTTATCTTCCTGGTCTAACTTTAAAAACCTAGGACATGAATCTAGGGCACAGGCTCAAATGCCAGCCTTTCAACTGGCAGCCAGTTATTCAAAAAGACACAGAACATTAAAAATTCCATTTTAGATTTATTTTATTTATTTTTTAGTTTAAAGAAGCTGAATTAAAAAAAAAAATTCTATTCTAGTGATGGCACTCATAGAGCTAGCAGTTATGTTCCCAGAGGCAACAGTGGGAGGACAACCTGAAAGAGCAATTAGAGACTGAGGGAAAATGCCATAAAATGATGAAATAAAACCTATGTCTCAATGCAAATTAAAGTTAAGTCTAAGGTGTCTTGACCTCTTCGTCTGGAAAACCAGGGCCCTACCTAAAAATGACATAAATAATCATAGAATTAAAATAATTGATGTATGCAAAATTCTTAGAATGGTATCTATAAAAAAATTAATAAACAAAAACCTCAATTAAATATAGTCAGAAGATCAGGAGGGAGAGCTCTCAAACCATGGGACAACAGCAGAGCCCAACAGGAAGAAGAAAGACCCTCTTCTTTCCTGGCAAGGACTCAGCCAACGAAATGCCATGGACTCTGTTTTCTATAGCCCTCCTAACTTCCCTTTTCCTTTCTGTAAAAGTGTTCTCCTTCCCTTGCCCTGCAGGGAGTTGCACATGGCTCACCATGGTTGCAGACACCAAACTGCAATTCTCTGCTGATCTCAGATAAACTCATCTTAGCTGGAGAAATATCTGGCAGTCTATTTGTTTAGATCAACATACCTGATACATGCACTAGTATTTGCTTTCATTGCCATTATCATCATTATTAGCATTATTATTTCTATTAGTTGTGGGACTACATGAAACCCTCAGTGATATCTCCTTTCCCTGCAGAAAGATACCAACAGGATATTTGAAAGCAAAGCTCCTAGTATTTTAAGCCCCAAACAAACAATAACAACAAAATCCAAAGTAGTTAAGTTGCTGGGAATCACATGAAGACAGTGAATCAGGCAGTAAAAAAAAAAAATCACTGGTGGCAACCAACTTCAAAGGAAGGCAGGTCACCCTGTTTGTATTTTGGAAAAACCTTTTCCCATACTTTGTGGTTTTATTTAACCATGTTAAATTGAGTTGAAGCCCATGCACAATTCCCCATGCCCAGAACCCTTATATTAACCACTTAAAATCCAAGCCTAACTGACCTCGAGCCCCAAAGACCAGCTCCTCATTTCAAAAATTTCAGTATTTTTCCCATCCCTGTTCCCTGCCATTTTGACATATGAAATTTCATAAACTCTCTAACCTTGGACACATTAAACTACATGCATGCTCTTATCTTCCAAAACTCTAATTACCAAACATCAACAATTAAACCCCCCAGGCCTAGCAAGAAATGGAGCATTTGATCACTGAGTTGTCTCCCAAGATGTATGCACAATGCAAATAAAGACTGAACTCAAGTTTTAGCCTCAAAATAAATTTTCCTTTTACCATGCTACGGTAAAGGACTTGGGGATGTCTTTACTTCACATTTCATTTTTTAATGATACTTTCACTGGATACAGAATTCTTGGTTGACTTGCTTTTCTCTCAGCATTATGAACATGTCATTTCACTGATTTTTGGCCTCCATTACATTATTTCTTTTTTTTTTTAAGAGTATTTTTTTTTTTTTTTTTGGTTGCGTCAGGTCTTAGCTGCGGCATGCGGGATCTTCGTTGAGGCAAGCGGGCTCTTTGCTGCAGTGTGCCGGCTTCTCTCTAGGTGTGGCGTGCAGGTTTTCTCTTCTCTAGTTGTGGCATGTAGGCTGCAGGGTGCCTGGGCTCTGTAGTTGTGGTGCGCAGGTTCCAGAGTGCGTGGGCTCTGTAGTTTGTGGCACACAGGCTCTCAAGTTGAGGCACGTGAGCTCAGTAGTTGTGGCATGCAGGCTTAGTTGCCCTGTGGCATGTGGGATCTTAGTTCCCCAGCCGGGGATCGAACCCATGTCCCCCGCATTGTAAGGCAGATTCGTTATTACTGGACCACCGGGGAAGTTCCAGCCTCCGTTTTTTCTGATGACAAGTTCATGATCACATTATTTCCACTGTATGTAATACATTGTTTTTCACTTTCAAGATGTTCTCTTTGTTTTGGTTTTCAGCAGTTTGACTATGGTATGTCTAAGAGTGTTAGACATCTTTATGTTATTACTTAGCAGTTCACTGAACTTCCTGGATTTGTATATTCATGTTTTTCATTAATTTTGGAAAGTTTTCAGCTATCTTTTCTTCAAATGTTTTTTCTGCCCCTTTCTTTCTCACCTCCCCTTCTGAGACTATTATTACATATATGTTGGAATATGTGATCTTGACCCAAAGGTCTCTGAAACTGTTCATTTTGTCAATCTTTTTTTCTTTTTTCTTCAGATTTAATGGTTTCTATCGAGCTATTACTTAGTTCACTGATTCTGTCTTCTGTCATCTCAAATCTGCTATTGAGTCCAGCTGGTGAATTTTTCATTTGCATTATTGTACTTTAATTCTTTTTTAGTTCTTTTGCTTGCTTGCCTGCTTGTTTCTATTTCTTTATTGAGATTCCCTATTGTCTAACTCAGTATATTTTACTTCAGTTATTTAAACATAAGTTCCCTTGATTCTTTGAATATATTTATGGTGGCTGCTTTGAAATCTTCATCTGTTTGATACAATGTCTAATCTTACCAGAGTAGGTTTCTCATACTCCCCCTGAGTATGAAATATACTTACCTGATATTTGCATATCGAATGAGTTTTGGTTGAAAAATAGACATTTTAGATAATATATTAACTCTGGATTATATTTTTCTTTAGTAAGGACTGTTGTCCATGTTGTCTTGAGTTTTCAAATTTATTAAGAAAAAATATTGTCTGTTTATTGCTTCAAGAATCTGCAGAAATGTCCTTCTTTACATTTTTGATATTTGTTATTTTTGCCATTTCTCATTTTTTTCTTGATCAGTAACATCACAAGGTGGTCAACTCTATTCTGTCTTTTAAAGATAGATCTACACAGATAAATAAAATAGAATAGATTTTTATTTTTGAACTTGTTTCTCCCTGTAGTTTTGTCAATATTTGCTGTATATATTTGTGGAGCTGTGCATAAAAATTTTTAATTATCATATTATTATGGTAAATTTAATTTTTAAAAATATTAAGTGAGAGTGACTGTTTATTTCTAAATCCCATTTTGTCTTAACATGTTTTATTTGTAATTAAAGAGGCTATTCTAGCACTTCCACCAATGAGTAGGTTTTGATAAATCATTTTTACTTTTCAAAAATGGTAAAATGTTAAAATCATAATTTCAAAGATATAAGAGATCTGTGAAAGCAAAGAGGATTTTATGTACTAAATTCAAAAATGGGGAAAGCCCTTCTAATTTGAGTTTACACTGAAGGCTGCTTTCTTCTATATGGGCATTTAGCAAGTCAGGGTAAGAGCTAAAGATTAGGTTCTTCATAGGCAGACAGATTGTTCTAAGGAAAAGAAGAACTAGTGGAGCTTTCAAAGGGCACACAGTCTATCATAAGGAACTGAAGACTAGGGGAGACCAAATTCATTACTGGTTCTTTATGATGGACTATTTGCTGTGTGCTAGAACAGGCAAAAGAACAGAAGTCTGGGTTGAAGAGACAGAATAAAATTTGCAGTCTTCTGATGCTTAGGAGCTAAAGTCACACTAGAACAAGGGCTGGCAACAGAGTACAAGCCTCTTTCTCAAGATATTTACCAAGTTTTGAACCCGAATGGCATAGGAAGCTAAAGAGTAAGTTGAAAATTTGTAAAGGGTAGGACTTCCAGGGAGAAAAAAAGAGAACCTCAGGCACTCAACCAAAAACTCAGAAGGGCAACATGAAGAAGTTGCAGAGCCACAAAGGCAGAGTGGAATCTCAGTCTTCCTGTGCTTAGGAGACAAACTCTCACCAGCAGGACGAGTCCACAGCGATATACAGCAGGTCTAATAATAATAGCTATGTGAGAGAAATTCATATACTTTACGAGAGTTAACATCCTAGGCAATTAAACCAGAACTACTTCTTACAAGAAATAACTGTTCTTCCATTTCTGCTTCCAGTAAGCTATATATGTATACACACATAACACACACACACACACACACACACACACACACTGCTAGATAGCATGATTTAGTAAATCATTAACTATGATTTGGGTTAAAATTTATTTATTTGGGGGTAACTTGTTCTAGCTGTTATTTCATAGCTAAGTATATTCTGGTCTAAAATTTTAGTTTAAAATCCCAAATACGTAATTATTAAAAAGTCACTTAGAGCTTCTTTTATGATGAAGCTTGTCAAATTAGTGAAGTGACTTAAGAAGACTTGAAGGATATTTTCAATCAAAGCTTCAAATCAAAATCTTTAATCAAATATATATGGTGAAAAGAATTATAGGCCATAAATGTAGTGAAGTTTGCCTAAATATGCAGAAAACTTTGATTAAAGCAATTTACCAATATGTTTATCCAAGTTGTTTAATTTTGGATTTATAGAGAAGGCATTTCAGATGATAAATTATCTTTGTTCTGCATATTGCAAATTATAATTACAAACGTGTTATCCTTGCCATTTTTCAGCATTCCTAATATTCATCATTCTAAACATATACCTCTTTAAATATATGACTTAGAAAAGAATGTTACTTTAGAAAGAAAAAGATTTTAATATAGATGTGACATAATGTTAATTGTTAAGTGATAATCAAAAACAGGAAGTATTGATTTCATTTTCTGTATTCTCCCAGCACAGTGAAAGAGATCCTTTATCTTAATGCTGATTTACGAAAGAAACTACAATTGTCAGCTATACCATGATACTTCAAGGCCCAGTAAAGAATAACAAAACCGGCTGATGGACAAAATCATGTAGGCAATAAAAGCATTAATTTCACCTAATTTCTCCAACATAACATTATATAATTCACATTTAAGTCACAAATTTCTAGTTGTTTGCTGTACATTTCCACATCATTATTCTCACGTAGTCTTAAGATAAAACTCATTATCTTCCCTTCCCCAACTACCTAACCATCTATCCTTTCCCACCTGCCTACAATAATTCCTTGTCTATCCAGGCCTGAAAATAGAAAGCCGGCTCTCACATTTCTTCACCCTTCTCCCCCATATCTAAAAATCAACGCTCTCTTTCCTTTACTACCAAAAAGATCCTGGTAAGTGCTCTAAAATACTACTTGACAACTGTATTAACTGCCTCTTTAACCTTCAGGTCTCTCAGTCTCAAATCATTGGCATCCCAGTAGCAAATAAGTTATTGTACTGAAACATGACAGACATCTGCTGGAAGCATTCATTGGCTCCTGAGTGTCTATGGGAAAAAATTCAGGAGATTCTCCTTGGTATGCAAAGCCTTTTTAAATTGTGAAGGCAGTTTTACAATTTTAAAGCTCAGTTAAAATGGAACATCGTCCATGAAGCATTCTTGATCACTCTAGCTAGAATTGATATCCTCTATTTTTTAATTCTTCTATTACTTATAGTTTATATAGACACATAAACATATAAAAAGCACATTAAACAAATATACTGTATCTACTTGAATATTTCTTTCTTTGTCAATATAAGAGCAGAAAGAGAATAAAGCCATCTGATGAGAAGGCAAGGTTTCCGCAGATAGGATTCTATGTACCCTACGTATTTGCAGATTAATTTTTCTTTTATTCTCTCAAATTAAAGAAAACTGACAGTAGGAATACAGGAGCCTAGGGGATCCCCAGTAACACTGGGGGTCTATGCCATTTCATGCTTTCTGTTTTACCATACTTAGATTGTGACCCTCATCCTAATGTTCTCAAGATTTTAGCCGTAGCATTCTCATTTCGGAAATGAAGAGAAAGGACAAAGGCAAAAATTGTGTTTAACAGCTGAAACACTTTCCAAGAGGAACTTTCCTAGAAGCCAAACCAGTAACTTTTGCTTTCTTCCCATTGGTTAAAACTGTGTCAAATAACCATTCTGTAGCTATAAGGGAACTTTAAAAAAGTAGTTGTTTTACCTGGGAATGTTGTTCTTCTAAATAAAATTGGGTTCTGTTAGAAAGGAAGAAAAAGAATAAAGACGGGGTAGGTAGCTAGTAATCTCAGTCATAATAGCTGCCTTTGAGGGCACTAGAACCATAAAAAAATTAATTCATTTCTAGAATACTATCAGGATATTAGACTATATAAAAAGCTATTTTGACCCATGGCTTATTAACTTTGTTGTCTAATTCTTGCTCATCCTTTGGGTTTCAAAGCTTCCCTTAATCCATTTGTTCTTGCAATAGGCTTTCAGACACACAGCTCTTAACTTTGTACCCACTGTTACATTTGCAGTTAAACAAGTCTAATTATTTTTTTTAATATCATTCATTCCCATAGAAAGGTACGTTTCTTGAAAGTTAAGGAAGCATCTGTTTTGTTCATGATTGTATCCTCGATGATGGCAAGTGCCTGGCACACAGTAAGTGATCAATGAACATTTTTTAATCAGTGAGTAGATATATGGGCTAATGAATGAGTGAATGAATCTGTCTACCTCAAAGCTTTCCCTCTCATGTGTGGCCTTATCACTGAGTTTTCCCATAAAAGTAGGGCTGACACTATGCCACGAAAGTATTTTCAACCCCTACAGTGCTTAAATTTGCCTCACATATAAGCAGTTCTTTATAAAATGTCTGTTGTGTAAAACTGTTCAACTATACTGCTTTCCCTAAAGATGCTCTGGTTTCTGGCAAAGACAAATGTAATTTATAATCTCAGCAATGATGCAGAAGTATGGCTATTTCCATTCAAACTGATCAAGGACTAACTTTCACACAATCATTACAGTGTGTCTCCAGGTAGTTAAATTTGATTGATATTTTATGTGAGATGTATTTCTTTCTCTTTGCTAATATCAAAAAAGTAGACCTTTACTTTTGATGCTGGAGCTTTTCATGATTACCTTTGACACTGGTTTTACAGAAAAAAATGTATATCTCATCAGATTAAAGTAAAACATGTGAATAGAAATGGCCTTTCTCTTCCTGTAAATGCTAATGCTACTGAGTTATGGAAAAAGCATAGATTATTACTAGTTACACTAGCTCTGATTGACAAGATACCACTTCTTCAGTTTTATCAATTCAACAAAAATCCAAAAGTAAATTATTTTATAAGTCGAATGTGAAAGGGAAGAAAGTTAATGTAAATGATTCTTTAAAAAGAACATAATTGCTCCCAGAGCCAGTTGAACAGATTTGGATAAGACACTAAAATTCATCTTGATAAACTTAGAAAACTTACAAGAGGTAAATCTGAATGTGATTTGTGAAGGAAGTGTAATTTAAATAATAGAGTTGTGAAAATTGTTGATTAACCCTAGAGAAATATCTAAAAGAAAGAGTCCAGAGACTTCCCTGGCGGTCCAGTGGTTAAGACTCCACGCTCCCAATGCAGGGGGCATGGGTTTGATCCCTGGTCGGGGAACTGAGATCCCACATGCCGCAGGGCATCGCCAAAAAAAGAAAGAAAGAATCCAATCAATTTGTTATGTTTAAACTTTGTGAAATCATATAACCCTTATTATCATCTACTTATGCTCAGTATGGCAAGAATTACCCATTGTATAAAAAAAGGAATCATTTCAAGGTAGTGCTACTGAAATACCTTAGAACTTGAAGTCAGAATTGCTGGGTTGTATTCATAACCTTATAATTAGCTTCAAGAAGGCCCTCAAAGATCTCACCCACTCATGCAAACCCCTCCCACCATAATTCATGCTGAAGGTCATGTTCAGAAATATTTAGCAGGTCACTGTGCAGGAAACATGTCTTTTTCTCTTCTCTTCTTATGAGATTGGCAGTAGGTAAGTCATAGAACTATTCATGTTTGGAAGTTGCCTCCACCATCCACAGTAAACTAAGAGTGGACAGAACGATCCAGGCTGGCTTCCGGTAAGCTATAAATATCTTAGCATCCCATTACCTACTCCAAAAATAACTATGGTCATATCTAGACACAGAAGAGTAAAGATGATGAGAGAGGGGAATAAACTATGAAAAAGATGAAAAGAGGGAAGAGAAAGCAAGGTGACTAAGAAAAAGAAGGTACAGAACAGGAAATAAAGATTGTCTAGACAGAGAGAGAGAGAGAGAGAGAGAGAGAGAGAGATAAGGAGTTCTGGTAATGTTAACCATACACAAAAATAACATTTTATGACACACCAGCTGTAGATCTCAATGTCAAAAGACAAACTATACATCTGAAATTCTGGAAACCTAATTATTCTCCCCTAATGTTCCTATAAATATCTTTCCTGGTTAATGAAATATATTTTAAATATCCTGTCTTCTTCCAGATCTATGGTGCTTATGTGACACTGAACAATTGTTCAGGTTATCTTATATTTGGTGACAAATTTAGTAGCACATTTCTTAGTATCACTAAATGTTTGTTGATTGAGTAAAGAAACAAAACAAGCAAAATTAAAATTAGATGAAAGGGCTATTAAAGACCAAGGGTGCTACTGCTATTTTCCAGACTCGTGCATATAAAGATTACAGCCATATAAATACATCCAAAATATTATTTAATTTCATGAGGAGTCAAGAAAATGATCATCTAAAATAAAAATGTGAATATCCTTACTTCTTCCTTTCCCTTCTTTTAAAGAATTTGATACACTGTTTCCTCTATAAAGAAAATGCTACTTAAGTGATACTGTTTTAAATGCTACCCTAACACACAATTGTAAAGCAATTATACTCCAATAAAGATGTTAAATCAATCAATCAATAAATAAATGCTACCCTATCTTACAGCCTACAAACAAAAATTTACTGAGTCTTTACTAAGCACTGGCCTTAGTGTACACCAGTAGTAAAGATTATGGACTCTGAAGCTGTGTTGTCTGAGGTCAAGCCCTGGCTTGTATTTTTGCTAACCATATGACTATGGGTAAATTCTTGTGTCAAAATTTCCTCATCCAATTGGCTCGGTGCTTTGTGACAGCCTGGAGGGGTGGGATAGGGAGGGTGGGAGGGAGGGAGACGCAAGAGGGAAGACATATGGGAACATATGTTTATGTATGACTGATTCACTTTGTTATAAAGCAGAAACTAACACACCATTGTAAAGCAATTATACCCCAATAAAGATGTTAAAAAAAAATAAAAAATAAAATTACAAAAAATACAACTCTAAAACAATTATAATACTACAGGAGATGTGAGAATAGATGGGAGCACATCAATAACAAGAAACATTAAAATACCACGGTCAGTTCAAGACAGTTCAGACATGCTGACTAATGGATTTCTGTTTTATTCTATGGATTACAATTCATTATCATCATTAATTATTTTCATGTTCAAATTATCCCTGATTTAGCCTGTGGGAGCACCTTCAAGCTGGCTCCTACGTCCTTCTAACATGTTCCAGTCATTTATTTATTTTAGTGTGCATTGATTTTTAACACAGCAAGATATTCCTGCTCCTGCCCTGAAATCAGCCATTTCTCTAAGGATCTCTGGAAGCTTTAAGTGAGGAATGATTTTTTACAAACCAAGATCTGAGAATAAAGTGTGTTCCTTGCTACAATGGCCCTTTTAGCAGACAGAGCTAAGGGGAAAGAAAAGATAAAAAGATGTACACATACATACACAAATACCTCTATGTTTATATCTATATCCATATGTCTCTATCTATATATTCTAGACTTTCTCCTTTCCATATTTATAACTCCTTTCTCTAACAGTGAAAAACACACTTCTCCTTATTCTCAATATATTTACCCATTCGCTTACTCCTAGGTCACAAGGAAAGTTGTTTTAAAGTTGTTAACCTACACCACTGTGAAAATCAGACCTGCTAAATACAGTTCATAATTTGTTTACAGTTCTTTTTGCCCTTAGTCTGAAAGTATTGTGTTCAAAATTTACTTGGATTACTAATAATAATATTTTTTAAATATCAGGGAAACTAGAGCAATAAAATGCACTAGTGAACATGAAAAAATTCTCTCATATGCTTTCTCTTTTTTAGGTGTAATGTTATACAATACTACAAAAATATCATGCCATATAGAGGAACAGTATGTTATGCCTTTTTTTTCATTTCAAACTGCTCAAAAATACCCTACTACCAAAATTCTTATAACCTTATGTCCAATTTATTTTCCCAGAGACAACATTCCACTCAAACACTCTTACATGTTTGAATTAGAAATATTTTCATCTCTTGCAAAATTAAAATTCCAGTTAGTAACTAACAGATTAATTCTATTACATGCATTGAACCTTTGAATCTAGAAATAGCCCTGGACTCTATTAAGTTTCCAGTGTCTTTGAAAGTTTCTATTACTGGAGCATGCCAAGAAAACAGTATAGAAAAAAAAAAAGTAAAAGTATTTTTCCTACATTATTTTTCTCTAATTACATAATTGAAGTAAAACAATGGATAATCAGAATTGTAGATAATAAGAGAAGCTTAAACATTAAAACAGTCAATCTTTGTAGATTGCTTTGGGTACTAGGGTCATTTTCACAATGTTGATTCTTCCAATCCAAGAACATGGCATGTCTCTCCATCTATTTGTATCATCTTTAATTTCTTTCATCAGTGTCCTATAATTTCCTGCATACAGGTCTTTTGTTTCCTTAGGTAGATTTATTCCTAGATATTTTATTCTTTTTGTTGCCATGGTAAATGGGAGTGTTTCCTTAACTTCACTTTCAGATTTTTCATCATTAGTGTACAGGAAAGCTAGAGATTTCCGTGCATTAATTTTGTACCCTGCAACTTAACCAAATTCATTGATTAGCTCTAGTAGTTTCCTGGTAGCATCTTTAGGATTCTCTATGTATAGTATCATGTCATCTGCAAACAGTGACAGCTTCACTTCTTCTTTTCCAATTTGGATTCCTTTTATTTCTTTTTTCTTCTCTGATTGCTATGGCTAAAACGTCAAAAACTATGTTGAATAATAGTGGTGAGAGTGGGCAACCTTGTCTTGTTCCTGATCTTAGTGGAAATGGTTTCAGTTTTTCACCACTGAGGACAATCTTGGCTGTGGGTTTGTCATATATGGCCTTTATTATGTTGAGGAAAGTTCCCTCTATGCCTACTTTCTGGAGGGTTTTTATCATAAATAGGTGTTGAATTTTGTCGAAAGCTTTTTCTGCATCTATTGAGATGATCATATGGTTTTTCTCCTACAGATTCAATGCAATCCCTATCAAACTACCACTGGCATTTTTCACAGAACTAGAACAAAAAATTTTACAATTTGTATGGAAACGCAAAAGACCCCGAATAGCCAAAGCAATCTGGAGAAAGAAAAGCGGAGCTGGAGGAATCAGGCTCCCTGACTTCAGACTATACTACAAAGCTACAGTAATCAAGACAGTATGGTACTGACACAAAAACACAAATATAGATCAATGGAACAGGATAGAATGCCCAGAGATAAACCCACGCACATATGGTCATCCTATCTTTGATATAGGAGGCAACAATATACAGTGGAGAAAAGACAGCCTCTTTGATAAGTGGTGCTGGGAAAACTGGACAGCTACATGTAAAAGAATGAAATTAGAACACTCCCTAACACCATACACAAAAATAAGTTCAAAATGGATTAAAGACCTAAATGTAAGGCCAGACACTATAAAACTCTTAGAGGAAAACATAGGAAGAACACTCTATGACATAAATCACAGCAAATCCTTTTTCAGCCACCTCCTAGAGAAATGGAAATAAAAACAAAAATAAACAAATGGGACCTAATGAAACTTCAAAGCTTTTGCACAGAAAAGGAAACCATAAACAAGATGAAAAGATCCCTCAGAATGGGAGAAAATATTTGCAAATGAAGCAACCGACAAAGGATTAATCTCCAAAATTTACAAGCAGCTCATGCAGGTCAATATCAAAAAAACAAACAACCCAATCCAAAAATGGGCAAAAGGCCTAAATAGACATTTCTCCAAAGAAGATATACAGATTGTCAACAAACACATGAAAGGATGCTCAACATCATTAATCCTAAGAGAAATTCAAATCAAAACTACAATGAGATATCATCTCACACCAGTCAGAATGGCCATCATCAAAATATCTACAAACAATAAATGCTGGAGAGAGAGTGGAGAAAAGGGAACCCTCTTGCACTGTTGGTGGGAATGTAAATTGATACAGCCACTATGGAGAAGAGTATGGAGGTTCCTTAAAAAACTAAAAATAGAGTTACCATATGACCTAGCAATCCCAGTACTGGGCATATACCCTGAGAAAACCATAATTCCAAAAGAGTCTTGTACCAAAATGTTCATTGCAGCTCTATTTACAATGGACAGGACATGGAGGCAGCCTAAGTGTCCATCAACAGATGAATGGATAAAGAAGATGTGGCACATATATACAATGGAATATTACTCAGCCATAAAAAGAACCGATATTGAGTTATTTGTAGTGAGGTGGATGGACCTAGAGTCTGTCTTACAGAGTGAAGTAAGTCAGAAAGAGAAAAACAAATAACGTATGCTAACACATATATATGGAATCTAAGAAAAAAAAAAAAAAAGGTCATGAAGAACCTAGCGGAAAGATGGGAATAAAGACATAGACCTACTAGAGAATGGACTTGAGGATATGGGAGGGGGAAGGGTAAGCTGTGACAAAGTGAGAGAGTGGCATGGACATATATACACTACCAAACGTAAAATAGATAGCTCGTGGGAAGCAGCTGCATAGCACAGGGAGATCAGCTCGGTGCTTTGTGACCACCTAGAGGGGTGGGATAGGGAGGGTGGGAGGGAGGGAGACGCAAGAGGGAAGAGATATGGGAACATATGTATAACTGATTCACTTTGTTATAAAGCAGAAACTAACACACCATTGTAAAGCAATTATACTCCAATAAAGATGTTAAAAAAAATAGTTAACCTCTTTTGCAATGAAGAAATTTACTTCATAAAGTAAAAGCAAATATCAAAAGTAAACTCTATCCTCTCATCAATCAAAATAAAGGAGTCATTTTAAAACTGTGAACATGTGAAATGAAAATTAGTTATTTAAAACTCCACTGGAAACACTTTATGAAACCCATTAGTCCCTGGGGTTACCAATCATGCAATGATCATCTTAATGACTTATATTTGTTTGTAATTAATGTGTTTTTCTCTTTATTTTTATAACATAGATCAATTTGTCTTATCTCCCTAAGTAATTTTTTGTAACTTTGCTACTGTATACTTGACATACAGTAAACTTTACATATTTAAACTGTACAATTTGACAAGTTTTGGCATGTCATCTGCATGAAATAATCACAACAATCATGATAATAAACATTTTTCCATCCCCCAAAACTTTCTTGTGTTCCTTTGTTACCCTACCTTCTATCCACCCTACCTTCTACCCACATTCACATGTAAACACTGATATAGTCTCTGTGACTATATGTTACTTTCCACTTCTAGAATTTTATATAAATAGAGTCATATATTGTAAATTTTTTTTTCTAGCTTCCTTCACACAGTATGATTTTAAGATTCATCATGTTCTTGTGTATATCTGTATTTCATTCATTTAAATTTCTGAGTAGTATTACATTTTATGGCTATCTTAGTCTGCTTACTATTCACTAGCTGATGAACATTTGGGCTTTTTCCAGTTTGGGGTTAGTAATACTGGTTTTGGTTAATAACACTGCCATAAACATTCACATACATACCTCCCATTTCCCTTGAATAAATACCTAGGAGTAGAATGTCTGAGTCAATGGCAAGTGAATTTTAAACTTTTGGACTTTTGCAGGAAATGCCAAACTGCTTTCCAAAGTGGCTGTACATGGTTATCTCCTTACAAACTTACTTATATTGCAACTACGTCGATCTTGGTATATATTTTTCTCTGAAGGTCAGAAACCTCTAAAATGCTTAGCTAAGAAAAAAAGATCAGAACCTAATGACTTTTAAGGAAAAAATGAAAAAAAATTGGGAATTCATCATGACATTAAAGTATAGGTAGAATATATATATAAATGGAAAAAGGAATTTTCCCAGATAATATAAAAAATACAAATTATATTCCTCAGAATTTCTTTTTAAAGGCATAATTCTACTTTTGGATGAAGTTCTTCCAGAGGAAAGGTCATAGTTATCTTTATATCCCAAATACTATCACAGTGATTGGAACACATCAAGGTCATAATAGTGTTAATCATGAACTTAGATGAGCTAATAAAGGAGACAAATGGACAGAAATTATAGTATGTGTAAAATACTAAGAACTTATAAGATAAAATGTTTTATACCACAATTGGGCTCTAATATATTTGTCTTACTTCTGTTTTCTAGCATTAAGTCTTCAGATCAAAACTGTTTTGTCTTTCTTTAATTTCAGTCTTGTCAGTATACAACAAAATTTTATTAAAGTATTTGAGATGTGACATATTAGAAAGAGAATGACAACTGAAAAAAATAAATAAAAGACACTTTGAGAAACAACCTTATACAGAAGATAAAGAAAGAAATTACATAAGAATGAAAGTAAAAAGTTAACTTCATTAAAAATTTAGCTGATACACAGTTCATCTATTTCACTGTGGTAAGCCATCAAAATAATTATGATTCTGTGAATGCAATCTAATCTCAGGCGAATGGGAAAAAGTCTATCTTCCAATTAGCACGTTAGTGGGACTTGCCTAATTAAATCAGTTGAATACAAGTAGAAGAAAAGCCCCCTAAGTGTGCACTATGAGACTCATATGAAGAAACAGATGTAATCATGAATTTACAATGCACATTAGGAAATTGTTGGCAAGTGTTTAATATGTGATCTTTTTTTCTTTGTATAGAGCAAATCAAAGGTATAGGAAAGGTCTTAAACCCTAGGGAAATGCTTAAATGTGCAAATTCAGATTTTAAAAATCTACTCTGTTAAAGCTTCTTTTATAAATTTATTTATTGATTGATTTTTGGCTGCATTGGGTTTTCATTGCTGCGCGCAGGCTTGCTGTAGTTGCAGCGAGCAGGGGCTACTCTTCATTGTGGTGCATGGGCTTCTCACTGTGGCGGCTTCTCTTGTTGCAGAGCACAGGCTCTAGGAGCACAGGCTTCAGTAGTCGTGGCATGCACGCTCAGTAGTTGCGGCGCACGGGCTTAGTTGCTCCGTGGCATGTGGGATCTTCCCAGACCAGGTATCGAACCTGTGTCCCCTGCACTGGCAGGCGGACCCCCAACCACTGCGCCACGAGGGAAGTCCCAAAGCTTCTTTTATAATTAAGCAATGATGTCTTAAAAGCATACTTCTAGAATTGGATGTGGGACCATAAAAATGGGTAAATTAATTTTCTAAATATAAACACCATATTAGAAGGTAATTAGAAAGTCCTCAGAGATATTTATCATTGTTACATGCTGCTTCCTTTGTTTTCCACTGTGTAGGGAACTGCTTTACTTTTCTTTGAATATCTTTTCCACACTAATCATTACATACATTTAAAAGTTAAGGATATCTTACTGTATGGAAGTTTTAAACTATTTCTTTAAAAAAAGTCTTGTAAGTTTTTTAAGAGAAGATAAAACAATTAGTAGAATTCATAAAATCTCATTTTTCCTTTCAATTATTATATTTAATATTTTTAAAAAGTTTGCATTTTATATAGATGAGAATTAGGGATGTACTTACTTTCTTCAGAGACTCCTGTATTCTCTTAATATGGTAAAAAGTAAGAAAACAGAAAAATTTTGGACTGGGACATAGCAGCATTTGAATAAAATGATTTCACAAAAGATCTTTTGCATTTTATATCAATGGCATCAGATTCATCGAGAGCTTCTATTTCTACAGGTACACTTAAAAAGAGAAGAGAAAAAAAACCAGAGATGGCAAAAGAACTGGTAAAGATACTGAAAGTATGTCCAAACAAATAGGAAATAGCACAGATGTAAGAAGATTATCATCGTACATCAGCAAAAATAACAAGATCTATTTCACTAGGAAGCAGCAATAAAAAACTGAGAAGAGAATCAGGATTCCGATTTCTAGTTCAGGGTCTGTTACAATGTAACTGGAACACTAGGGGAGCCCCAGAGTCAAATACTCCTACAGCAAAAATGACCTTGGTGGCTAAGAAGGTATGTCTCTTAAGAACTGATCATATATGAGGGAGGTAAGAAGTTGACATTACTAGCTATAGAGTTTATAAGAAATGCAAATTAGCCACTTGAGCTAAAGTACAATACTGTTCTTTTCTCGATGTTCTGGCATTTTTTGCATGCTGGGAAGAGGAAGTCTTCAGGGAGAAGGGAATATGCTCAAGTTAAGAAGCAGGGATGAATCTACAACACACTTAAGAACAAGTGAATTCTTAAACATTAAATATACTGAAACAAGGTTTATAACTCATGAATACATGCATCCTAAGTAAGACAGACACTTGAAGTCAATTTCTAAATGTCATGTTTCATTAGTCATGGATTTATTATATAGAGGTTTCAATGGTATTAATGCCATCACTACACCATGTGTAGGATCGAATATATAGTCATGCTGGTATCAAGGATTTAAATGATGGAGTTAAGGTCTTGACTAGTCATCTCCATATCACTTTTAACATGTTTTCTGTCTTTCAATTCTCACATAAGCTATAAAACAATGACTGGTTGATATACAATGTAGGAATCAGATTGCGATGAATGCCTCAAATAGCTTGTCTCAGAGGTTATGTAGAATACGAGCCATTTTGCTGTTGATCACTTTAAATGAACATGGTATCTTCAAAGTTAGGACAGATTTCATCCTCAAGACACAGTAAAGTGCAAAATTTTTTATCAAAGAGTAAAGATAAAATCATTTCTTCATCCACCTGCCATGCAGGGGAAACAGGTTCGAGCCCTGGTCCAGGAAGATCCCACATGACATGGAGCAACTAAGCCCCTGCGCCACAACTACTGAGCCTGCTCTCTAGAGCCCACGAGCCAGAACTACTGAGCCCAGGAGCCACAACTACTGAAGCCCGTGCACCTAGAGCCCATGCTCTGCAACAAGAGAAGCCACCGTAATGAGAGGCCTGTGCACTGCAAAGAAGAGTAGCCTCTGTTCGCCGCAAATAAAAAGAAAGCCCGCGCGCAGCAACGAAGACCCAACGCAGCCAAAAATAAATAAATAAATAAATAAATTTTAAAGACATAATTTCTTCATGAAGTTATTATTTACTTCTGATATTTATGTAGGGCAATTAAAAATAACTAATATAAAACTGCAGAACTGCATCCTTCTCACAATCTGTGTAAGTACTGACAGGCAATTGTACACAATCAAAAAGCAGGCTACTAGAATCTGGTTTCTCATAGTGTATTTTGCTTAGCAGTTGCCTTCACTGTTCTTTCTGTGCTTTGATGAAGATGGCATCCAGCAGCACTTGTGCTTGCTGTTTGCATATCAAAGCCATTTTCTGAACTAATGAAGTTAGACAATTAAGTGAAAAATTTATAGACTTTAAAATGTAATGGAAGAACAGGAAGTATGTAAGTGCACTGTGACCGACTAACTCTTCAGTGTGTCAGAAATCATTTGCCTAAAATCCCTTACTTGCAGTAAGAAAATTCACTTTAATGTTCTCTCCTCCACCAGGGGTTAGGTGAATGATAAGATACCAACAAGTAAACTAACAGCCAATAAAATAAACATTTAAAACTATGTAAAAATCTAAGAAATTTTCATAGCTGTTCCAGTGAGATACTGTAAGGAAAGCAAGACTGAGGGTAACAGAATATAGGTTTTAGTCAGAATAATTTTGACTCTTAAGGATTTCAGCTGAAATCCATTTCTAATATACGTATTTTTTTTTTTTTTTTTTTTTACTATCTCCAGGATCCCAAAGGTCTGTGCCCCAGGCCCAGGGGACCTTTCTTTTGAGCTCCTGAGACACTAGCACCAGCCGAGCTGTGCTCCTCTTCAGAAACTTGAATCACATTAACAAAAGGTATCTCCAAGCTTTCAAGTTTTAATAATTCCAATCTACTCCCTTTGTTTCCCAGGCCTAAGGATGGTGGCATTGCTTGTTACTACTTGCGTGATACCTTAGTGTTCCCTCTTTGCCTTTTGGAGTTCTCCAATATCCACAGTTCCTTGTATTACTTTATTTCAAAATAACTAGTGTGGTTCTGTCTCCTGACTAGACCCTGACTGATAATAGGCCCTCTTTGCCTAAATATACCATTATAACTTTTCTGTCTGCAGCAGCTACCCAGTATGAAAGGAGGCACCCTCCCAGGCTTTCAGAGATGAAGTGGAATTCATACTTCAGTAATTCTGGGATTTCTTAACCTGAGTCTCCATGTATTCCACCACTACTACCCAACCCCCAGTCTTACCAGAGTTCACCCACAATGTGGGAGAGCATGAAGCTGGCCTCGTGCTCAAATCTCAAATGCCTTGTTTTGCTACCTTTCTCTATCCTTTTCTAGTCTTCCAATCTAGGAAGGGCTTTCTCATTCACTGTAGCAGGAAAATTCCCTTATCCTGCAATTTCCCTATTCTCTTTCTTACAGTAATATTCTTATAGTTCTGCCATCACCATGAAAAGAACATACTCCAGCTACCCCACCGGTCCCAAGAGCCATCCCAGTCAAATGGCATCATGAATCAGAGCTTCCCCAGCAAACCTGCAGCCTGAAGTAAGCTTCTCTAGCAGACCTGCAAACTTATCAGTAATAAATGCTTTTTATTATATGCTACTAAGATTTTGAGTTTGTTTATTATCCATAAATAGCTACTTTATATAAAAGTTGGGCCTCTTAGTCAAACTCTAGTTCTGGAATATTTAAAGGAAAGTGAAAATTAGACAACACTTTCCATTATTTTCAAAGCTCCATTATAAAGCCATGGCCCCCACAACTATTGCCTCTGAATAGAACTTCAAGAAATGTTTCCAAAGTAAAAAACTGAACATTTATTCTTTCTGCTTCTTTGCATTCCTGACATAGCAACACCATGCAAAACAGAGGGTCCTCTGGTTGAGGAAGGTGAATGTCACTTACAAAGAAGTGTAAAAAGCAAAAGACATTACCATATTTTAATAGAGGCTCCTTATTCATATTATGAAATATTGAAAAGAGAGCATAGGCTTTGAAGTGGGATTTACTTAGCTCTGAGCCGTAACCCTGCCATTCACAATTTTTATAGCTAACTTACTTACAGCTTACTGTGGGTAACACAATGAAATAAGTGTTGCAAGCAGTAATATACTTAGTTCTTACTATGACCCTATCAGGTTATGCCTACTTAATTTATTATCACTATTTAATAGTTGAGGAAACAGATTTAGAGACTAGAAAAGCACTTCTCTGATGCCAAAGCTTTTGCTTTTAAACTTTATTCAGGGATGATATTCAAAATATTTAACAAATCAAATGAATATAAACTAATAGATAAATAAATATATAAATCAAAATTTATTTTTAAAATTCCCTTCATTCTCAACTCTAAGTATTATAAAACTCTATATCAAGTGATAAAATTTGTAGTGCAACTGTTCAGCAAATAATTCTAATATATTTCAAGTCATTTGTTAATTTTTATAAAATATTAGTATAATTTTTTGTTATATTTTTTGAGACCAATTGTCACTAATCAAATGAGGCCCCTTTCTGAGCCATGCCTCAATATAAGAAAGTACATCAAATTCTTCCAGTGATTTTTCACTAAATAGTCATTAGTTAATTTTTGGTCTGAATGACTAGAGGAAAGTTGTTAACTTCACTACTCTTTCATGACGCTGAATCCTCATCAGTTTCTGCTAAACAGAAATTGCATTTCAAAAAAAAAAGTTCTATCCCTTATAATAATGTCTGAGATCTTTACAGTCATACCTCTTTTGTTTTAAATCACAAAAATCATTTACTATATTGTCATATTTATTTTATTGTCATATTTATTTTAGTTAAGCCTAATTCTTCAGCCCAAAGGGGAGTAACACAGAAAGACCCTTAAAAGAGTGGATTCTAAAAAAAAAAAAAAAAGAGTGGATTCTATTGATGGACTGCCTCGGTGTGAATTCTGACTGCCATTTAGACTTTAAACTCAGTTTCCACATTTTTAAAGATGGCCATTATTATAGTACTCAGGTGAGTTAATACACATTTGAAATGGTCCCTGGCATAGAACAAGCACATTATAAGCATTAGCTCTTATTTTTATTAATAAAATTCATTTCATTAATATCTGTAACCATTAAATGAAGGTGAAATGTAACAGGATCTCAGGGGTGATTCCCCTAACACACATTCAACACCAAAAAGTTCAACACTAACAATCTTCCTTAAAGTCCTTTGGTGTGGAAGAAGGGGAGATTTATTTGCATTTCACTCCTAACCTGCCTAGGTTGCCCTCTGGAGTCTTAACTGTATTAAGAATCTTTTTGAGACTAATCACTGTGAGAGAGTCTTAGGCTCTCTTTTATTCTCTGGAGGTCTCTGAGGCTATACAAATTAAAACTCAAGGTCACCTAGTTTGGCAAATGTCCTCAGGGTGACAGCTGGCTTCAGTGCTCTACTTGCCACTCTGGGTCCCTCCTTAACTTAGCCTGTGTACTCCTCTCTTTCTAAATCTTGGAAGCATTTGTGAATATGTTTTGTTTCTATTTTACCTAGAATTTTGGTTGTTTGCAGAGAATGAGTCAGTACAGGCACCAGTATGTCATAATGCCATTCCAAATGCATGTTCCTCATAAACTCAGGAGTATTATTTTTACTTTTATTTTAAAATAATATCTTCACATCATGAATAAAAATCAAATCATATGCAAGTGTCTAAAATAAATGGTAAAATTGTCCTCCTTGACCTCTCCCTGGTTCCAGTCCCAGAAATAATTTATTTTAATAGTAATTGAGTTTTTTCAGTTTGAGGTGTGTGGGGTTTTTTTGTATTTACCATTACAAATTTAATATAAGGACTTATACTGTAATTTGTCAATTTTTGACAATATCTGTTAACTCTGCACTATGAAATAAGAGAATTGCCATATTTCACTGCCTCCTACCTTTCACCTCCTGATTTTATTAATGATATTAAGATTTCTAATACTTATATTGTTGTACTATAATTAAATCTTCTGCAATGTGTATAGATTGATTTCAAATCAACAATATTAAAACAGCATTTAGAATATCATGATTATTCCCCACTGAACCAACTAGTGCAGTGAAACACATAGAGGAGTAAATAAAATTCTGTGGTCACAAAACCCCTGACTCTTGAAGAATGTCCCAAGCATGAACTAAAAATGCCTTCTTTATTAATTTGTTTCCACTTTTCTCTACTTCATCCAGAAATGCTGAGTTTCTATTCTCTATGTTTATATATTTATGTCACCTTTTTCTTATTTCCTTTTTTTTTTTTTTTTTTTTTTGCTAGAGCATCTTCACATATGGGGTTGTGAAGATACTAAAGTTTCCAAGCTCTTGCATGTCAGAAAATTATTTTCTTGATTCATTTAATTGAAATTTTGGGTAGAGGCAGAATTCTTTACCCAAAATTATTTCCTCTTAGAAATTTTAGAAAATATTATCCTACCATTTCCTAGTTCTGAAATGTCTCTAATGCTGCTAAGAAAGTGTTGATATCAGTATGTTTCTCATCCCATTGTAGGTGACCCAGTTACTTTTCTCTGTGGAAGCTTCAAGGGTATTTTCTTTATTTCTAGTCTTCTGAAAACGCAAAAGAATGTGAGAAGAATACATATCTTTGAAAATTTGTCCTCTATGGTATTTTGTTGAGCTCTTCTAATTGAAGACACGTGTTTTTTTCTGTTCAAGATAACTTACTGTTTTTTACATCAAATACTGCAAACTACCATCCTAGCATTCTGCTCCTGGAATGCCTAATAATCAGATGTTTAGCTTGTGTCTAGCCTCCATTAATATTTTCAATCTCTTTGTCTTTTTATATTCAACTAATCCTTATATCATAGTTTTTAAAAAAGTTATTTCATTGGGACCTTGTAAAAAGAAGGGAGATGTATATATATGCTCTGTCTTTCACATGAAACAGAAGTCTGGATTTTTAAATATTTTTATGTAAAACTTTTATGTAACATGTTGAAAATTAAACTATATGCCCTCCTTCAAGATTGCAGCATGTCCATATATATAAAATGTAAATATATAGGAGGTAAATTTTCTAATATTTTTATTTGATGTTAAAATTATAAAATTAATTCCATTATTTTAAAAGTTTGAGATCAATAATTTGAATTTTTCACTAGATACAGATCATACACCCACATGTTTGAAGGGTATTCTCATTTATGGAAGGGATTCAAAAACCAAAGAGTTCTATGTGACTAAACTATTTCGCTTCTTGGGTAAGCTGAGTACCAACCAATCCTTTTAAATGCAAGTGTTTCTTGAGGGGAAAAAAGGACAATGCTATCAAAAAATCTACAAACAATAAATGCTGGAGAGGGTGTGGAGAAAAGGGAACCCTCCTACACTTTCGGTGGGAATGTAAACTGCTACAGCCACTATGGAGAACAGTATGGAGGTTCCTTAAACAACTAAACATAGAGCTACCATATGATCCAGGAATTCCACTACTGGGCATACATCCAGAGAAAGCCATAATCCAAAAAGATACATGCACCCCAATGTTTACTGCAGCTCTATTCACAATAGCCAAGACGTGGAAGCCAAGACGTGTCCATCAACAGAGGAATGGATAAAGAAGATGTGGTACATATATACAATGGAATATTACTCAGCCAATAAAAGAGTGAAATAATGCCATTTGCAGCAACATGGATGGACCTAGAGATTATCATACTAAGTGAAGTCAGACAGAGAAAGACAAATATCATATGATATTGCTTATATGTGGAATCTAAAAAAAGGCTACAAACGAACTTATCTACAAAGCAGAAATAGAGTTACAGATGTAAAAAATAAACTTATGGTTACCAGAGGGTATGTAGGGCGGGAGGGACAAATTGGAAGATTGGGATTGACACATATACACTACTAAATATAAAATAGATAACTAATAAGAACCTACTGTATAGCACAGGGAACTCTACTCAATAATCTGTAATGGCCTATATGGGAAAAGAATCTAAAAAAGAGTGGATATACCTATATGTATAACAGACTCACTTTGCTGTACACCTGAAACTAACACAACATTGTAAATCAACTATACCCCAATAAAAATTATAATAAATAAATAAATAATAAAAAGGAATTTCCAGATGCAGTGAGAGACAAAGATAAAAGAGGAAAATGTAAGTTAGGTAAAAACAATCGGTAGGCAACTCATCTTCCTTTAGAACAGATCTCTATCATCTTTTTTCACTACAAACATAAAGTGTAACTTATACATGTGCATTCCTATGGGTACCTTCAGAAATTTGCATTGTTTTTTCCTAGTAGCTACTATATTACAAGAGAAGTAAAGCGTTATATTAGTAATAAATTACTTATGACATACTTCATCATGGATCCAAAGGTGTGTATAACAATGATTCACTTGAGAAACACAACACAACCCTAAAATTCCTCAAGATTAATAAATAATCTACTAAAACAACACATTTATTTAACAATTATGAAAATCTCTTAAATGTCAAGACACTGCTAGATGATTCTAAACTATCTTTTGAACTTATAGCCACAAAAAGTCTCATAGAACCTGATGCTAATTTTGACTCCATCTCTCAGATTCAGTCAATTAATGTCTCAGAAAAAAAATAAGTCCCTTCCTTAATGACTCTCATCAAATTAATCTAATTCCTATGAGTTCCTAGACATTCACAGCTGTATTAACTTAACTAGCACTGCATTTGTACTTCATTTACATGAGTTCTTCCTAATCTTGTACCATTTACTTCACCATTGAAAACACTGTAAATGAACTCTTGGCATTGTGTACCTAGTAGAATTTTAGTTCAGCAATTCTGCTTCTCGGTTGACTGGCTACATTTTACGACCTGGTTAATGATCCTGTTTTGGTCATTTGTTACTAACAATATCTTATAATAACAGTCCAATTTCTATAAAAATTTATTTTAACAATACCTGTACACATAAGTCTAACCTTTTATCTTTAAATTTCACTTTGATCTGTTAATAAGTTTAATCTGAATGAAATAGTTAAGTATACAGTTTTAAATTTCACATGCTTTACTTATTTCAATTTATTCAATATTAGTTATTTATAAAAAATGGAAATTGAGGTAGCAAAATTCTTATCAACACAATTTAAAATACAGATTAACAGGGATAAAAAATGTCACTGAAAAGTCTTAAGTCTCAAGATAGATTCAAACTGAAAAGGGAAAATATTTGCACTTATGAGGAAACTGAGTTGCACCTAAAGTAAACAAACCTTCCACTTCATATACAACACAAGTTGAGTTTGTCTATATGGCCTAATGAATGCTCTCTGACCCTTAAGGAGATGTTCCACATAATATTTTTCTCACAGAGAAATGCTAGACTTCTGCTTAGCTTCAAGAATTTCATTGAACTTTAAAAATATGGAAGTAGCATACTAGCTGAAGATATTACAGCAGGCTACCAGGTACCTCTCTCAGGTCCTAATATAATGCTTATGTTATTCGGTCTCCTCCATGATTCCTAGATTACAAATACATGTGGTCATAGAAAAGCCTTCTTACCATATCTGATACTTTAGTAGTTCTTTCTGTTCTTGACGAGAAAGCAGCATATCGATTAGTCAAGTTAGGTAGTTCATCAGAAATTTCACAGGCCTGTGAATTAAAAAAAAAAATTTTGAAAGAAGTATATCACTTATTTTATTTTTATCAATACAAAGGTCATGATTAATAAATTTACAATAAGCTCATTAATATGGCTCTGTCACTAAATAGAGATATACATGTATTTATTTTAAAAAACTTTTAAATGGAATATAGTAAAAGACGTTAAATCAATGAGATATTAAAATGGGAAAAGGGTTGATTACATGAACCTCTACGAAAGTAAGATGGATCTGCATACATTATTTAAACATATTAGGGGCAAGTTATTAGCTATACTCTAATGTCAAACTCAGAAACAATTCTTGTCCTGATTCATAACTAGCAGGTTGTAATATCAAAAATATATAAGATATTTGGTCAATTATACAGTATTATTTGTTAACAACTAATTATTAATACATGAAATAGAAATATATTAACAATAACTATTTAAATTGATTATGTGGCAATCCTGGATTAATAAATTTTCTAAGCAAAATGATCCACACTCTCTTAAACATAATTCCTTATATGCAGTGAAGATGCAAATTAATAGGCTAGAGGAAGCTGATAATCTAAAAATTTAATTAGCAATTAGTTAATCCTTGTGCTATTATACTCCTTCTGATTTATTATACAATTTAGCCATTTGTATTCATTTAATAATTTAAACCATATAACCAGCAGTAACATTCTTTGTATATACAAAAAGGATGAGGATTTATTTTCCCATTTTTATACACTTCACTGTTTTTATTTCAGAATTTGATATTCATATTTAATACTTCAGGATTTAACACCTAGAAGAATAGCTAGGTATTTCTTTCTTTGTTCTTTTTTTTCAGGAACATTGATCTACTAAAAAATTCATCTCTCACATACTGTATCTTTGAAACTATATGCTTCACTACCCTAAATGCTGAAGTTGGTACTTCTCCTTTCCTCATGTTTTATTGCTACATAGCCACTCAAAAGAAAATAGGTAGATTCTATCACTTTCACAAACAGAAAAATCACGGTTTCACATCATGTAGAAATGTGAAATCCTTCAAATATAGAGCATCTGAGCCATCATTATTACTTCATGTGATTTTTAAATTTATTGAAGCTGAAAAATAATTTACTTGCATAATAATTTTATTATTATCATGTATATGGTATTAGAAATTATGAAATAAGTTCAAAAGCGTTTTACAATTTTTACTGTTTAGTAGTAGAAATTAACAAGCTCAAGAAATGACTTTGGCTTTAGAGGGAATGAGTAGTTTGCATAAGACCACATTTTAATCAAATAAATCCATATAAAATATAACAAAATGAAATCCATATTTTTTCTTTGTTATAAATATGATTTGTTATAAATCCAGATAAAATACAACAAAATTCTATAAAGTCTTCATAGGGCTATGAATGCTTCCAACTCTATGAACTGCCAGTACAGACAAGGGGGGGCTAAGATTCTGAAGAGGATAGAACCTCTGAAAGTTTAGCGATCAATCTGCAGATGCTTTTTTCCTGGGACATTTGCCGATAAACAGGCAACAGAGAAAGAATCTGGGTTTAGACCTGGCAGAAGGCTGCCATTAAGGAGCTGGAAAATAAGCTTGTTGTGGTCTTGTTGGGCCACATAACAAAACTGCAGATTTGAGGAGCCTCAAAATACATGGTCTGTTTCCCTATCAAGATGTTTGCAAAGGGGTGGGGAGCAAGGTGACCCTAAAACTCTAAGTTAAAACTCTGAGACACAGAGTCATTAAAGATTACAGTTCAGAACACGGGGGTGGGGATGGTTAAACATGTCAGGCTCACAGTTGAAATCCCCAGAGAACAATACTTTATAAAAATGAACAAAAAGAGGTAAACTAAGCCCTAGAAAAACTGTAATAGCCACAGCCATGATTAAATTAAGGTGATCTCCTTTGACTTCTACCTGCTTTGCAGAAAAAAGTATGAAATCTCTCTAGCAGAAGATAACACTATTAAAGTCTCTGTATTACATACAATATCTAGCACTCTATTAAAAATTACGGGACATGCCAAAAGACAGACCTGCATGATCAAATATCAAGAGAAAAAATCACATAAAATAACAACAGACCCATAGGTGATCCAGATACTGGAGTTGGCAGACAGAACTTTAAAATAACTATGATTAATTTGTTCAAGAAAACATAGGGTGAGCAGGCTGCTCAGATCTAAAATGCCGTGAAAGAAACTAGGTTTATTCTATCTTGTTTCTTTCCTACTCCCTCTCCCTACCCTTGGTATTGTCCTCATCAACATGGTCAGCTTTGACACTATGGCCATATCAATCATTGCTCTAGCCTGTAAGAAGGGCAAAAGAAAAAGTGAAGGGAAATCAACTTTATTTTTGAAATAGTGTGAGCAGAATGTTGCACACATCACTTCTACTCATCTTTGAATAGCCCAAAGTTAGTCAAATTGCCACATGCAGCTTCAAAGACTTTTGGGAAATGTAACCTCTGGCTGGGAGTTTATGCCCACTAAAACTGTGAGTGGATTGTTGGTTTTATATTACTCAAAATATATAAATGAGAAGAAAAATTAGCAGTTTTTTTCCTTTATTTGTTGCAATTGAAATAGTTTTCAAGAAAGAATTGATCAGGACAGTTATATGACTGAGATTTTTAACAAGATAAGCAAATGTATTTTGATTGTGAAATTCATAATGAAATATGGGAATGTAAATTTACGACAACTATTTTAAAAGACGGGATGAATAAGCATGTCCCAACATTGGGAGGAAGAACCAAATATTAATAAATTTTTTGGTCATATATTTAAACGTTAAACTGACCATGTGTTCTTGCAATAAATACAAACTGATAGTGATTTTTCCCTTTCCACAAACCACTGATTAATGTTGGCAATATTTTGTTTAGGATTTTGTATCTATGCTTGTAAAAGAGATGGAACAGGATTTTTTTCCGTTTATTCAAATATATTTGTCAGATTTGGGAATTAGAATTTTGCTAGCATCATAAACTGAGTTGGGAAATATTCCTGCTCAAATATTCAAAGGAAATATTCAAACAATTCCTTTAAGATTCAAAAATTCTTCCTTAATTGGTTGGTAGAATTCTTATAGCAAGTCATCTAATCCTAGATTTTCTATGTGAGAAGACTAACTATAGATATTGTACAATTAGTTTTTTCTATTTTTCTGTTCCATTACATCAAATGTTCAAAATAAATATCATACATTTGTATTATTTTGTGTTGATAATATCTGTATGATATGTAATGTCGACACTTTTTTTATTCTTGATATTAGAAGTCTGTGCCTTCTTTCATTGTTTCTTGATCAGTTATGCCAAGGAGTTATAAAATGTACTAGAAATTTCCAAGAACCACCTTTTAGCTTTGTTGATTTTCTATATTTTATATTGTTTTCTCTTACTAACTTTTGCTCATGTATAACTTATGTCCTACTCTCTCTGCAGAGAAATATATAGATAATCAATTTTTAATGTAAAAAAAAGAAAACATAGGGGAAAAATTTTTGAAAAAAATGCTTTAAATCATGGAGACTTCCTCCTGAGAAGTGAAATCATAAGAAATAATGAAATAGCCACTCTAGAACTGAAAAACAGAATATCTGAAATTAAGAACTCAATAGAATGATTTAATAACAATTGAAACAGTTGAAAAAAAAATTTTGTGAATTGAAAGATAGCTCTGTAGAAAATACCTAACTGAAGCACAAAGAGAAAAAGGAAACATAATACAGAGGGCTTATAAGACATGCTGGGGGTATGGGGCATAGGTGTAACATACTTATTTATTAGCATCCCAGAAAGACAAGCAGGACAGAATGTAACAGAAGAAATATATGAACATATAATAGTCAAGAATTGTTTAAAATTGATGAAAGACATCAATCCAGAGATTCAAAGGCTCTGCAAACCTCAATCAAGTAAACATACCATATCACCCAGCAATCCTACTCCTGGGCATATACCCAGAGAAAATCATAATTTGAAAATATACATGTACCCCAATGTTCATTGCAGCACTATTTACAATAGCCAGGACATGGAAGCAACCTAAATGTCCATCAACAGAGGAATGGATAAAGAAGTTGTGGTACATATATACAATGGAATATTACTCAGCCATAAAAAGGAACAAAATTGTGCCATTTGCAGGGACATGGATGCACCTAGAGACTGTCATACCAAGTGAAGTAAGTCAGAAAGAGAAAAATAAATATTGTATAATATCACTTATGTGGAATCTAGAAAAACGGTACACATGAACTTATTTGCAAAGCAGAAATAGAGACATAGACGTAGAGAACAAACATATGGACACCAAGCAGGGAAAGGGGTGGGGTGGGGTGAATTGGGAGATTGGGATTGACATATATACACTACTATGTATCAAATAGATAACTGAGAACATACTGTATAGCACAGGGAACTCTACTCAATGCTCTATGATGACCTAAATGGGAAGGAAATCGAAAAAAGAGGGGATATATGTATACGTATAGCTGATTCACTTTGCTGTAAAGCAGAAACTAACACAACATTGTAAAGCAATGTTGAATGAATAAAAATTAATAAAAAAAAGAAAACCACACTCTTGACACATAAAATACAAAGACCAAATAATAATAATTGCTTTCAAAAGAGAAACAATAAGTATGACAACTTACTTCTCAATAGAAATCACATAAGGCCTAAAGCAATGGAATAACATGTTTAAAGTGCTGAAAGAAAATAACTACCAACATAGAAATCTTTGTCCCCAAAATAAAAAATGACATAGGGAGTTTTTCAGGCAGAGGAAAAATGATTCCATATGGAAATGCAGAAAGAAATGAAGCACAACAGAAAGGTTAAATGTGTGAAGAAATATTGACTATACAAAACAATAATATTCAAAGAGTTTAAATATAAGGAAACTTAAAATATATGACAATAATTAAACAAAAATAGGAGATAGCAAAACAGAGCTAAAATGTTCTAAGTTAGCATTATTGGGAAAGTGGTAAAAGTAATCCTTTTAATTGGACTGCAAAAAGTAAAGGATGTATATTGTAATTTTTATGGTAACTACTAAAAGAATAGTAAAACAATGCATAAGAAAAATGTAATAGAGGTAGATGAAATGGAAAAATATAAAATATTTGATTAATTCAAAAAAGGTGAGGTAAGAAAAAATGCTAAAACAAGTGGGCTGATAGAATATATGAAATAATATGGTTCATATAGGCACAAATATATCAGTAATCACATTAACTATAAATGGATTAATACTACTGTTAAACACAAAGTTTATCAGACTGGATTTTTAAAACTCATATGTTTTTAGGGTATATCTTTCACTCTTGATTATAGTTTCTCAAATTTTATATAAACTACTAGTGTCTGAGTTATACCTATGGGTAGTTTTCAATTGTCAATAATAATAACAAGACTTACTGAGTCCTTACCATGTGCCAGAAGCTATTTAAATTATTTTACATGTACTGATTCATTTAGTATTCATAATAATGTTTTGAGGTATGTTCTATTATGATCTCCATATTACTAAGGCATAAAGAGTTCAAATAAATTTCACAAGGTCAGTGCAAAGCAAGAAAATATTCTCACAAACTCTGCCACCAGAGATCATACTCATAATCACTGTGCTATACTGTCTCAATATCTGCAATAGAGAATAAAGACTATTTATAATGAGGGCTTTTTAAAATTTTTTCTTGAAACATAATTTTAATAATTTGTTTTATCTAAATATAATGTTACTCAGAATAATGAACTCATAGTACATTTTAAAAATATACAAGTATTCTAAAAACTACTAACATTCATTATGCATTTAAAATATACTTATATCAACACTTAAACATGGTTAAGACGGTAAATTTAACATTATGTGTTTTCTACCACATGATAGACAGATATCACACTATAAAAGTTAAAAAACATATGTCAAAGGTTAATGACAGAAAAAGAATACTCAAAATTAAATCTAGCAATTTAGAAAATCTAGCAATCTAGAAAAATGAAGATGTTTTAGAGTGTGTATGGACATGTTAAACTTGTTCTTATGTTTGATTCTCAATAATAAACTGGTGAATTTAACAGAAAACAAATTAAATTGACAGAAACCAGAGTGCTATTTTGGGGAGGCTATCATATGTAATTCTGGGGCCTCTGGGAGCAAAAAATATTTTTTAAAAAAGGTCTACAAGTTAAGGATATATAGATGTAAGAACTATGAAGAGTCTGAGATTTTTATCTACCTCAAGCTAACAAGTTAACCTGCCACAGTTTCTCTGATGCTGGCAAAAGACATGAGATTCCTGAGACAGAAACAAAGGACCTTATTCCTCATACAATAATTCAGAGCATGAGCGTCATCATGCTTGCGTCTGTCCTCCTTGCCCGCAATCCTAATGAAGGCAAGGCAGATGGAGCAAAATGGATACTTGTACAAAGCAATGGGCTTTGTTTCAGAAGAAAACCTGTGAGCTTAGGGAACCTGAATCTTTCATAATCAGAGTAAGCATGCCTGCCCTCTGCTTGAGAGGAGACACTATCTCTATCTTCCAAAGCTATGTGCTATACAATCATCCTTGAAAAGACAGTCATAAACAAAGATGGGCAGAAATACAAAACAACCCCAGAGAATTCTCTCTTAATAAGGAAGAAGAATAAAAACAGATTTTAACATAGAAAACAAACTTTTTTAGGAATGTTTACCTAGGAAACAAATATCTGAAAAAAATAAGTTTCAATAAAAATTAGAAAGCTGAAAAACATTAATGTCCAAAAATATAAAAATCCCATAAATACAAAGTTGACAAATAATGAAACATAAAAGAGTTAATGTGTCAGTAATTCAGGAAATCAAATGTCAAATTAGTTACATAACAATTCCTACCTTAAAATTGTTAATCATACTTTTTTCTAGTTTCTTTTGTTTTCATTGTTGTTGCCATTTGTTCTCATCTTAAAATTGTACTGTGTACCTTAAAACAATACTAAACCAAAATAGAGTAATTAATTCCACTAAACTGAAATCTGAGGATATGCAAAATACAATGACATCAAAAAGGCAGGGACAGTCGGGTGAAAGCAGGGAGAAAATGTGATCAATGAAAGATTTCCAAGGAGGGTGACATATGAACAATATATGGAGAATGAATAGGGCCTGGAATCTACCAAAAAACATACTCTACATCCAAAGACAAAGAAGAAGCCACAACGAGATGGTAGAAGGGATGCAATCACAATAAAATCAAATCCCATACTGGCTCGGTTGACAACTCACAAAACGGAAAACAATTATACCACAGAAGTACCCCCATGGGAGTGAAAGTCCTGAGCCCCATGTCAGGCTTCCCAGCCTGGGGGTCCAGAAATGGGAAGAGGAGTCCCCAGAGAATCTGGCTTGGAAGGCAAATGGGATTTGACTGTGGGACTTCCACAGAACTGGGGGAAACAGAAACTCCACACTTGGAGAGTGCACAAAAAGTCCTGTGTTCACCAGGACCCAGGGGTAAAAAGCACTGACCCCATGAGACTGGGCTAGACCTACCTGCTAGTATTGGAGGGTCTCCTGCAGAGGTGGAGGGGGCTGTGCCTCACTGCGGGGACAAAGACACTGGTAGCAGCAGTTCTGGGAAGTACTCTGGTGTGAGCACTCGCAGAGAGCACAATCAGCCCCACCAAACAGTCTGTAGGCGCAAGTGCTGAGTTGCCTCAGACCAAACAACCAAAAGAGAGGGAACACAGCCCCACCCATCAGATAAGCAGATTAAATTTTTACTGAGCATGGCCCTGCCCATGAGAGGGACAAGATGCAGATCTACCCAAAACCAGTCCCTCCCATCAGGAAGCTTGCACAAGTCTCTTAGATAGCTTCATCCACCAGAGAGCAGACAGCAGAAGCAAGAAGACTACAATCATGCAGCCTACGGAATAGAAACCACAATGACAGAAAGTTAGACAAAATGAAATGGCAGAGGAATATGTCCCAGATGAAATAACAAGATAAAACCCAAGAAAAACAAGTAAGTGAATTAGAGATAGGCAATCATCCAGAAAAAAGAATTCAGAATAACGATAGTGAAGATGATCCAGGATCCTGGAAAAAGAATGGAGGCAAGGATCAAGAAGATGCAAGAAATGTTTAACAAAGACCTAGAAGAACTAAAGAACAAACAAATAGAGATGAACAATACAATAAGTGAAATGAAAAATACACTACAAGGAATAAATAGCAGAATGACTGAGGCAGAAGAGCAGACAAGTGACATGGAAGATAAAGTGGTGGAAATCACTGTCACAGAACAGAATAAAAAAGAAGTATGAAAAGAAATGAAAACAGTCTAAGAGACCTCTGGTACAACATTAAATGCACCAACATTAGCATTATAAGGGTCCCAGAAGGAGACGAGAGAAAGGACCTGAGAAAATATTTGAAGAGATAATAGCTGAAAAACTTCCCTAACATGGGAAAGGAAATAGTCACCCAAGTACAGGAAGCGCAGAGAGTCCCAGGCAGGATAAGCCCAAGGAGAAACAGGCTGAGACACATAGTAATCAAATTAACAAAAGTTAAAGACAAAAAGAAAATATTAAAAGCAACAAAGGAAAAATGACAAATAACATACAAGGGAACTCCCATAAGATTTCAGCTAATTTCTCATCAGAAACTCTGCAGGTCAGAAGGGAGTGGCATGATATGTTTAAAGGGATGCCCCTTAAAGGCATTTTTGAGCTTGGAGTGAAGGGAAATTATAGCAATGGTAAGATAGGAGTTTAGAAAACTAGGTAGACAACAGATTATGAAAAGGACATTGTTCTTAGACTTAAATTTCTTCCTATACCTGATAGAAGGCACAGAATTTTAGGCAAAAGGAGCTTATTAAAAGGCAGTACCGTGCTTCCCTGGTGGCGCAGTGGTTGACAGTCCACCTGCCGATGCAGGGGACATGGGTTTGTGCCCTGGTGCGGGAAGATCCCACATGCCGCAGAGCGGCTAGGCCCGTGAGCCATGGCCGCTGAGCCTGCGCGACCGGAGCCTGTGCTCCGCAACGGGAGAGGCCACAACAGTGAGAGGCCCGCGTAACGCAAAAAAAAAAAAAAAAAAGGCAGTACCATGACATGATGTGTTTTAGAGAGATATTACTTCCAATCATATAGCTAAATTTGCATTATTTTTTCTCAGCTTGATGATAGTTTTAACTCATGTGTGTAGTGAAAACATGTAAGATCTACTCTCTTAGCAAATTTCAAGTATACAATGCAGTATTATTAACTATAGTCACCACACTATACATTAGATCTCCAGAACTTATTCATCCTGCATTGAAACTTTGTATCCTTTGACCAACATCTCCCCCTTTCCTTCACCCCTCAACCCTTGACAACCATCATTCTACTCTGCTTCTATGAGTTCTATTTTTTTAGATTCCATATATAAATGAAATCATGCAGTATTTGTCTTTCTGCATTCGGCTTATTTCATTATTTGATGTAGCATAATGTTCTTCAGGTGTTCTTCACCCCTGTTGTTGCAAATGACAGGATTTCCTTCTTTTTTAAGGCTGAATAGTATTCCCCTGTATGTGGCGTTTGGGTGTTTACACACACACATCTTCTTTATCCATTCATCCTTCTATAGACACATACACTGATTCACATCTCAGCCACTGTGAATAATGCTGCAATGAACATGGAACAGCAGGTATCTCTTCAATATATTGACTTCATTTCCTTTAGATATATGATCACAAGTCAGATTGCTGGATCATATGGTAGTTCATTTTTAATTTTTTGAGGAATCTCCATACTGTTTTCCACAATGGCTGTACCAATTTACATTCCCACCAACAGTGCACAAGGGTTTCCTTTTCTCCATATCCTCACCAACACTTATCTCTTGTCTGAGAATGCCCATTCTAACAGATGTGAGATGATACGGCATTGTGATTTTTATTTGCATTTCCCTGTTGAATAGTGATGTTGAGCATTTTCTCATATACCTGTTGGCCATTTGTATGTCTTCTTTTAAGAAATGTCCATTCACATGAATTGTCCATTTTTAAATCAAACTATTAGTTTTCTTGCTATTTAGCTGTTTGAGTTTCTTATATATTTTGGATAGTAATGCCTTATCAGATGCATGGTTTGTAAATATTCTTTTCCCATTCACTCTGTTGATGGTTTCCTTTACTGTACAGAAGCTTTTTATTATAGTTTGATGCAATCCAATTTGTTTATTTTTGCTTTTGTTAGCTGTGCTTTTGGGGTCATATGTAAAGAAATTATTGTCTAGATAAGTGTCAAAAAGCTTTTTCCCTGTGTTTTCTTCTAATCGTTTTACAGTTTCAGGTCTTACATTTAAGTCTCTAATTAATCTTGGCTTGATTTTTTTATATGGTGTGTGATAAAAGTTCAGTTTCATTCTTCTGCATGTGGATATCCAGTTTTCCCAGCACAGTTTATTGAAGAGACTGTCTTTTCTTCGTCGAGTGTTCTTGGAAGAAAATATATGGATGTATTTCGGAGGCTCTCTATTCTGTTCCAATGGTCTATATGTCTGTTTTTATGCTAGTACAAAACTGTTTTTATTACTATAGCTTTGTAATGTATTTTAAAATCAGGTAGTGTGAGGCCTCCTGTTCTTTTTGCTCAAGACTGCTTTGGCTATTTGAGATCTTATATGGTTCCATATAAATTTTAGAATTTTTTTCTATTTCTGTGAAAAATGCCATTGGAATTTTGATAGAGATTGCATGGAATCTGTATATCATTTGGGTAGTATGGACATTTTCACAATATTAATTTTTCCAATCCATGAACATGGGCTATCTTGCCATTTATTTGTGTCTTCTTCAATTTTTTTTATCAATGTTTTATAGTTGTCAAGTGTACAGACCTTTCTCTTCCTTGGTTAAATTTATCACTAAGTATTTTTCATTCTATTGTAAATGGGATTGTTTCCTTAATTTCTTTTTTGGACAGTTGTTGTTAGTGTGTAAAAATGCTACTGATTTTTGAATGTTAATTATATCCTGCAACTTTACTAACGACAATTTAAAATTTTGTAAGAATTTATGAAAATCTTACTTTGTGAAATTTTAATAATTTTTGTTTAAATAAGAAAAACCTTTATTTGTTTCCATTTTTCTGATATGCCTATAAATCTGCAGCATTACTAAAAGATTACTGATAATGATTTCACAGCTGTTCTTTCATTACAATGAGATGTATTTCAGCTACAGCTAAATTTTTTAACTAATTTAAAGCACTAGGGTGCTTACTTTAATAGCAAATATACTAAAGTTGGAACAATACAGATATTATCATCCTGTGCAAGGATGACATGCAAATTTGTGAAGCATTTCATTAAAAAAATTTTTTTAAGTACTAGGGTACTCTTACATTACCACCATAGGTATATTAGTGTTCAATTGCCTATAAAGCATGTGTGTTCCACACTTTCTGGGATGAAAATCATTTTCTCTGATAGAAGAGTCCAATCCAGTTTAGTAATTCAATGGCTCTGCTATCCCTATATCATCTACCCCACCCCTACAGGATTCTTGTATCTTCTTAGCAATTCTTTTGCCAAACCAAACTTATACAAAGTCATTTTAATTTTCTTTAGCATTTTTTACAATAAATTGTTCTTCTCTTTAAACTTCCTAGATTATGCTTCTATGCCTCTCTCTTCTATTCATTTATCCAATCATTTCCCAAGTGTGTACTATAGTATGGACACATTTCCAATGTTTTGTACATGCCCTTTTATGATCTGACAGCTATGTTCAAACTTCCCCAGTGTTTAACATGTTTATATTCTCTCTATAGATTATCTACCTATCTATTCTTTCTATATTTTCCACCCGAATTGTTAGCTACTTTAACTTTTCTATATATGCATTCTCTTAAGCTTTCTCAAATTCTTCAGAAATGAGAAAGAATGAATAATTATATACACAAACATTAAGATGTCCTTTTAAAATCTGAACTCTAAAAGGTTTAATGTGTAGCCAACTGCACTGTCAGAATTTTACTCATGAGAGTGGCTTCCTGTCAACCTGTTAGGCTATAATAATTATATGAGTAACCTTCTTACTCATATAATCTCTGATCTCAGGAATGTTTCTTGTTTTCTGCTGATCATTTTGAAATAGGGATTTTCTACATTTCTTGTATGTGTCTAACAATGGCCAGAATCTCTTCTTTGACAATTCTAAACTTCAAAATAACAGAATAGAAGTTCCTCTCTTGGCTTCCACTACTTTCTGTAAAGATAAATTGTCAGCAATCAAACACATGTAAAATGTTTGGCTTTCAATGAAATGAGAAATCAAACAAACCCTTTTATATTTACCCACATGGTTTCCTTTGATACTCTGCATTACTTTATACAGATCCAGATTCCACCTGGTAACATTTTTCTCTGCCTGGAGGACTTCCCTTAACATTTCTTACACTGTAGGTCTTCGGCAGATAAATATTTCAGCTTTTATATATACGAAAAGGTCTTCTTTTTTATGGAGGTAGAATTGACTTACAACATTACATTAGTTTCAGGTACGCAACATAATGATTCGATACTTATACATATCACAAAATGATTACCACAATGTCAGGTTAACACCCATCACCACAAAGATTTTTTTCTTGAAATGAGAACTTTTTAGATTTACTCTCTTAGCACCTTTCAAATATTCAATACAGTATTATTAACTATAGTAACCATGCTATACATTACATCCCCATGACTTATTTTATAAACAGAAGTTTTTAGAAAAGCTTTTCAGTTTGTTTTCATTTTTGAAAGATATTTGAGCCTGAAGTAGAATTATAGGTTGACAACTGTTTTCTTTCAATACTTTAAAGATGTTGCACTGCTGTCTTCTGACTTGCATCACTTTCAACATGAAATGTACTGTCATTTTTAACTTCATCCCTTTTAATGTCATGTATACTTTTCCTCTGGCTGCTTTTAAGAATTTTTTTTCTTTTTTACCATTTTATTCAATTTGATTATAATTTGCCTTGGCATAGTTTCCTTGATGTCTTTTGTGCTATGGGTTTGTTAAGCTTCATGGATATGTGGTTCTAGCTCTCACCGAAGTTTGGAAATTTTCAGCCTTATTTGTTAAAATTATTTTTTGTGTTCCCTCACTCTTTCTTTCCTTTCAAGGATTCCAGTTACACATTTAAGCCACCTCAAACTGTCCCACAGTTCACTGATACTTTATTCTTTTTTTGTCTTTTTTTCTCACTGTACTTCCTTTGAGATATTAACATTTTCTATTACTGTCTTGAGGTTAACTAATTTTTTAGTCTGAACTAACTAATCTGCTGCTAACTAGTGTACATTTCTCATACATGATATCAATACTTGCCATCTCTAGAACTTTAATTTCTGTCTTTCTATTTGTGCTATTGCTCTACTTAATATGCTCAATGTTTCTTCCACCTTCTTGAACATATAGAATATAGTTATAATAACTGTTTAATGTACTTTCCACTAATTTTGTCATCTGCATAACTTCTGGGCCTCTTTCTATTGATACTTTCCTGCTCCTTTGCATACCTAGTAATTTTTTTTTTTATTGAATGCTACACTCTGTGAATTTTACCTTGTTGGGTTCTGGATATTTTTAATTCCTATGAACATTCTTGAGCCTTGTTCTGGGAGGCACAAATTCAGTAAGCCAAAAAATATATATATAAAAGATGAAACTAATTGAGGAAAAAAACTGCCATTCACGGACGGCATAAAATCACTTGAGGAAATTGTTTTTAAAAATAATAATAAATTAGTAGGATTAATCATTTTATAGCAAGAAGTATGAATCACTGGTAAAGCTAATCTTTAATAAAGACTATTATATTTCTTTACACCAAGAAAAGAAAGCTAAACAATGAAAATATTTAAAAGATAACATTTTGATAGCATTAAAAAACTTCAAAGGTGGACGACGGGAAGATGACGGAAGAGTAAGATGCGGAGATCACCTTCCTCCCCACAGATACACCAGAAATACATCTACACATGGAACAACTCCTACAGAACACCTACTAAACGCTGGCAGAAGACCTCAGACCTCCCAAAAGGCAAGAAACTCCCCACGTACCTGGGTAGTGCAAAAGAAAAAAGAAAAAACAGAGACAAAAGGATAGGGATGGGACCTGAACCAACAGGAGGGAGCTGTGAAGGAGGAAAGGTTTCCACACACTAGGAAGCCCCTTCGCAGGCGGAGACTGTGGATGGCTGAAGAGGGGAGCTTCGAAGCCACGGAGGAGACAACAGGGGTGCGGAGGACAAAGTGGCGTGATTCCCGCACAGAGGATCGGTGCCGACCGGCACTCACCAGCCCGAGAGGCTTGTCTGCTCACCCGCCGGGGCGGGCGGGGCTGGGAGCTGAGGCTCGGGCTTCGGCGGAGCGCAGGGAGAGGACTGGGGTTGGCGGGGTGAACACAGCCTGAAGGGGTTAGTGCACCACGGCTAGCTGGGAGGGAGTCAAGGAAAAGGTCTGGAGCTGCCGAAGAGGCAAGTGACTTTTTCTTCCCTCTTTGTTTCCTGGTGCACAAGGAGAGGGGATTAAGAGCGCTCCTTAAAGGAGCTCCAGACACGGGCGCAAGCCGTGGCTAAAAGCGCAGACCCCAGAGACGGACAGGAGACGCTAAGCACTATCCACACCACCCTTCCGGGGAGCCTGTGCAGCCCGCCACTGCCAGGGTCCCGGGATCCAGGGAAAACTTCCCCGGGAGAACGCAAGGCGCGCCTCAAGCTGCTGCAAGGTCACGACGGCCTCTGCCGCCGCAAGCTCGCCCCGCACTCCGTACCCCTCCCTCCCCCCGGCCTGAGTGAGCCAGAGCCCCTGAATCAGCGGCTCCTTTAACCCCGTCCTGACTGAGCAAAAATAGACGCCCTCCAGCGACCTACACGCAGAGGCGGGGCCAAATCCAAAGCTGAGCCCCTGGGAGTTGTGAGAACAAAGAAGAGAAAGGGAAATCTCTGCCAGCAGCCTCAGAAGCAGCCGATTAAAGCTCCACAATCAACTTGATGCACCCTGTAGCTGTGGAATACACGAATAGACAACGAATCATCCCAAATTGAGGAGGTGGACTTTGAGAGCAAGATTTATGATTTTTTCCCCTTTTCCTCTTTTTGTGAGTATGTATATGTATGCTTCTGGGTGAGATTTTGTCTGTATAGCTTTGCTTCCACCATTTGTCCTCAGGTTCTATCCGTCCATTTTCTTGTTTTTTTTTAAGATTTTTTTCTTATTATTTTTTCATTTAATAACTTTATTATATTTTATTTTATTTTACTTTATCTTCTTTCTTTCTTTTTTCCTTCCTTCCCTTCCTTCCTTCCTCCCACCATCCCTCCCTCCCTCCCTTTTTGCTTTCTTTCCTTCTTTCCTTCTTTTCTTCTTCCTTCCTTCCTTCCTTTCTTTCTTCCTACTTCTATTAATTCTTTCTCTCTACTTTTTCTCCCTTTTATCCTGAGCCATGTAGATGAAAGGCTCTTGGTGCTGCAGCCAGGAGTCAGTGCTGTGCCTCTGAGGTGGGAGAGCCAACTTCAGGACACTGGTCAACAAGAGACCTCCCAGCTCCACATAATATCAAATGGCGAAAATCTCCCAGAGATCTTCATCTCAACGCCAGCACCCAGCTTCACTCAATGACCAGCAAGCTACAGTGCTGGACACCCTATGCCAAACAACTAGCAAAACAGGAACACAATCCCACCCATTAGCAGAGAGGCTGCCTAAAATCATAATAAGTGCACAGACACCCCAAAACACACCACCAGACGTGGACCTGCCCACCAGAGAGACAAGACCCAGCCTCATCCACCAGAACACAGGCACTAGTCCCCTCCACCAGGAAGCCTACACAACCCACTGAACCAACCTTAGCCACTGCGGACAAACACCAAAAACAACAGGAACTATGAACCTGCAGCCTGCAAGAAGGAGACCCCAAACACAGTAAGATAAGCAAAATGAGAAGATGGAAAAACACACAGCAGATGAAGGAGCAAGATAAAAGCCAACCAGACCTAACAAATGAAGAGGAAATAGGCAGCCTAGCTAAAAAAGAAGTCAGAATAATGATAGTAAAGATGATACAAAATCTTGGAAATAGAATACACAAAATGCAAGAAATGTTTAACAAGAACCTAGAACTAAAGATGAAACAAACAACGATGAACAACACAATAAATGAAATGAAAAATACTCTAGATGGGATCAATAGCAGAATAACTGAGGCAGAAGAACGGATAAGTGACCTGGAAGATAAAATAGTGGAAATAACTACTGCAGAGCAGAATAAAGAAAAAAGAATGAAAAGAACTGAGGACAGTCTCAGAGACCTCTGGGACAACATCAAACGCACCAACATTTGAATTATAGGGGTTCCAGAAGAAGAGAAAAAGAAAGGGACTGACAAAATATTTGAAGAGATTATAGTTGAAAACTTCCCTAATATGGGAAAGGAAATAGTTAATTAAGTCCAGGAAGCACAGAGAGTCCCATACAGGGCAACTCCAAGGAGAAATACGCCAAGAAACATATTAATCAAACTGTCAAAAATTAAATACAAAGAAAGCATATTAAAAGCAGCAAGGGAAAAACAACAAATAACACACAAGGGAATCCCCATAAGGTTAACAGCTGATCTTTCAGCAGAAACTCTGCAAGCCAGAAGGGACTGGCAGGACATATTTAAAGTGATAAAGGAGAAAAACCTGCAACCAAGATTACTCTACCCAGCAAGGATCTCATTCAGATTTGATGGAGAAATTAAAACCTTTACAGACAAGCAAAAGCTGAGAGATTTCAGCACCACCAAACCAGCTCTACAGCAACTGCTAAAGGAACTTCTCTAGGCAAAAAACACAGGAGAAGGAAAAGACCTACAATAACTAACACAAAACAATTTAGAAAATGGGAATAGTAACATACATATCGATAATTACCTTAAATGTAAATGGACTAAATGCTCCCACCAAAAGACACAGATTGGCTGAATGGATACAAAAACAAGACCCATATATATGCTGTCTACAAGACACCCACTTCAGACCTAGAGACACATACAGATTGAAAGTAAGGGGATGGAAAAACATATTCCATGCAAATGGAAACCAAAAGAAAACTGGAGTAGCAATTCTCATATCAGACAAAATGGACTTTAAAATAAAGAATATTAGAAGAGACAAAGAAGGACACTACATAATGATCAAGGGATCGATCCAAGAAGAAGATATAACAATTGTAAATATTTATGCAACCAACATAGGAGCACCTCAATACATAAGGCAAATGCTAAAAGCCATAAAAGGGGAAATCAACAGTAACACATTCATAGCAGGGGACTTTAACACCCCACTTTCACCAATGGATAGATCATCCAAAATGAAAATAAATAAGGAAACACAAGCTTTAAGTGATACATTAACCAAGATGGACTTAATTGATATTAATAGGACATTCCATCCAAAAACAACAGAATACACATTTTTCTCAAGTGATCATGCAACATTCTCCAGGATAGATCATATCTAGGGTCACAAATCAAGCCTTGGTAAATTTAAGAAAACTGAAATTGTATCAAGTATCTTTTCCGACCACAACACCATGAGACTAGATATCAATTACAGGAAAAGATCTGTAAAAAATACAAACACATGGAGGCTAAACAATACGCTACTTAATAACCAAGTGATCACTGCAGAAATCAAAGAGGAAATCAAAAAATACGTAGAAACAAATGACAATGGAGACACAACGACACAAAACCTATGGGATGCAGAAAAAGCAGTTCTAAGAGGGAAGTTTATAGCAATACAAGCCCACCTTAAGAAACTGGAAACATCTCGAATAAAAAACCTAACCTTGCACCTAAAGCAATTAGAAAAAGAAGAACAAAAAACCCCCGAAGTTAGCAAAAGGAAAGAAATCATAAAGATCACATCAGAAATAAATGAAAAAGAAATGAAGGAAACGATAGCAAAGATCAGTAAAACTAAAAGCTGGTTCTTTGAGAAGATAAACAAAATAGATAAACCATTAGCCAGACTCATCAAGAAAAAAAGAAAGAAGACTCAAATCAATAGAATTAGAAATGAAAAAGGAGAAGTAACAACTGACACTGCAGAAATACAAAAGATTGTGAGAGATAACTACAAGCAACTCTATGCCAATAAAATGGACAACCTGGAAGAAATGGACAAATTCTTAGAAATGCACAACCTGCCAAGACTGAATCAGGAAGAAATAGAAAATATGAACAGACCAATCACAAGCACTGAAATTGAAACTGTGATAAAAATCTTCCAACAAACAAAAGCCCAGGACCAGATGGCTTCACAGGCGAATTCTATCAAACATTTAGAGAAGAGGTAACACCTATCCTTCTCAAACCCTTCCAAAATATACCAGAGGGAGGAACACTCCCAAATTCATTCTACGAGGCCACCATCACCTTGATACCAAAACCAGACAAGGATGTCACAAAGAAAGAAACCTACAGGCCAATATCACTGATGAACATAGATGCAAAAATCCTCAACAAAATACTAGCAAACAGAATCCAACAGCACATTAAAAGGATCATACACCATGATCAAGTAGGGTTTATTCCAGGAATGCAAGGATTCTTCAATATACCCAAATCAATCAATGTGATAAACCATATTAACAAATTGAAGGAGAAAAACCATATGATCATCTCAATAGATGCATGAAAAGCTTTTGACAAAATTCAAGACCAATTTATGATAAAAAACCCTGCAGAAAGCAGGCATAGAGGGAACTTTCCTCAACATAATAAAGGCCATATAGGACAAGCCCACAGCCAAGATCATCCTCAATGGTGCAAACCTGAAACCATTTCCACTAAGATCAGGAACAAGACAAGGTTGCCCACTCTCACCACTCTTATTCAACATAGTTTTGGAAGTTTAGCTACAGCAATCAGAGAAGAAAAGGAAATAAAAGGAATCCAAATTGGAAAAGAAGAAGTAAAGCTGTCACTGTTTGCAGATGACATGATACTATACATAGAGAATCCTAAAGATGCTACCAGAAAACTACTAGAGCTAATCAATGAATTTGGTAAAGTTGCAGGATACAAAATTATGCACAGAAATCTCTGGCATTCCAATACACTAATGATGCAAAATCTGAAAGTGAAATCAAGAAAGCACTCCCATTTACCATTGCAACAAAAAGAATAAAATATCTAGGAATAAACCTACCTAAGGAGACAAAAGACCTATATGCAGAAAATTATAAGACACTGATGAAAGAAATTAAAGATGATACAAACAGATGGAGAGATATACCATGTTCTTGGATTGGAAGAATCAACATTGTGAAAATGACTATAATACCCAAAGCAGTCTACAGATTCAATGCAATCCCTATCAAACTACCACTGGCATTTTTCACAGAACTTGAACAAAAAATTGCACAATTTGTATGGAAACACAAAAGACCCCGAATAGCCAAAGCAATCTTGAGAACGAAAAACGGAGCTGGAGGAATCAGGCTCCCTGACTTCAGACTATACTACAAAGCTACAGTAATCAAGACTGTATGGTAGTGGCACAAAAACAGAAAGATAGATCAATGGAACAGGATAGAAAGCCCAGAGATAAACCCATGCACATATGGTCACCTTATCTTTGATAAAGGAGGCAGGAATGTACAGTGGAGAAAGGACAGCCTCTTCAGTAAGTGGTGCTGGGAAAACTGGACAGATACATGTAAAAGTATGAGATTAGATCACTCCCTAACACCATACACAAAAATAAGCTCAAAATGGATTAAAGACCTAAATGTAAGGCCAGAAACTATCAAACTCTTAGAGGAAAACATAGGCAGAACACTCTATAACATAAATCACAGCAAGATACTTTTTGACCCACCTCCTAGAGGAATGGAAATAAAAACAAAAATAAACAAATGGGACCTAATGAAACTTCAAAGCTTTTACACAGCCAAGGAAACCATAAACAAGATGAAAAGACAACCCTCAGAATGGGAGAAAATATTTGCAAATGAAGCAACTGACAAAGGATTAATTCCCAAAATTTACAAGCAGCTAATCCAGCTCAATAACAAAAAAAACAAACAACCCAATCCAAAAATGGGCAGAAGACCTAAATAGACATTTCTCCAAAGAAGATATACAGAGTGCCAACCAACACATGAAAGAATGCTCAACATCATTAATCATTAGAGAAATGCAAATCAAAACTACAATGAGATATCATCTCACACCAGTCAGAATGGCCATCATCAAAAAATCTAAGAACAATAAATGCTGGAGAGGGTGTGGAGAAAAGGGAACACTCTTGCACTGCTGGTGGGAATGTGAATTGGTACAGCCACTATGGAGAACAGTATGGAGGTTCCTTAAAAAACTACAAATAGAACTACCATATGACCCAGCAATCCCACTACTGGGCATATACCCTGAGAAAACCATAATTCAAAAAGAGTCATGTACCAAAATGTTCATTGCAGCTCTATTTACAATAGCCTGGAGATGGAAACAACCTAAATGCCCATCATCGGATGAATGGATAAAGAAGATGTGGCACATATGTACAATGGAATATTACTCAGCCATAAAAAGAAACGAAATTGAGCTATTTGTAATGAGGTGGATAGACCTAGAGTCTGCCATACAGAGTGAAGTAAGTCAGAAAGAGAAAGACAAATACCGTATGCTAACACATATATATGGAATTTAAGGAAAAAAATGTCATGTAGAACCTAGGGGTAGGACAGGAATAAAGACACAGACCTACTAGAGAACAGACTTGAGGATATGGGGATGGGGAAGGGTGAGCTGTGACAAAGCGAGAGATAGGCATGAACATATATACACTACCAAACGTAAGGTAGATAGCTAGTGGGAAGCAGCCGCATAGCACAGGGAGATCAGCTCAGCTCGGTGCTTTGTGACCACCTGGAGGGGTGGGATAGGGAGAGTGGGAGGGTGGAGGGGTGGGATAGGGAGAGTGGGAGCGAGGGAGACGCAAGAGGGAAGAGATATGGGAACATATGTATATGTATAACTGATTCACTTTGTTATAAAGCAGAAACTAACACACCATTGTAAAGCAATTATTCCCCAATAAAGATGTTAAAAAAAAATTGAATAATGTACTATCCACTCTTTTTTGTCAGTTTATTTCATTCCTCCTATTTATTCTGAGAGGGCTAGATGTACTAATTCTTGTTAAATATGAGTATATCACAGTTTGTTTATCCATTCATTGACTAATGGACATTTGGGTTGTTTTCAGCTCTATTATTACAAATAAAGTTTTATGAACGTTATATGAACTGTATGAATAAAGCTATGAACACTCATGTACAAATAAAAAAAAACATCAAATACTGAGGGATAAATCTAATAAAGATGTGTAAGACGTCAACATAAAAATTATAAAACTGCAGAGAACATTTAAAGAAGCCCTAATTTAAAGGAAGCCTACATTTACTTTCAGAATATAGTGGCCCAATCATAAAATGAAGATAAATATTTAAAGAACTACATATGAGATCTCCAAAGAGATAAAGAATAAGATCTACTTTTAAAAAAAAATTACAAACATAGCTGTGAACCAAATTAATTTTTGTTCTTATGCCATAAATGACCATATATAAATAATTTCAATAATAATAGTATGGCTTATAATAATGAGGTATATATATCACATGTAATCCTATAAACCCTAAATTCTTGGTAATAGATATAAGTAATGTAATTTTGGTATCCACATATTACCTTATAGCCAGCAGGCCCAGGAGTAGGAAAAACTTCTTTCTGAACCAGGAAGAGAGTCTGAGGAACAGAAGAACCAAATGCACTTTTCTTTTGTTTCTTCAAGCAGGTATTGCTAAAGTTGTCAATTAAAGTATTGTTTGGGATATTATAAAACCCAGGACCTAGAATTATGAAGAATATCATATGTAAGAAACACTTTTAATTCTTTTAAACTGAGTAACTTTATTATTTATTTTACTTTATTTATTGAATGAAAGATTCTTTAACTTCTATAGTGCTTTATAATTTTCAAAAGTTTTACACATATGATTTCATATAATCCCAAAATAACCCTTTTACTTTTCCCCGCCCTTGTATTGCTCCTCCCCCCTTCCCTCTCCTCACTGGTAACCACTAGTTTGTTCTCTATATCTGTGAGTCTGCTTCTTTTCTGTTTATTCACTAGTTTGTTGTATTTTGTAGATTCTACATATAAGTGATATCACACAATTTGTCTTTCTCTGTTTGACTTATTTCACTTAGCAAAATACCCTCAAAGTCCATCCATATTGCTGCAAACGGCAAAATTTCATTGTTTTTTATGGCTGAGTAGTATTCCATTGTATATATACACCATATCTTATTTATAAACTGAGTAACTATAAATGAAGCAATTTTTTAGAAAGAATGCTCATATATTGCTGGCAGGAATGCAAAGTGCTTTGCCATTCTGAAAAACAATTTGTCAAATTCTCATAAAGTTAAACATATACTTACCACATGACCCAGAAATCCTACTCCTAGTTATTTCCGCAAGAGAAATAAAAACAACCCAAATGTCCATTAGCTGGTGAACAGATAAACAAAATGTGCTACACCCAAACAATGGAATAATACTCAGTAATAAAAAGAAAAAATAAATGCAACAACATGAATGAACCTCAAAAACATCATGCTAAGTGAAAGATGACAAACACAAAATCCTAAATAATGTGTAATTCCATTTATATAAAATTCCAGAAAATGAAAAATCATAGGAACACTGACAGTTACTTAGGGCCAAGGGTGGGGGTAGAGATTAACTGCAAAAGGACATGAGGAACTTTTTTTGAAACCTAGATGACCTTGGGTATGGCAATGATGTTTTATTTTATTTATTTTTTAAATAAATTTATTATTTTTTTATTTTTGGCTGCGTTGAGTCTTTGCTGCCACTTGTGGGCTTTCTCTAGTTGTGGCGAGTGGGAGCTACTCTTCGTTGCAGTACACGGGCTTCTCATTGCAGTGGCTTCTCTTGCTGCAGAGCACAGGCTCTAGGCGTGGGGGCTTCAGTAGTTGTGGCATGCAGGCTCACTAGTTGTGGCTCATGGGCTCTAGAGCGCAGGCTCAGTAGTTGTGGTGCAAGGGCTTAGCTGCTCCACGGCATGTGGGATTTCCCCAGACCAGGGCTCAAACCCACGTCCCCTGCATTGGCAGGTGGATTCTTTAGCACTGCACCACCAGGGAAGTCCTGAGAGAACGGTTTAAGAATGATGGAGGTGTTCTAAAACTTGATTAAATAGTGGTGATTATCTGACTATGTACAATTACCAACACTCATCAAAATGTACACTTAAAATGAATTATTTTTATTGTGTAAATTATACTCAGTAAAGAAGGAAGGAAGGAAGGAAGGGAGAGAGGGAGGGAGGGAGGGAGGGAAGGAGGGAGGGAGGGAGGAGGGCAGGAGGGAAATTCTTGATGCCAAAAAGTACTGAAATCTTGATGTAACAACATTAAATATCAATTTGGAACAGAAAAAAATCAGCTATCACCCAATCTTCCTATTATAGTATTTAGTTATTTAAATTTTTGCCTTTTACCCTTTAGTGTACATTTATAACCAGGAACATTTTCTACAGTGACAATCTTTTTATTCATTCAAAATAATACAGACAACTTTCTTTGCCATTGATAAAAGTTTTTATCAAGACATTCAAATATTTGAAACAAATATTTGTATATGTTTTATAATTCAGTATTTTCAAGAAATCAGTTCCAGTGAGCAGCAATATTCATAAAATGCAATATCAAATACTTGAAAGAACACCTGATTTGGTTGTACTCATGTTATCTGGAATCTACTAAATTAGATCTGCAACTAAATAGGTATGAACCATCACTTAAATCTCATTTGTTTTTCTGGGCTTCAAGTTCCTGTCTGAAGATAATAGGAATTGACTAGATCAGTGCTAGTCAAAATGTGATCTGTGAACTGCTGCCCATCCAAGAACAATCTACAATAAAAGGAGCTTACAACTAAATGTAAATTGACTCACTAAACGTTTTATAACTAGTCTTTCTCCATGAAGGAAGCATTGTGTGGATTTACATTCTGGTGCAATCTCCTTTCTCACTGCAGGCAGGAAACAAACAAGTGGGCATGAGGCTAGATGACACTTTAGGTTCCTTCTGGTTTAAAAGTGATCAAGTCATTCTACGCTGTCAAATCCTCTGTACTCCTGATACATGTAAGGTTTTTCTCAAAGAAGCTGCCCACAAGCTCTTCCCAGTTTTTCAAAATATTCTAGTTCTAAAGTCTATTCCCCAAAAGTCTGTCGTGCCAACTCTCAGAAAACCTAAATGCCAATACATCTTATTTCTGACGTCTTCCAACATTCCTCCACTGATAATGCTCGGGAAAAATATAAATAGAGAGCATAATGAAAACTATTTGGGCCACCATTTAAGGGACTTAAAATACAAATATCTTAGATTTGGCTTTCTTCTGGCATGAGAGGACAATGTAACATTGTGACAAGTGAGCTTAAGTACTTAAATATAGGGACCTCAAGGTGTGTGCATTTCAGGTACTATCTTGTTAAGGTTCTGATTTGAAAAGCCACCCTGATCATTATAATTCACTTACATTAGAGGTTTTTTATGTTCATTTTCCAGTTATTAAGTGTAGCAATGCCCAGGAACCCCAGAGTTAGACAGTTTAGGATGCCTTCGAACAGTAATCTGCCACAGCTCTGAGCCATATATTAGGTGGTTGAATCTGTTCGATGACTGATTTGTGAGTCTAAGTCATTACTGTATACTAATATCTACATGGGAAAAAGAAAACACACGAAGGCCATTCTCACTAATTCTTAAAATATGTAAGATCAAGATTAGATTTTAGAGGTCATCATAATTAAACTTTATCCTTTAAAAATAAAATAACCTTTGGGGAATTTATAAAACTTTATTTGTAATACATTAGACCATCAAATTGAAAACAAGGCCCAAACTTCAGGCAGTTGGGTCACTGAATAAATTGATATTTTGAAATAATTTGTATTTCAGATTCATGATAAACACTACTGAGCTAGGTGCATCTGGAGTAGTGCCTAGCACCTATATAAGACGTCTCCAGAATGGCAGTCTTAAACTAGTCAGATTTCTATCTAGAAGCTCAGGTCTCCAAAATCAATTGTTTCTATAGGCCCAGGTATATGCTGTTAAGCTTATGACTTTGCCTGAGAAGTGCTAGAATATCACTTCCACTGCATGCTATTGGAGAAGAAAGCCACCAGACTAGCCAAGATTGAAGATGTAGAAGAATAATACTCAACCTCTCAATGGCATAAATAGTAAATAATTTTATACCATGAGTACAGCATTACTATAAGGAAAAATTACCGTGTCAAAACTTGGAGCAATGGTTTGGGATCAGGCAATGGGCCAGAAGCTGAAACAACTCAAGACTTAGAGAAATGGCCTTGAGGAGACAGTTGGTAATGGCTTAAAGAGAGTGATAAAAATGTTATGGAGGTTGGAGAAAAGATCATTTGTATTCTATAATGGCAGAAATTTTGGCAAAACTAATACTTGGAATAGTGAAGAAAACACCTAATAAAATAGTGGATTCTAGCTCAGGAAATGTCTAGGTTAAATATCAAAAGTGCCAACTAGTTGCTTTTAGCTGTGTGTGAGAAGGTATAGTTAGAAAGAGATAAGCTAAAACTGCTCAGTTTTCAAGCAGAATTTATAGGAAATAAAATGAAACCAATATTTTCTGAGTTTGAAAGTAAAATTGTTTTTCATCCCCAGTCTCTCCACATAGCAAAAAGCTCTCAAAGCAAGAAACGCCCCGAGACCAAATCCAGGGTTTAGCTGTAAGACCTTTGTTAAGACCTCAAAAAGATTTAAGATGGTATCTCATAGAATCTCTCAGTTACAGAAAAGAACATCTAGGAATTTTAAGGCCATATGTCATAGACCCTCTAAGCTAAAACAATAGTGCAATAGTGCTCCTAAGAATCTAAGAGTACAGAAACACAGCAACACTAAAGGTGACCCAAAGTAGACAAAGGTTTTTCTAAGAAGTACATGTGAGCTTGGCTTTTGTCCAGTGTATTTGATTATAAATTAATACAATAATAAACCTACAAAGTTTTAATAAGGAATGAACCAACCTGGAATGAAACAAACAACAACAGTACAAAATGAAAAGTGGCTCATAGACCCCGGATCTCCCTGGGCAGGAAGCAGGTTGAGAAAGCTGAAAACATAGCCTATTTCTTATAGAAGAGGAAGGATGTTTCAAAGGATGAAACCAAGAGCCTAAAAGGTAAAACAAAGCACCACAGGAAATCTTTCTCCCAGGGAGCCCAGCTGAGCCCTAACTAAGAAAATGGCAACATGTGCCAGCTTAGACTTCAGAATTGCTATAGGCCTGTGACTTCTATTGTCACTGAGCAGGACCCCATGGGGCCTTCTCAGGACAGATACCCTCACCCAATGCCCTCTGCCTGTCTCTTATTTGTAGAAAACTAGCCTCCTAGGCCTTCCACATGTTCCAAAGAATAAATTTAATCAGAGAAGGGAGAAAATGCAGAAAGAAAGGAAAACAGTCAAGCAAGAAAAAATAATAATAATTTAGCCATTAAACAAAGTCAAGCATTTTTAGTTCCTCCTCAAAGGCTATAGATAACATTCTAAGCCATGTCCTTTGAGCTGTTTTGCAGATACTGAAACCTCCACCAGGTGGAAGAAGTTAACTGTATGCTGCCCACAAACAGGTAGACCCCAGAGCGGCTGGAAACAGAAGGTTGATGATGTTGACTCCCGATTACCTCACAACTAACCCATCAGAAGAATGTCCATGAGCTGATCACGCACCCCACAATTCCCCTCCCTCACCCTGTCTTTAAAAACCTTTCCCTGAAAGCCATTGGGGAGTTTGGGTCTTTTGAGCACTAGCTACCTGGACTCCTTGCTTGGTGCCCTGCAGTAAATGCTACACTTTTCTTCACCACAACCCTGTGTCAGTAGATTGGCTTTACTGCACACAGGCAAGTGGACCCAAGTTTGATTTGGTAATACTGTGGGCCTCCAGTTTTCTCTCTTTTTTGAATAGGAGTTTCTAGTATTATTATCCTATCTCTCTCCCACCAATATGTGTTGAATATATGGGGGAGATAACTTGTATCTGTAGTTCACAGCTCTTCTGATAGAGAAGAGAGATATACAAGATGATCTGAAGGACCACACCCAAGAATCCCCACCTGAACCTACACCTGACTTAGATAACAAGATCCTGGTCTTTAAGATTATACCATACTTGCCTGAGGCTTTGGAGGCCTTGAGAAGGCATGTAGGAAAAATGAAAATATTTTGTAGCCAGAGGGTATTCTATAGCAGATTAAAGATGGCCACAAATTCCTTGCTACTCCTGTCATTGAAAGATGAAGTTTCATGTCCTTCTTTTCAATATAGGCTACCCTGTGCCACTTGATTGACTAACAGAAAGTGATGTCCTGGAATTTCTGAGGGTAGGTCATAAGAAGCCTTGCAGCTTCCTGCCAGGTCTCATGGAGCCCTGAGCTACCATGTGAAAACACCAACTACCCTGGGGTAGCAATGCTTGAGCTATGCATGCACTCTGAATAACAGTCCCATCTGAACTCTGCCTTTTAGCAGTCCCACAGATTAATGGGATATGATGGAAAAAGTCTTTTTTTAAGCCACTGAGTTTGTTATACATCAGCAATGTGTTAGTCATTATATGTTATTTTTGTGTTATAGTTTTAGATTATCCACTGTATACTAGAATACCCACTGAGAATACTAGAACATGTGATTGGACATCTCCAAAATAAAATTTTAACAAAACTGAATATCATAAGTTATATTACTGGCAGTGACCACATAATTTACATATATGTTCACCTACCAAGGGAAAATTAGGAAATTTATTGAAAAAAGGAAAACAATAGAAAATTACAACTAAGAGATATGACAAGTTAAATTAAAATCTTACTAAAACTGTACATTATTTTCACCTATCTGTCTTTAGTGTAGAGTCAATGCTTAAAAAAATGTTGACTTAAAATGACAACACCACCCATAGAACAGAAAATTGTACTTTCTGGTGCATCCATTTTTTTTTTTTTTTTTTTGGTGCATCCATTTTAAGGATATTAAGTTGCATAAAGCTAAAGAGTAGATACATATGAATTCATTGCTAACCTGGCATTTTCTCTGTCCTAGAGTCCTGCGTGAATCGAGCAGCACTTTGACCAAATGAGGTATTTTTCAGTCCTGGTGTTTTCTTCAAGGGCTTGAAAGCAGTTCGAGATTCATTATATGCAACAGGAGCTGGGGTGATTGACTTCATAGGGACAAACCTCTAGTGAAGAACAAGAAATTATGCCAGTAAGAAACTATGGTACGTTTTGATATTTTGTGAGTTAAAAGCTGCTTTCTTAGTAATATAACATCTGGAGTTTATTTCTTAATGGAGTGAAGAAAATGTAGATGAGTAAACATATCTATCAAAACATAAAATATATACTTTTAGAAAAATCATCTATATATTAATACAGTAATGCATTATGTACTTTGCTAAGCCAGAAAGACTTTTCAAAGGAAATCATCTCAATATGAGATTCAGATGATAGTGTGTGGACAATCTTCACATTTAAAATATTCTGCAAGATAATAAAGAAAAACTACATGATCTAACATGGTTTCTTCTATGTAATAAAGTTACACAAATTGACAAAGTTCCTCAACATATATATTCAATTAACCCAACGATACCATTAGCTACCTTAAGAAAAAAATCTTAGATTCAAGTGGTATATAAATCCACTTTAACTTATAATATTAAAGTTATGATTTTATAAACTTATAATAAGCTTATTATAAATTTATAATATTTAACTGATTGATATTAATATACATGTATCTATATGTAAATTATGAAATCTTATGAAATATAGCATTGAATAATCTATTTTTTTAACTTTTTTATTTAGAATTAATTTAAAATTTGGAACATTCAAATTTATGAATAAAAATAATGCAGAAAATAGCTGTGCAATGATTACCCAGATGCACCTGCTAACATGTTATGCCATTCACTGTTTTCATCTGCCCACTCTATTTCTGTCTTTCTCTCTGTTTGTATGTCCGTTCCTCCCTCTCTCTCTACACACACACACACACACATATGCACACATATATATAGAACCATTTAATGGAAAGTTATGTGTGTTGTGGCCCTTTACCCCTAAATACTTTAGTGCGTATTTATTAAAAATAGGGATATTTTCTTACATGTATTTTCTTAAATGAATCAATTATATGACTTTTATCTAATGTACCATTCATATTCCAAATCTGTCAGTTGATCTAATTATAATTCTATTGCATTTTTCCCCTCTAATACATAACCTAGTCTAGGCTCAGATATTGCTTTTAGCCTCCTTTCATGTAGGAACATTTCCAAAGCCTTCTTAAATACTATTTTATTATTTAAATGCTGAGTCAATGTTTTTAAATGGTAATACTCAACCCTGACTGCATATAGAATTACTTGAGGAGTTAAAAAAAGTATTGGTGCCTGGGTCCTATTCTGGACCAGTTTAATCAATCTCTGGGAGAGAGGAAAGAAAGCAACTGCGTATCAGAATGTATTAAAATTTCCCAAAATATTCTAATATGCAGCAAGAGTTGAGAACCATTATTATAAAGGAAATCTTATGTTTTAAAAACTAATAGTTGAAGACATAAGAAAACTCAATGCATTTACATAAAATACCAGACAACTCCTTAAGTCAAGACTAAAATAAGTATCCCAATAACATAACATGTCTTTAATTCTATAAATCAAAAATTGTGTTCTAAGTCCACCTTGTTAATTTCATTATTGCTTTTTCAATCATAATCATTAATAAATCTATTCATATTCAGCTAAAAACTAACACTACCCCTAGCAGACAGTCCTCTTGGTTTTAACTCTTCCATATCTTTCACCCCAGAACCATGATTCTTTTCTTCATGGTCCTCTTAAGCAAAATTGATATCATATTCTTTTTCATTTCTGAAAATATATTTAAAATATTATAATTGGTGCTAAGTAATGTCACATTAGGACTGTATATCAGATGAACAGGAATAGCATAAAAACTGAGAGTTCTAGTTGTAAAAATGGTATTTTTAAAATCAAGGGCACACACACGATATCCCATTCCCTCACATCCATTCTGTGTAGTACCTTAAGTACTATCAACTTGCTCAAGGCAGAAACCTGCTGTTCATTCCTGATTCTTCCTAGTCCCTCACCACAACATCTAACCCATTAAAAAGTCATGTTAACTGTGTCTCCAAAATATACCTGCAATCTATCTGTCTCCAAGGAGTTGCCTCTTAAGTACAATGAAACTAAAGTAGCCCGCTGTAGTCATCTGAAGGTTAATAACCTTCCCTAGTTAAATAAGATAATCTGAGTTTTACATAGTACAATTGGTTAAATATCACAACGACTTGATCTGGCCACTGTGACATAAAGGTTTGCTAGTATTATAATGTTCTTGCCTTAGGAATATCTTAGATACCTTCAAGTCCCCTCAATATAGACCTTGGAGAACAGGATTACTGTGAAATAGACTCTCACATCACTAATAAAGGCCCCAGTGGCAGTTTTAGATATAATTTACAGCTAGGCTCCAGAGAGCCTTCAGAACCTTCTCCAAAAGATATGCATGTCCTCATAGATTACACGTCAACACTTCACATATTCATTAGTATATTTTAAAACCCAGACTAAAAGCTCTTATAAGCTAAACTGAACTTCCACGTAAGCAAATTTGCTTAGTAGACAAGATTTAATAAATAATTTCAATTTGAATATTCATCTCTGCATATTATTGTTAATAGTGTAATCATAAGTCATTTCCTTTTACCCACGTTTCTGGCAAAATGATTTGCCCAGGCTGCATCTGTTCCTAATTTGCTTAAATACCATTTTTCTTTTTATAATCTCCCTAACACCACTGGATTTGTTGCTGGCATTGCATTATACCTATTATACACTAAATATGAAATAACTGTAGAACATTACCCGGGATTGAGAAAGAAAAGCAGGTGGTGCATGATTTACGTTTGATGACATACTTTCATTCTTCTGAAATTGACTTTTAATGTCATATTTTCCTGGCCCTGGTACCCCCTAAATTACAGAAAGAAAAAAATACATACTCTCATTAAGAAAGCATCTATAGCGCCTAAGGGAACAGTTGGCTAAATATCTGAACAAAAGCTACAGGGCTTTTAAGTGATATTACCAAAGCACTTCATTAAAAAGCAAGCCAGAACAAACTTCTTAAGAGCAACGGCAACAACAACAACAAAAAAAAAAAAAAAAAAGGAAATTTTCCTCAGCAAAGCCTCCCAGGAACCTGAAAACACACTACTTGAGACTTTGCTGCCCCCTACTGATAGAGCTCAGAAAAAAATTATCTAGTTCTTCATGTGATTTAGACACTACAATGAATAAAAGTAGTTTCTATATTTCTCCCATTTAACTTTATACAACCAGCTCATCTCTAAAAAACACTTTACTGTCTTTTCAAATTTCTGTTAATCAGTAGACTGCTTTGTTTCCAACAAATAAGCTTTAGGATATATTTTATTTTAACTACAAATATTAGATGTAAGACATTAAGCTTTTAACTATTTTATAACAGATAAAAATTAATTCAGTAAACATTGGGATTTAATTATCTTGCTAATAAAATGTAAATATATATATATAGAAGTACTATTTAGTCATCATCAAATATTTTAACTACCTTGATAAAGTACCTTTCATAGTATAAAAAAGATAAATTTAAATCTTCTGCTTCATATAATATCTCCCCTACTTTTCTATAGTTGAAAGAATTATTCCTTAATTTATGAATTAAATACCTGGCTTATAACTTGGATGTATAATGAAATTCTATCAGCAAATCCTATCAACTATATCATAACAATATAGGCAAATCTAACCATGTCGCTCCACCTCCACAAATACTCTGAACCAAGCCACGATCTCTTACCCGGATTATTGTGAAATCTTCCTAACTGCCTCCCTTGCTTCCACCATTGCCCATTTCAGTCTGTTTCCAACACAGAAACTAGTGATGGATCCAGATAAAACACTTGGTCAGATTGCACCACTCCCC